>NW_015090859.1:7045394-7123396 GCF_001431845.1 Calidris pugnax | reverse complement strand
GGGGGGGGTGTGGGGGGAAGGAGGAGCCGCCGAGCCCCGCCGGCACCCACCGCCGTCACGTACCCACGTGTGGCTCGGCACCCGCACGGCCCGCAGGCCGCTGAGCGCGGACCCCTGCCTACCCACTCACCCACCCGTGGGAAGCGTCCTGACCCCTGAAATCCGGCCCGCCCCCCCGAGGCTGGGTTTTGGCCGTCTCGGTCGTACCGTGGCTCCCGGTAGGAACGGCCAAGGCGGCCGCCAGCCGTTGGGACTGTTTAGTATGAGGAAGAGGAGGCTGAGGGGAGACCTCATCACTCTCTACAACTACGTGAAAGGACACTGTAGAGAGGTTGGTGCTGGTCTCTTCTCACAGGTAATTAGTGACAGAACGAGAGGGAACGGCTTCAAGCTCCAACAGGGTAGGTTTAGACTGAACATTAGGAAAGAATTTTTCACGGAAAGAGTGATAGGGCATTGGAACAGGCTGCCCAGGGAGGGGGGGGAGGCACCATCCCTGGCTGTGTTTAAGGGCCGTTTAGATGCAGTGCTAAGGGACATGGTGTAGGGGAGGACTTTGTAGAGTAGGGGAGATGGTTGGACTCGATGATCCCAAGGGTCTCTTCCAACCTAGACGATTCTATGATTCTATTCTATGATTCTATGAATCGAGCCAGAAACGGTGTTTCTGCAGGCTGTCCCTGCCAGCGTCCTACCTGAAAAGTGTTCTGGCAGGGAGTGGGCATTGCCCCAGTGCAGGCAAGTGTCCTCTGTTTCATGCGAGGGGGTATCACCTTTGGTGGAGTCCTGGGGTTCCCAAGGCACCGTCCAAAGAAGCTGGTGAAGGGTCTAGAGCGTTAAGTCTTATGAGGGGCAGCTGAGGCAACTGGGGTTGTTCAGCCTGGAGAAAAGGAGGCTGAGGGGAGACCTTATCGCTCTCCGCAACTGCCTGAAAGGAGGCTGTAGAGAGGTGGGGGTCGGTCTCTTCTCCCAGATAAAAAGCAAAAGAACAAGAGGAAATGGCCTCAAGTTTCTCCACAGGAGGTTTAGATTGGATGCTAGGAAAAATTTCTTCACTGAAAGGGTTGTCAAGCTTTGCAACAGGCTGCCCAGGGAAGTGGTTGAGTTGCCATCCCTGGAGGTATTTAAAGGATGCATAGATGTAGTGCTTAGAGACATGGTTTAGTGGTGGATTTGGCAGTGCTAGGTTCACAGTTGGACTCAATGGTCTTAAAGGTCTTTTCCAATCTAAATCATTCCATGATTCTATAAATACCTGCAGAGGCAATACTAAAATAACCACACAAAGCACCTGCTGCACATCCAAGTTGAGAGGTCCACAGGCAGATGGACCAGCTCATGAGCGGTCCTCTTGTTGCTCTCCACAGTCCCATCCAGGAGCACTGCCCTTTCACCCGTCCCCCCCGGCCTCAGTGGGAGGGCTGCGACAACCAAGCCCACAGCAGTTGCAACTATGCATGGCAGTGGTGACACTGGAAGAGCTGGAAGGTGATGACCGTGTTCTCCTTCTCCTCTTTTCGATGCTCTGCTAGGCTGTGTGGATACTGGAAGTTGTTGGAAGTGATGAGACAGAGAATAAACGGGGGAAAAGATAATGAGGAAGCAGTAGAGAGGAGCTGATGAGATGAAGAAGGTGGAAGGAGAAAGCAGAGGTGGTAGAAATGGGACAGTGAATAGCTCATTCTCCTCTCCTGCTCTCTCTCTCATTGCCAAAGTCATCTGTATCCACCTTCTTGGTCATCTTTACCTCTTTGGACAAAAGTCCGCTCCTTAACCATTAGCTTTTTCCAGTAAGATTGTAAATAATAGAAGTACCAGGACACTATTTTCACTTATGACATTTCTATTAATATTTGCATTCATTCAGACATGGTCAGATGTTGGTGTTTTCTCCTGAAGCTCTGGAAGCTGCCAGAAACGATAAGGCCAAGTATGACAAATGCAGAGGTTTGAGTGTGTGCTTTTCCTGCCCTGTGAGGATTTCCGTCTGGTTACCAACGCTTGGGAAACTCTTAGAATAAACATTTGGTCAGCACACCAACAAAAGCACTGGGAACTGAAAATTTTCCAGTTTCAGTGAGATTCTGGCTTTATACATATGGATGAACTGCTGGGTTATCAGATCCCTGTCTACATGGTACTTAAACGTCATTACCCTGTTTTACAGAGATGAAGAATGAGGCATAGGAAAGAAGGGCTGTATTGTGAGAAGTGGCCCATGGAGTCTGCAGGCCACTGGGAGGAGAGGGTAGGTGCCTACCTCTAAGCACCCAAGTTTGCAAAAATAAAAATTAGCAAAACTTGATTGATAAAATTTAAGAAAAGTTAGAAAGAGAGTGAGGCAAAGGCTACAAAAGAAGTCAATGCTAAGAAGTGGCTTGGTGCCTTGCCCCATCCCCTCGGCTGTGCTGCCTGTTGAGCTAATGAACTGTCCTTCCTGGCATGCAGACGTTACACGGGCTGCTGAGAAGACGAGATGGTTTGGCCACGTTGCAGCCAGCTGGCTGGGAGTTCACAGCAGCCCTAGCACTATTCATGGTAGCTCATATGTCACGGCTCCCTACAAACATAAAAATGATCTAGAGTCTTCCTAAAATATCTGAGGTCTGCGTCTATCTTTCCTTGACCACAAGAGCCAACATTACATAGCAGGGAACAGTCTGTGATCTGTAGAAAACAAAAAGTCATTGACAAGCTTTCCACCCAAGTAATTGGTTTATATACCTCCCTTAGCGTGTAAATCCCTACTTTCTAAATGAAAGTAAAACTTCTCTTTAGCGTCTCACCATCATTCAGATGTCAGGAATTGTGGCTACAGAACCGAAGGGGGCTGGTTCTGATGGCAAGATATGATTTAAGGATTACTGGAATTTGAACAGAAGCAGAAACTCCGTGTCTTAGCTGAGAAAACTAACATTCACCTTGCCTGTCTGGTAGCTTGATGCCCTTGAGGAGGTCCCCAAAACACGGCAGGCCTGCAGAGGAACACCTGAGCAAGAGCCAGAATTTATCGAGAATTCCTCTTTATGCAAAGTCAAAGATTAGCCTTTCAAAAGAAAAGTTGACCTAAGGTGGAGAAAAACAGAGGAAGTCTTTTCTTCTCAGGTGAAATATGTATAACAACCTTAAAGAGTCTAAAACATATACTTAGACCTATTAAGCCTAAGTATAAATTATCCTTTTCAACACTTTAATTAATTTATAAGTGGCCTATCATTAACTGACATTGAACTGGTTGCAAGCATTTTATCACAGTAGGAAGATTCATGAACAAAAATAAATTTCATCCTTTACTGCATAAAACGTGCAAGCAATCAACTCAAAAAACAACCTGGACAAAGAGAAGAAAACATTCCCTCAAGGGTTCTTACTTGTCTTGGGACCCCATAATAATAAGACTTTACTTGAAAAGGGATATATACATAAAAGGTCAGCAGACCTGTGGAAGAAAATGTCATCTACATAGTCGTTCCTAGTCAAGAGAAGTGGAAAACCAACAGGTAACATTTGGTCAGCTCTTCCTCCAAGGATTTCAGGTTCCCATTTGGGGGAAAGGAAGAAAGCAGTAGTGAAATATTCTGGTCACTCAGGCTGTACCAGAGAGACCTCTGACTGATAAAATCTATTGCAGGTTTAGGAGAGAGGAAGAACACAACAAAATGAAAGGCTGCTTGCTTTTACAGCATGCCACCAAGAATCCCTGCCTCCTGTATCAGAGAAAAGAAGTCATTACCTAGGGACTCCATGTGGGAGGCCAGGGGGATGGTCATGAAGGAGCCAAATTCCCGGTAACCCATCCTCATGGGAAGGTGGCAACAGAGGATTCATTTTTCTGTGAGGAAAATTAAGCAAAGCTTTGTCCTGGAAGTCCTTTGAGAACAGAAACACTTTTCCCAAGATGCCAAAGCACACCTACCATCTAAGCAGCTTGTATACTAGTCAGTGAGACTGTGGATTGAATAACCCCTTAAACCCAAAGTTTCAGTATACACAGATTGTAAGAGTAAATTAGACAAGATTAACTGTTTACACATCAGCCATAAACTCCTTTGTCTTCTAAAATACAGAGCCCACATAATTCCCATATAGACTAGAAAATGCAAAGATGGTAGCTACCAGTTAGTGAGATTGAGCCTGCAGAAAAAGGCATCTAGATGTCTACCTGTGAACTAGATGGTTATAGAATCATAGAATCAGAGAATGGTTCGAGTTGGAAGAGACCTCAAAGATCATTGAGCTCCAACCCCCCTGCCATGGGCAGGGACACCTCCCACTAGAACAGGTTGCTCAAAGCCCCATCCAGCCTGGCCTTGAACACCTCCAGGGATGGGGCATCCACAGCTTCCCTGGGCAACCTGTTCCAGTGCCTCACCACCCTCACAGTAAAGAATTTCTTCCTAGTATCTAATCTAAATCTCCCCTCTTTCAGTTTAAAACCATTACCCCTCGTCCTATCGCTCCACTCCCTGATAAAGAGTACCTCCCCAGCTCTCCTGTAGGCCCCCTTCAGGTACTGGAAGGCTGTTACAAGGTCTCCCCAGAGCCTTCTCTTCTCCAGGCTGAACAACCTCAACTCTCTCATCCTGTCTTCATAGGAGAGGTGCTCCAGCCCTCTGATCATTTTTCTGGCTGTCTGCTGGACCCGTTCCAACAGGTCCATGTCCTTTCTGTGTTGAGTACTCCAATTCTGGACACAGTACTCCAGGTGGGGTCTCACCAGAGCAGAGTAGAAGGGTAAATATACTCCATTATAGTCCATAAAGATCTGGAACTTGATTTGGCTGCTGAAACTTACACATCTAGAGCCATATGAGACTTCCAAATGTATCTTGCAACATAAGGCATGGCAGATAAGATTCTGGATCTATGGAAGACCCAGGCCCTTCTGGAGCTGCAGGTGGAGGCCACACAGTACAACCTAGAACATCTCAAAAGGACAGTGATGGCTATTTATATGTGGGTAACTGCATGGGGCTTCTAAATCCCTATTGATTACACTGGAGTTTAGATACTCAGCTCACAGGTTTACACATCTAGAGATAATTCAGTTTAGGTGTCTTACCTACAAGTTGAATTCCAAACTAAATGTTTATAATGGTAGACTCTTGCCATCCTTGGAGACAGTTAGTTCTGAAACCTTCTTCATGTATTCCTCTTCTATGCTGGGGGTAGTGTCTAGAGGAGTAGATGAGGCTGAACTCTTCATCATATTTCATGGTAAATTTTTTGACTATTCCACAGAAAGAACATCAGAAAGAAGTGCCCAAGTACCAAGAGCAATGGAAATAAAGGGATTCTGCCTGCTCAGTAGGGGCCTGAGATCCTAATGTTCAGTAGGAGCAGTTGTGGGAGGAATCCTGCTGTCTCCATGCAGTATAGTAAGGTTTCATGAGAGAGTAACTGGGAGGTGGGTGGGGTGTGAGTGTGATGCGGACTGAGTGTTAGATGAGATGGTCTGACACCCAGAAACCCAAATCAGAAACCTCGGTCTGTTACCCTGGTTTGGACTGGAAGCACAGTGAAATGCTTTACAAGGAGGTGCCAAGATCATTTTACTGAACAACTTGTTGTTATTAACATAGTAATGCCAAAGAGCTTTAGTCAAGGATAGAGACCCTGGTATGTTGGGCCCTGTAAAACACAGTTAAAGACTGTGCCTGACCTAAATCTATCTTTGCAGGAAAGAATATAAGACCTCACTTGGAAGAAACAGCCAGACTGGGACATCTCAGGTATTGTCCCACATTAGATAAAATGTAATTTTATTCATCAGTCTTTAAAAAAACATGAGATATGTTCACAGAAGCACAGAATGCTCCAGTGTTCCTTAACTGTATGAACATGTCCCTTGACAAATGTGAGGTCGGGTGGCCATAAAGGTGTGTCAGTCCACCGGGGTATGTACCACTCCTGCGTTTTCCAAGGGAGAAGCTACATGCAGATGGTCTGGCTGAGCAGAGAGTCAGCAAATGGGGTGACATACGACGTGAGAGGGACCCATGTAGGTTTGCATGTAGGATTCTTCAGGAAGCCTATTAAAATTCCTTCCATCAGACTTGGGGCAGACGTGCCTGAGCAGGTTGTGATGGCCGTACTTGCCCCTGCCTAACCGGAGGCAACCAGATGGCAGTGACCGCCTTCAGGGCACTTGGCAGGGCTTAGAGACAGGTGAGGGATTTAGGGATTGAGTTTTTCTGCCTGCTGCAGTCTCCTGGCTGTGCTGCTGGGGGCTGCCACCTTCAGCACAGAGCCTGGCTCGTCTAACCGAAACTTTGGAGAGCAGAGCCCTGGCCATTCCAGGACGTACGAGCAGCTGTAAAGCACTCAGGTTACGGCAGGGGACTGGGCAATATCCCCTGTTCAGACAGCGAGTTAATACTGCAGCGCCTTGCTGTGTGGAAACACAGGTCAGTCATTGCAGAGACCGTGATCTGTAGCAAATCTGAGATTATTGTTGTCACATAAACAAAATACAGCTGTGGGTACTAGAGCAGAAGGTATTAATTTTTAAACAAACCTGGCCCCAGCACTGCTTTCAAATGCAGATTGTGCCTCTTTTCTGTCCCTTCAATAATAGAAGTTTCATAAAGTGCAAGAGCGTGTACTATGGGGCAGAGGGTAGTAATTTGAGAAATTTAAAAACATTGAAGAAGCAGTTACAGTTAAGATAATACAAATACACTGCAAGAAATGTCTCAAGGACTTAAGGGCAGCGGCACTGAAGGAGCAATTAACTGTGAATCTAAGCAAATATTGCAGATTTTAGGACAGAGGAAAGACTTAAAATAGCTTAGCCTAAGTTGTATAGGTAATACAATGGTTTGGTATCTGTAGTTGCGTGATTTAATTTCAGATATGTGTAATTACTATGAAGCCTGACTAGTGAAACTTTTGTAGTTCTTAAAGGGCAAAACATTTGTGTTACAGCTCTGTGGCTAAATTAAAAAATGTATCAGTAAAGGACAGCAAAATGCTTCAAGTGGTTTAAGTGGAACAAAATGATTCTGATTCAGCAGAGCTTTTTTGTCTCAGTTTGTATTCATTGTATTTGAAAGATGTGAAGAAATCAAACTATGCAGGAAAGAAGAAGATACCGTAGTGTTTTTTTCACTGACCTGAGCAATAGAAGCAACAAAGTCTCTGAAAGATCCTTAGAACAGAAAACCAGCAGACATTGATGAAAGCATAAGTAAAGCACGATACCTTATACTTCATGCTGTGATCCAACAAGGAAGCATAAACTGTTTGTTCATCTAAATAAGAGTGTAATTGATACAGAAAGCAGAGACTTGGTTCCTGTCGAGATAAAGAGAATTACAGTGGTGACAAGCTTGAACACGTGTTTGCAGGCTGTTTATATTTGCCTTGGCACCGTTTAGCAGAGCACCCAAGGCAGCAGCTGCACAAAGTGGTGGGCACAAAAGGTGGTGGGGTGGGCTGCCAAGCCATTTAAACAAATCACAGTGAAACATGTAGACAATGCAGCACTGTGAAGGTGAGGAGGGATCACCAAAGAACAGCAGAAATCTGTTTGCCATCAAAGCACAGCAGGGGGATTTGCAAACACGTACCTGCTGGACACAGAGGACTTTTTTTTCCTGAAGTGAAGTATTTTTATCTGCAGTATTTTCAAATCAACACATATGTTCTCTGAAACACTAATCATCATCCACAGGAGGAAAACAGAGTCCCCTGAAGGAAGACTATCGAAATAATTCAAAACCTAAATCAAGTACATATGTTTTCCCTTAGAATAATTTATTTTCCAGGCTTTGCTGGTTGTGTAATACATCTAACTTAGCCAGCAATAGCAAACTGTCATAAGATAAACAGTACCCTTCAAATAAGTAAGAAATAGCTGGAGATAGAAGTCTACTTGCCTATCTAGTTGCCTGACATGGGAACTGATCTCACTGGTGAAACTGTAGATACTCAACCATGGGAGACAAGAGGGGAAATCCAGTCTCCCCTACCTGAGTATCTTTATCTTTCCATTGGTTATGTAGAGAACTGAATCCAGCCCACCTGTAAAATTAGTCAGTGGCCAAAGCTGTAGACCTGGAAGCGAGAAGCTGCCTTCAGCCTAAAGACAACGATTATCTAATACTATATCCTGTCATTGCCATTGTCTATAACAACAGTCAAATATAGCAAAGCAAACCACAGCCATGCATTAGATCTTTCCACCTATCAGAAGCTCTTTGAGCCCTACAGTAGATTCAGGCTTTCTCTTCCCTGACATGTCCACAAACATCTCAAGCTCAGGAGAAAGCTGGGGCAGATTTCTAGTTCTTCCTTTGTTTTTTTCCAGCACACTGCAGGGACATGTAGATTGTCCCAAGTTGGGCACAAATGTTTAAGTAGCCTGATGGAGAACCACATGGCTATATTTCATGATATGAATTTAAAAGGGATGCAGTCACCACAGCACAGTCTGTCCAGGCATGAGGGAAGGGGGAGCTGAGTGCAGTATAGACATATGGGGAAAATATCAATGGGCAAAGGAGAACATGGTATTAAACATAACTGAGGAAGGAGATGAGGAACCTTCCTTTTCGTTTCCCAGGTTGTGACAAAGACTGATACCTTCAGCAGCAGAGCACATCTACAAATGCAGAACTATACTGGAGAGCTGGTGGAGCTTCCTCACTCAGGAGAGGTAGACACAGAACTTGTGAATGCTCCATAAAAAATTGTCATTGTAATGAAAAAGAAATGAGTTCTTTTTGTCCCATTCCCAGCAGAGTGTCTGACGCTGTCTTTCCTGGCATTGCCATAACGAACAACGAGAAATTTCTATGTATGTGTTTTCATGAGCGTTAGGACAAAAAGTAAAAGAACCATCCACTAAATTGCTTGCCTGAAGGAGTTATTGACAATAATCTACTCTTCTCATGTCTCATGTTAGGGGCTGCAGCCCTATCATTACATATATTTAGGTATTTCCCACTGAAAGCAATACTTTGAGGAGACTTGACCCAAGGTCATAATGCTAAGGTCACTGACTGAAGCTCTTTCTCCGTTGTGTATTAGGTATATGTCAGATGCGATAAAACTAGAATTTGTGAATAGCCCAGGTAAATAAGACAAAAAACAGTTAAAGGAATTAAAGAGCTTAGTAAGCAGAGACAGTGCCAAGAACTGTTGGTTTTTTTCAGTAAGATCTCTCTACATGCCAGATTTCATTACCACTAACCATTTCCACAGCAGAAGTAATCAAGAAGAACAAAGATACCTATTCTCCTTTTTTCCCCTGCTGACCATAAAAGTAGCCAAGGCTTACCCAAGACAGTACTAATTCAGATCTACCTTGAGTACCTTGATAGGAAATCTTGCCATTGAGAAACAACTGAGATTTGGAAGTCTGTCCTCCCAAGTGACCCACTTTTGCTTTTTCTTCCTCTCTAAATAAAGAAAATGATTTTCTTGGTAAAGACTACACCAGGAAAACTATCCATTGTCTAGCTTGAAAGCTGTGCTTTCTACTTCAGAAAACTGCATAAGTTTTCTATATGCTTTGGTTCTGAGAGCTGATTAACATATGAGTATTGCTGAAGGCAGCTGTGATAGGGCTTAATTTTTTTTACATCTAGGAATGAAATTAATCTACAATGGATGTATAAAGTGACTATTCAAGGCTAAATTAAAATTCTGGTGCCTGATGATAGTCATAGTGAGTGGATTTCAGCTCCCAGTTTAAAAATATAAGATGTCTACATTTATTGTCTACACATAATCTGTATATTTCTATGTATGACAGAGCTGTCTCCTGTTCTCAAGGTAGTCAATGAGATTTCCTCAACACAGTGAGTGGACTCTAAAGAAGAGTAGACTCTAGTCTAGAGTCTTTCTGCTCACTTCAAAACAGATGCCAGATCAGCTGAAAAGCACTCTTGATTCCACTAACTCTATTGACTAAATTTCCAAAGTAGAGATTACATTTTAGAGCCTTAATCCGCAAGTTGAATCCAATCCTTTATTACATAGGGTGATATGCCAATAAGCAGAAAGTGAAAACTAGTCAGGTTAATTTCAAAAATTAGCATACTGGCAATAAAGTGAATAAAATAGTAGGTAGGTCAGACATCTACTGATGAAAAATACCCTGTGTGTGGATATGCTGGTTTCTGCACGTGCAAGTTAAACTGCATTGGTTTAACTTTCTACTATGATCACCACCCACATAAACAGCTTGATCTTCTGAGGTGCTGAGAATTCATACTTTCTGGAGCCAAGAAAAGCTGAAACAGTACATCAAATCTGAAAATTGGGACATTTATTTAGATTGCTATGCGGCAATGTTGATTTAAATACCCAGCTTGAAAATGTTGGCCACAGCTTCTTCAGTGAGGAAAGAAAACAGTACCTTACCATAGCCAGTGAAAGGCTTTCTTTATCTGGTCCTATGATTATTCTTCCTTGTTCTTCCAGTTTACGTGTTTTTCCAATTAGCATCTTTGCTTTTCTTTTAGTTTTTTCTCCTAAAGGTTCTGGTATGGGGTTCTGCTGATTGGTATCAGTGATGGCCCCTCTTTCACACTTTTGGCACTTCCAGATCTTTTCTCAATACTGTCATTGTTGAAGGCAGAGATTGACAGCACACAGAAGTCTTGTCCTCCCTTGCCTTTCTCCTTGTGCTATCATGTATACAAAGAGTTGGAAATGATCGGGTAAATCGAGACTTTCGATTTATTATGTCACATTTATTCTGCTGAGGTGTGGCTACAAAAGCCGTGTAAGTGACCACAGAGAAAGGCTTTTCCAAAAGTATTTGCTGTTCTCATTTACACTCAGTCCCCCTTACTTGTCACCCCAGTGTATGAAAAGTTTTAGTCTGGAAGGAATTTACAGTTGCACTTACTCTAATGTCTTGTATACTGCAAGAATAAACTCGCAAGGCCTATCTATGAATGAGAATTACGTCTCAAGTCTTTTTTTGGTAATACTTTTTTGGAAAAAAAAGAGGTCTAGAGTGGATTCTTTTTTGCTATACCAATTAAAATCTAGAAACTCCCATAAAGACAGTGAGGGTAATATAAACACAATCCTGCCTTAGAATGAAAGGTGCCAAATAAAACACATGTAACTTCTTTCTTTGGGTCTTTCTCTTCATATCAATATCTAGTGGATGCTTATACTGAACAAGTTGTTAATCCAGAATATCTTTCAAAACAATTTTATTTTTTTTTTACAAAGGAAAAATATTCATGATGAATTGTGCACATTTTTTTCATACTTTTTCCCAAGCCAAATTATTCATTTCAGGTCTGACCTGGGCAACTCACCAGCTCTTCAAATACATTAACATGTTAATTTTTCAGTTGCCACTCTGTGTACTGCACAGAGTTTGCACAGAGATCACCAAAAATATTTCAGTTAAAGGCTTTACTTTGTACTTGGAGCAGGGGCCTTAGGTAACAATCTACTATTTAATAAATTAAAACACATAGTGATGTACTTTTGTACTGCAAATGAATGAGAACATATTGTAAATAATAAATTACAAGAGAGACTGACAATGTATCTACCGCACATCTTAGATCTTGCATTTATATTACACTAAATGACTACTCTGCAGTGTGTGCCATGGAAGTGTAGAACAAGGTACATTAAAATAACGTGTGTTAAAATGAGAGTGCTGTTGGAAAACAAAGCCCACGTTTGTTTCCCATATTCATTCTTGATATTCTGGGGTAACTGTCAAATCACTGGAGTTGCTATTCATTATTAGAGATGCAAGAGCAGAGGATGGTTTAGGATAATGGGCTAATCATCCTCTATGGACACATCTGAGCCTTTCTGCTATTATTTTTCAAATAAAAAAGGACTGCTCAGAGGCAGCATTTCATTAGTTTTCATTTAAGAGAGAAATCAACAAAGCATTAAAAAACAGAATTAAAGCAATTTGTTTTAACCCCATTTCCTTATCTGAAGTCAGATCTAGAGCAGAAAAATCAAGAAATCTAGAAATCAGCTTAATCAAAATTAATATAGGTTCAGACGTTGCAGGAGCTGCAGAAATTCTGCTATTGGTTCTTCAGCTAAGGCTCATTTTCACATTGAATGATGGCAAGACAAGGCTTGCAGAAGTCACTTGAGAGTGAATAGGTTACTGATTATATTAATTAATCCTGCCTCCAACATGTATTAGGTTTCAATGGAATTCTAGAGATAATCCAACTCAGACGGTAGCTGGCAAAGATGAAAATACTGCTGTAGAAAACTAGGCAAAGCAGAAAAAAAAGTTGTGCTCTTCAGTAAATAACCTAGGGCTCAGTATTTTTGGAATATATTCCTAATATATTCTGAATCCCATCTCAGGAATGCCTGAATCTGGGCAGGAGGGAACATTTTCCATGCTTTCCCTTCTGCAGTGGTAGAGGCTAGAGGGTCATCTGCTGAGAATGAGACCATAGGAAGACACACATCTAGTGTCTAGCTATCCCTGAAATGTATTGGACTTACACAGAGAAAAGCAGCCAGTCAGCAGAGGCTGATGCAATGGTTTCCTATTCTGGTTTATGCTAATCTCTCTTTACATCATTCATAAACTCTCACGGGATCACAGAGTGATGTAGAGAGCTCTACACATATGGGAAAATCAGATTTTGCTTCATTAACAAGTACCTTCGTAAACCCGTATTACAAAGAAATAAAATGGCATTAGAACTGATGAGAGATCAAGGAGAGAAAAGCAGGCAGAGCCCCTGCTGCAGTGTGCCATGCCAGCAAGGAGCGCCCAGCGCTGGTACAGGCAGATTGCTGTTTCTGAATGGGAGTGTTTCGGTTTAGGAATATGAGGGCCCTATTTCTTCCTTGCTATAACACACTTTGTGAAGAAGCTGAGTTAAACAAGCACACGAAATATGGTTTGATGACAAGAATGTTTAGATTATCCCTGATCTGGGGATAGAAAAAACCCGTATGTCTCTCTTGATTACATTTGGAAAAGCCAGGAAGCTAAAACATGTGTAAGCCAACTGGAAACACCTAAAAAATCTTTCACTAAAATAGCTACTAAAATTGCAATTTCTTAATTTATTTTTTTTTTTACTATTTATGCACCAAATCTAAGTGTTATTGTATTACTGAGTTTATTTCCAAGCTAGCTGCCACACGGTACCTTAAAATTGGAAGGCTTCAGGGCTTTTCTGCAGTAAGTCTATCAACTGCCAAATGGGGCTAAAATTCAGAGAGAAGATGAAAAGCAGAACAAAACTTGAAGTTCCTCCCTCTCAGCACACTCAACACTACATACACTGCTTTTTGTCATTGTCCATCAACAGGAGTAGAAGATAATGTTCCACACAGCATTAAAAAAGGACACTGTCAACCTAGCTTTAATAAATTAAATCAAAATCTAATAAAGCTACTTTCTCAAAAGGGCACCTGCCTCTGAGATCATCTCCTCTATATTCTTTCTCATTATTTAAACTAATTTTATCTAATTTAATTTTTGTATTACTTTTCCATTCTCTGCTGCTGTGAGACCATTTCTTCTCCCTACACAGATGCAAGCAGCTTGCAAAGATTCCCCTGATGATGTCTGGAAGTAGGACTGAGATCTCACGGACCCTTAATGCACTGTGAGAGTTCTATGCACCCACATGCACCCATCTGTCTCCGTTCGTTGATTCTTCTCTTCCTTAGCTTCAAGCAGAAGGAGGCAAATTGGGAAAAACACTTAAGTCTGATGTTGTAATTCTTGACTGCCCTTGCTGCACAACATTAGGGTCATTAAAGACATTATAAAAGGGGCTTTGAAACCCTTGAGGAAGAGAGGAGACTGTAGTATTTGTGTCCCGTGTAGCTGCTGTCTCCACTATCCTGTCCTACAGAAAGGCAGCAGCAGCAGCATGTAAGTTTTGAAAGGTTGGATCTAGCCTGCCTTGCTTCAAAGGGAGACTGAAGGATCTTTCCTTAAGGACATGATCCTGTGAGGAGAAAAGGAAAAGGGGTGGCATACCTATGTCAAGACTGAGACCGAAGAGGTACCTGAGTATATAGCATTTCATCTGGACTCTCACCTTGCCATCCTGCACTCAGTAGCTCGACTGATGCCATGTTACTGCTCAACTTGATAATTATTTGGATCCCCTACAGAGATCTGTTTCAATTACCTTCTTTACAACACCTAAGATCGGTTTTGGGTGTGTCCTTAAGATCTTTTTTGCTTTTATTCTCACTGATGCCATCAAGTCTTCAAGGCCCTCAGACCTCCACGAAGAATCCACTGTTTCCATTATGTGGTGGTTGGGTTTTTTTAAATCAGAAGTCTCTCAAAACTAAAAATGTTCCCAGATCTGTATCGTTCAGACCCTAGCACACCAAATAAAGTAAATAGTTCATTTTCCATGGCAGTTTGGCAGTTATTCTGTGTGTTCCCCTTAAGTCTTTTGGGTAGGCGGAAAAGGAAAGCTCCTCCTCACATCCATTGGAGTATTGACTTCTCCAGAGTGATACCTTCTGTTCCTGCCTCTTTCTCAGGACATCACAAAGGTTGACCACATGCTTCTGAGACAGAGAACAGCTTCTCAGATAAATATTCCTTTCCGTAGCATCTGCAGGGATTCAGATCAGAGAAACAGTACTATTCACCAGCTGCTGTGTGGACTTACACATTTTCTGAACACTCTGAAACCTTTACAGATTAACTGATCTTGGTAAATAACATTTTCATACTATCATCTAGCTGAGCTCTGCGACTTCAGCCACAGCTCAAATGCTTTAAATTTACACAGCCGTATTTACAAGATCTAGGCTTTCATCCTAGAAGAAACATGACTATTGAATTCTCATTTCTCATCCCTTAGACTAGGGCATGACACTGACTAAAGGGTCACTCATTTCACATGCAAAGAAATAAATTGGAAATCATTTCTTTCAAACTGAACAGTTCTGGGAACACAGGTCATATTTTCCAAAAGTGGTGTTTCAGAGAGCGTAGACAGTGCTCTGAAGGAAGCTGGCCGGTGCCACTTGTGATAGCAGTGCTTGTCTCCAGATCTAAAGTGCATGAAAGAAAGCTAACTAAGCTTTTGACATAATTTCCTAGTGATACCTCTTTCATGGAAGAAATTTTACATTGCTGTCATAAAATACAAGTGCTTTTGAAGCTGGCCCGACAGTCATCCAAACAATGATTCATATAGCCACGCTTCCTCGTTCCATCACCTCCTGGTCCATATGAGGGTGGCCAGCTGGCTCAAGTAGGCTCCACCACTCCTCCTCGCCTCTCTCCCAAGGCAGCTGATGCCATTTGCATGTGCAAGTGCAATTAAGCCACGGAGTAGGTCAGTCCGAGTAACTCATCCCCTCACACACACATACAGCACTCAACTGCTCATTTCCTCTCCTAGGACAGGGGCCGGTTTGCGAGGGCCTTGCTTTTATGCACGCACCTCTTCTCTGCTGTTTCTGCTGCCTTCCTATCTGGTCTTGAGTTTCACAGCAGTTCCTCTTTTCTGCCTGACTTTCTCTTCAGTTTCCACTTTTAAAGAAGTGAACAGTGGTTTAAGTTTGGTCTGTTCCTCAGTTTTTTCTGAAAAATGTAGTAGGACTTCAGGTTTCCTGGTTTTTTCCCCAAAAAAATAAGTATGAATGTTTAAACTTCCCAGTTCTCTCCCTTTCCATCAAAGCCACCCTTTCCTTCACCCTGCCACCTTCCTGTTGAGTGACCCAGACCACTGCAGTGCTGGTAGTTTGGGAAGATGCTGAGGCTCTGGTCAGTGTCGGTTTCATGGACAGGCCTTTCCTCTCTACAACATCTTCTTGACTTTAGTGTGAGCTTCATCCACTCCCAGATTAGCAACAACCAGGACCTTCATCAGCCACAGATCTGTTCTCACTGCCATTTTAGAGTTATGCAAAGCCATCAGATCAACATGGAATGCTTACAAGCTTTCTGCGATTCAGGCCAGATGTGACCACTCAGGAACCTCCTCTGCTAGGAGTTGTAGGCTACTGGCAATTTATAGGATAATTCAGTGGCAACATCCAGGAACATCTAAAGTCAATGAAACAGAAACAAAATTTGATGGTGATGCTGCTTGTTTTCCAAGCCAGGAAAGTATACCTAAGAAACATAGCATATGGTCCACCATTTACATTTGTATAGCTGGCAATCACAATTCGTTTGTAAAGTGACAGATGTGGAATGAAACCATTAAGGAACAATAAAAATTAGAAAGCCATGAAACCAGTTGTACATGATTATCACTTATCAGAACACGGCTATATTTTAACATATGGCCCATAAAAATGTTACTCAGTATATTTTAGAATCTGAAAGAATGACCTTTTTAATTGCTGATAAAATTGGCTTGCTCCCCAGGCAGTCCAGTTTTGATGAAGCTATAAAGAAATTAACTGGTTTTTTGACAAAAAATAAATAATGCATAGATTATATTTACAGGAAATACCACAGATTAAAAAGGAAACTTAGAAATATGGTATGACTTTTAATTATCATTTTTTAAAAATTCATAGTGAGAAGAAGTAGAACTCAAAGTTATCACAAGCCACCATTATAAACATTAATTCAACTGATTAAAAATTATATCAATAATTTATCTGATTTAAATAATAGAATAACAGACTAGGTTTGATGAGCTAATAATACAAAGATTTATCT
The DNA here is from genome assembly GCF_001431845.1 of Calidris pugnax. Taxonomy (NCBI): domain Eukaryota; kingdom Metazoa; phylum Chordata; class Aves; order Charadriiformes; family Scolopacidae; genus Calidris; species Calidris pugnax. The sequence goes on along the minus strand of NW_015090859.1, from coordinate 7,106,763 downwards.
ACAGACAGAAACACATTATGCACAGGGTACATCATTTTTCATATTCATAAAAGATCCATTTCTCTTCTTATGAAAAGACTGTGAGATTTGATCTACAGAACCATCATAGAATGCCCCAGTGTGGTTGGTGTAAACCTATCACGGTAGCTATACCAGACATGTTGATTCATACCTCTATCTTATTTTATCTCTGTTACTTTTCAAATAAAAATTTGTATAGCATGACACAAGGCCCAATGCTGCCTTTTTAAAGCATTTTTTCTTATATTAAACGCCATAAAAGCATTTTCTTGTGAAGAAATCATGGCTCATTTTACATTTCTCTTAACAGCATTTACTTAACGACTTCACCACTTTGGAGTTACAGCTGGGACTGACTCATAAGATATTTATATAAAGAACTATTTTATCTTGTAGCTAAATTCCCATATACAGACAAACTCTAACCATAGATAGAGCAGGACAAGATTGGTACCAAGCAATGTGGATTTATATTTAGGATTGCTGAAGACTCAATTTTACAAAAAGCCTCTGAAGTGATCTTACTATTTATTCATTTCCTAATAGACTAACCTGAGCTTATTTCTAGGCAGAAAGTGCCTGTGAATCTTGAGGAAAGGCAAATGTTGTTTTTACAATCCATTTGCTACCCTCTTCTACCCAGAACATCTGGTAGTTACACAGCTGTATTGATTTGTTCCTATCATAGTATGCTCAAGGAGGTATCTCAATTATTTCCTAACAGAGCTAACTGAAAAGTGCTGTTTGTTCTTTGGATACACTGTTTGATGAATTTAAAATAATATTTTATTATTTTTCCTTGAAAAATGGAACAAGAGCATTTAATGGTTTGGCAAGATGCATTCTCTTCCTGACATCTATAGTTTTGCCAGTGAGGTAAACAAAAAAGAGATAAGAATAATTATAAATAACTAAATCCCCAAATAGTAGTCAAGACAGCCTAAGAAATGAAAGGCCGAGAACAAAATTTTGTAGTTTGGGGGGGAAAAAAAGGAAAGGAAAAAAAAAAAAGATAGTTTTACTGAACCCACGCATCCGCTCTGGGGGCAGAGGGCTATGGGGTGGGCTCCCACTCACCATCCTCTGAGGGTCCCAGACAAGTGGACTGTGTGCGCGCCCACCCGCAGCCTTTGCAGGGCAGCAGCCTCCTTCTCCTCCTTCTCCTCCTTCTCCTCCTTCTCCTCCTTCTCCTCCTTCTCCTCCTTCTCCTCCTTCTCCTCCTTCTCCTCCTTCTCCTCCTCAACACCCCACCCGCTGGCAGCCCTTCTCAAATTCAGCCAACTCACGGTGTTATGAGTTTATCAGTTCTCATGGGCTTGGGGGAGGAGTGTTGGATGGAGCTTATCAGCTCTCGGGAGACCCTCACACAGTCCCTCTCAGCTCCATCGCCTGCATTCAGCTGGCTGCTTCCAGTAACTCTTTCCCCATCTCTGTCCTTATGTCCCTATAGAGCCCGTTCACACACAGCACACAGGGGGCTTTTATGACAAACTGGCTGTTATTTTTGAAAGGAGGAAGAAGAAGGGAGGAAGGGGCCTCCTAACCTTAAACCTTAAAGTCATGGTTGCATTATTTTCCTTTGCAAAAATAACTTTTTGCTCTGGTTCTCTGCTTCATCTTGTTCATTACTGAGGAACTGTGGAAAATGTTGTGTTATAAAAGCCTCAGATCAATATGCTAGATACGTGCTTATGTTCCTAATAGTTGGAAAGACTTGGAGAAAGCCAGCTGATAAACTTGAAGATAGCACATCACTACAAAGCGGAGATCAGCAGTCCCTGCAGGGCAAGTTAGCTACCTCTGTTAGTAGCTAAGACTCAGGGGTTATGTTAAAGACTTTATGCTCTCCTCCACCCTGGTGTCATAACCAATTCATACATATTAGCAACTTCTTGATGTGTCTGACCGCAAAATTACAGCTGTTCAGTCCTTTTTTGCAACTCAGAAAAGGAGCAGTCACAATCACATGACGTATCTGTGTTATTTCCAGGAAAAGAGGTGGGAAAGTGTATCAAATGACAAAACTCACATTCAAAAACCCCTGGATGGCAACATGCAAGGTAAGAAAACCCATGCCTGTCCTCTTCCACCTGGTAGTCTATAACCTTTTCACCTTAGAAGAAAGGGTCGAAATTTTCTCCCCTACTTAGTACACCAGAACCTGTTTGTTAGGAGATTTTCCTGGGAAAGATGGAGACAAACTTCCCTGGGTCTGCAAGGGTGCACAACCAAGGCTATCCTGCTCTGGAGCAAGCATTTTCATCACTCTGTTTATATCTACATGATAGGAAAGTGGAACACCATGGTTATTGCTTTGTTTTTTTTTAAAAAGAGCTGGTCATGCTTTATTAGGTCCATATCTTCAAAGAGGACTACGTGGAGTGGATTCTAAATAGACAAAGTCATCTAGCATTTAAGTCTCTGTGCAATTAATGAGGAAAGATAAACATCTGACTTATTGAGGCTGCACCTCCCTTCTAGTATCATTAGAGACATCTACCCGGCTCCATTAACTTTAAAGGAAATGTAGGCACTTTCTTTTTCCCTGCCAGGTCCAAATACCTGAAATGTCTGCAGATTTTTGCACATCAGTTAGGCACACTGCATTCTGCTTTCACAGATTCCCCTTCCATAGGACTTACTATAAGTAATTTAAAACTCCTAGTTTAAAGCCACTCTGTGTCACATCTCATGCTATATATGTCTGGTACTTTCAGGGTACAGTGAAATGATCAGGTGACTTCCAAGGGATCAAAGCACCGACGCGACTGTCCACTCCTTGTACTTTCTTTGGCCTGTCTGCACAGCAGAAAGTGAATGCAAAGCACCATCTACCAGACTTCTTGGCTTTTTAAAGCTAATACTCAAAGAATTATAAGTGTCTGTGACACGGCAATATTTTATTCTGTGTTTGTACCCTCTCTAGCTCAAAGAAGTCTTGGGCAGGGAGTGGAGTTCTGAGATGCTATGACTAATGTGATTGTATATGAAGGGGTTTTTGTCATCTCAAAATGTCTTTTTTTTTCCCCCCTGCCTGCAAAGTCTATTCCAAGAGGATATTAATAAGAGCTTGGAGACAGATTTTGAAAGTGTGACCAAAAGCAAGTGGTGGGACTTTGGTCTTGTGGGAAAAAGGATGGGAAGCAATGACCCAAGGTGAGGGTGTGGACCACCCAAGTAGAGCAGGTCCTGGGAGAGGTGAGTCTGAGGTGTTGGACAGCTATGCTAGGTCTGGGGAGAAGTGGTAAAGCAGAACTCATTGCAGATTGTTTCATTTTCTCATACAGATGTGCTAAAGGTGGTGGACACCTCTCCCCTGAGTGAGAAGGACTGTTCCTCTGTTTGTTTGCACCTTCTCCATTTGCCTTTGCCTTCTGCATATATTTATATCTTCTGGAAGCTCCTTATCTTGGGGCTGAGAGCAGGCACTGAGAGCCTATTAGCTACTGGACTCTTTTTGCTTTTACCCAATACGATGTGACACCTTTCCGCTGGTGATGGCGGAAGCCTAAACCCCTCAGCTCTGGATGAAGGTACCAGCTCTGAGTTCTGGAGGATGATCTGGGGCCTCGTCCCAAGTGCTGCCTTCCAGATGTTGCAGGGGTTGCATGTGGCTTGGTGCACCAGCTCTCTGCTCCTGAGAGCTGAGAGACCCACAGACTCCCCTGCGGGGAAGGAGAGAGGAACCAGGGAAGGCAGATGCAGGCTGCCTGTCCCTGCTGGCAGGGTGAGCACATTCTAGCAGAGACTGAAAGGAGCTGGGGGTAAGAAGGTCCCAAAAGACCGTCAGTAAGCAGAAAGCTTTGGGGTAACAAATGACATTTCATGGCTGAGTTTGATGCTGTATTCATGAGGGAGATCATTAAGAGAAGTGGTGATTTCATCTGTTCATGGAGTATGTCATCTTCAGAGGCCAGAGATGACTGTTAAATTACTTAAACTGACTTCTCATGTATTAAAGGCATGTAAATGTCACCCACACATTCCTGTACTGAACACAATGACTTTAATTAGACTTAAATATTTCAATCCTCAGGCAACTAAGCCCTTTGTACCAGAGAGAGGGAACAGACAAGACTGAGGCATCAGTCTGCAGTGAAGGGGATCTACTACAACAGAAAGGGTCTGTTTTTCTTTTACTTAAATTGCAAACATTTTCATGAATCCTTCCAGTATGGGCATATTTTTCATCCCAGAAACATTTCTTTATCATCCCAGGTTTTATGCTCAATTGGACTTCGAGCAAATGCCAATCATCAGTCAACTGACAGGACCCACCTGGTGCATCTCAGAATACCAGTCCATCTGCTGTCCTGCATTCAGCTCCAATCAAAGTCTGAAGCTTTAGAATAAAATAGGAAAATGAAGGAAAAAAAAATATATATGTATCGTCCAGTTGTTCTTCTTATTCAAGTGAAGACCCTTGGGAACAGATTGCAATTGTTTACTCAGGGGTGACCTCATCGCAGTCTACAACTCCTCAAGGATGGCAGTGGAGGGGAGGTGCTGATCGCTCTCATGTTGACAGTGACAGGACATGAGCACATGGAATGAAACTGTCAGGGAAAGTTCAGACTAGACATTAGGAAGAGGTTCTTCACTGAGAGGGTGGTTGGTCACTGGAGCAGGCTCCCCAGGGAAGTGGTCACAGCACCAAGCCTGTCAAAGCTCAAGGAACATTTGGACAATGCTCTTAGTCATGTGGTTTAGTTATAGATAAACCTGAGAAGAGCAAGTAGATGGACTCAATGTTCCTTATGGGTCCCTTCCAACTCAAGGAATTCTGATTCTATGACTGCATAGCTGCCCGCTCTGTGGGATTATGCAGGCAAGACTGTTGAACCTTCCTTCCCCTAGGGATGTGTGGATAAAAGTGGATGACAGAGAGGTATTTGGAACCACAGGATCCAAGGCAAGAAGGGTCACAACCACCTAAACTTACTTAGGTACCTGCCTATGCAGCCTGCAAGCTCACAGAAGCTGGATCAAATCCTATCTTTAGGACAGCAACTAACGTCACCCTCCAATTATAGTGACTGCACCACCCTCCAAAATCAGTGTTAATTTATCATCCTCCCTGTTAGAAAACTGCATCATATGTCAAGGTGAATTTGCCTGACTTCTGCTCATTGGATCTGGTTGTCTCATGTTATGTAAGACTAAAAAGGCTTTCAGTCTTACTTTCTTTCCTAAAAGCCAGAACTACACACTTTTAGATCCATTTTTCCCCTATGTGTATGAGTAGCTATGCAAGATCTTATCTAAGCCTCCCTTTTATAAGCTGAATAGGACCAGCTTCTCATCCTAAGAGTTATTTTTAGCGGTTTCATTTCATGACTCTTCCTCTTGAAGTGAGGACAGCAGAGCCGCTATGGTAGTCCAGCATATTACAGTAGCACAGCGTAATACTGCAGCAAAGTCGTACAGCTATTGCAGAAGTAGAATTATTACAGTAGTGTGCTTCTCCTATGTGCAAAGACAATACTGTATCTCCCCCTTCACTTTGATGCTCCCTCTTTTTTCCCTGATCAAGGAGGAGCGTCAGCCTTGATCAAGGGTGATGCTGTTACCTCTAAAAACAGTGTAACACCGAAACACTGATAGTAAGGTGACAAGGATGACCATTGAGTAAGCAATAAAAAACCCAAAGAATTTTGAATTCTGAAAATCTGACTGAGTTCTGGAAAAAGATTTCTTGAAAATATCTCTTGAGTAAAAAAATTCAATTTTTAGTCGTTATAAAAGTGGAGAACTAGAATGTATATTATGTCATAAAAAGAAACAGGAAACAGAAATGCACTACTTCACTGGTATGTCTTGCCATTATGAACCTATTACCACTTGCTTAACAAGAAATTACATTTTAAGATTCAAGAATGGGACAAGGAGAAAATCAAAAAGAGAAGAAGTATCCTGACTGCCTCACCCTTCTTCTCAGAGTGAGGTTCAAATCCAAAAGGAATTTAAAAAAGCTGAATACACGCCATATTTGATACCAAACTTTTGCCCAGGGGTAGCTCTAAGAAGACATTTGAAACCTGTAAGGTGCATCTGCTTAGAGAAAAAGGTGTTTAACTCCTTGATTAAATAGGTAACTTAAAATTTAGATGCAAGATTCAAAAAAGTTCTGATGTTTCCAAAATATACCACTTTGAAGTGGTTTGGAGGCCATTAAGAAAAACAGAATCATTCATATTTCTCAAGAGAATCTTTAAAGTATAGTTTTATTAATAACCAGTTATATCAGAATAGAGGAAGATATCTTTAAAAGTATATAGTGACCAAAGCAAACTCATTTGGAGCCATCTGATAAAATGCATGTGTCTTACCCTCAGGGAAAACTCAGAAATTGGATATTTTTACTCTAGAAAAGAAAAAAAAAACTGTCAGAGAACCATTTATGATAGATATTTCAGAACAGATTTATCATCACTTAATGGACACTTATATGAAGTGTAAAGAACATGTCTCTCTTCTTCAGTCATCAGCAGCAGCTAAGTGAAAGGAATATTTCCAGACTAAAAAAGTGTATTACACTGACACTAAAATAGCCATATAAATAGTTTACAACCATTTTGGATTGCAGTACAATACGTTGGCCTAAGTAGATCATGAAAATTGTTCATTTGTGCTTGCAAATTGAATAACTGAATATCCACTGAAGAGGAAAGTTTCATAAGATACAAGTGCTAGTTAGACATGTGATTTCCACCATCTCCCTATGGAAGTTAGGTCCTTAACTGATTTTTGCACTTTTTAAAGCCTTTCCTGCAATCATATGAACTAAAAAAAAAAAAATAGTTACTTTTTTTATTTTAGAAGTCATATTCTTTCTACCAAATCATCAGTGGGAGGGTATAGCTCCTCAGGATTTTTGATTTCTGCTGATGTTTTCAGTCCTGAAGGATGGATCCCTGCCAGGAAGCTCTCAGAATGGGAACTTCGCATCTTGAAAGGATCTCATCCCTGAAACCAAATAAAAGCAAACAAACCAAAATGATAGAGTTGCTTCTACCATCTAAGTTTGGAGCTGAGTTGTTGTAAGTGTATTCTGGCTTTGATAGAGGAGAAACGAGCAGAAGTCACTGAATCACAGAATGGGTTGCATTGGAAAGGACCTTTAAAGATCGTCTACTTCCATCTAGAAGGGAACTTCCATGGGCAGGGACACCTTCCACTAGACCAGGTTACTCAAAGCCCCATCCAACTTGGCCTTTAACATTTCAAATGATGGGGCATCCACAACTTCTCTGGGAAAGTCTAAGGAATAGAGTAACCCAGGTAATTAATATTGTGGAGAAGGTATCCAGCTAAGGATGCTGAGGCTTGAAACACCAATCAGAGTTGGTTGTGACTAAGCTGGACCTGGATGACACACAGGATTGCTCAGGAACACAGTTCCTTAATCTTCTAATTCAGTGTTCTGAGCTTATTGAGTATCCCCCTTAAAATAAAGGTTTCCTTTTGAAAGTTTCCAGTCCATATAGCATAGTTATTCTTGATTCTGTTTTGTCCTCCCCAGAAGTACCTCCCACAGGCTTTGTCAACCTCCTGATGCTACAGCCATTCACATAAATTGAGTTTCTTATTATTTTGTAAAAAGCTAAATGTTGGTGGGGATTTGGGCCATATAATTAAATATATTTACTTTTATGGCAAATCATAACACGATTCAGCCCCACATTTTTCCACCCACATGAGTTTTTAGCATTTTCTGCTTCAGAGAAACTAAATTCATTTTTCCTTAATGGTCACTCAGGTAAGAGCAAAAAAGAAGCATCACGGCAGCCTGTATTTTAGCCATGGAGACAATCTCCTGTGATATCAGCAAATCTGACAAGGCCGACCCTGAAGGTTACCCCTGTCCCAGCAGACCCTGGAGAAGGTCGATGTGCTATCTTTGGCCTTCAGCTAGTGCCAGGGAGACAAGCTACACTTACTGTTTACTAATCTGGTATCCTACACAAGAAAAGATAGGTCAGAAACTCCACTTTTTTCTGTCTGTGCTCTATTGTTGTCTCACAGGAGAATGCCATTCTCTTCTTTGTCCTTTCCTCACTTTTGTGCAGGGGTTTCTCTGCCTCAGCAGGTTCTGACACAGTGGGGACCTTTACAAGAGCAACTGAAAATAAATATGTTCAGTCTTCCCTAAGCTGCAAAAAACTTTCCTCTTGCTCATCTTTCTGGAAATTGCAAGATGATGTAGAATTAACTTTTACTTTTTAAATTATTAAAAGAAATGCTTGCGTGCAACAGTTACATTAGAAAAGGTTGAGCTCAGGTGTAAGTCCAGAAAGCCTTTAATTCCTTCATCTACTCGTTCAAACTTGCCTTCCCTCTGGTATTCTTGAGTGATTATCCTTCCTCTGAGGAAACGTATGTGTCAGTGAAGGATTCTGCCCTGACTGCTTCCAGCTTCTTGCTTTTTCTTTCAGTGCAGGATTTCCACTCCTGACCTTCTGCCTCTACTCAAAAGCCTTTTTGCTTGAGCAGTTTTCCAGATTCTTTCTGAAAACCGCATTTGTTTCTGATACATGCTGTTGTGCCATATGGACACTGGGAAATGTGCAGAGTAGATAGGTTTCTAAAAGCCTTTAGGTATTCTGGCTTGGCTTATGCTGGGAAATCATCATTTCGGTAATATCTAGAATTTGCTTGGGGAAAACAGTGTGTACAGTCCCAAAAGACGAAACTCATGCCATTTGCTCCTCTACTACCAGTACTGAAATGCAATTTAAGAAGCAACAGGCCACAGAACATTTGGGTCCATTCAGGGAGGGTTTGGACCTCTTCAGCCCTTCACCACCTTCCAAGGAGTGAGAGACAATTGGTGTTGATAAAACGAGGTGATGGTGCTGTTGCAAGAGGTCTCACTTGATCATGTGGGTTTTCCATTTTTCTTGCAGGACCCTGGGCTTGACTTGACGGACATTGACGGACTACTAGGTGTAGAGGATTGCCAGGTGTGGCTGCATCTGAGCACCATTTGATCCTTTCCATTCTTAACTTCTCTGACAGACAGTTCAGCAAGCATCAACAAGATGTAAACCAAGCTGCACCAAAAATGTGACTATTTTCATAGTTACATGTCTTGCTATATTTAAATAGTATTTGAACTGGAAAAAAAAATCCTTTTAAGAAGACGGGAGTTTAAACAAAATACAGTGAAGAAGTTATAAAGGTCTTAAAAGAAACCATGCTTATGTGAAGCTAATGGCATTCATGAACAGTAGGGAATCACATTTTCTAATGAATGAATGAATTTTGATTGATTCACAGTTTTTGCCTTTGCACTCTATATGCTTTTGTGTGTATGTGTGTATGCTTTTGGGAATGAGACCATCTTCCCTGTTGTGGGTACTGCAGGAGCATCAAATCATGCCTTTCTATGAGTTTAACAGAAATAACAACACCGATTGTCACACGACCTTCAGAAAGTAGATGGTGGTGGGGAGAGGTGAACTAGAAGGACACATTTTAATGTTTTGCTTTATTTTACTTATTAAAACTGCATTTCCTGCTTCACAGACCCTGTTTCTCCAGGGGAAGAGGAGAAAAAGTAACTGTTTCTCAACTTTCAAATGTGATTATTTTCTGCCTCTAGTGGAATTAACATAGTTGGGCCTTTCTACCACTGTGACTAACAATAATTTTTTTCTAATATATTCTTATATTGAGTATTTATTCACTCTCCTTTTGTTTATTCTTTGAAAAATAAACTAAGCCTGCGAATATTTGAGCCAGTTTGATATTGATGTCAGGTCAAGCTTCAGGTTTCGATATTTATCATTTGTTCAGTGAAATGGAACTTTTTAAAGACAGTTAATAAATCACTTTGTCAGCTGAAAAGTGAACCACCAGGAAAAGAACGGTAGTGGTAAAAAGACTTTTAAAAATACGTTACACATATTGTGCAACTTTCTGTGAAAACTGTGGAGGGAAAATGTTCAGTCAGTCTCCTTCAATCCATTCCTGCTTGTCCTCTGAAACTTTTTATGCGGCTGCAGGGTCTAGCATGAAATATATGTGCACATGCCAACCTGAAAGATAAATGTGGCTCTTTGTTCTCGCTGGTCCCTCTGGATAAACCCAGTATATTGTAATGGAAATACCTGCAGGACCTGCAGTTCACCTCTACGGGCTGATGTGATAAGACATATATATCTGGAGTTACCAGAACGAAAGTTCACCTCTACGGGCTGATGTGATAAGACGTATATATCTGGAGTTACCAGAACCAACATGGCATTTCTAACAATAGACCAACACCAACAGCTGATGAGTGAAATTCACAGTGAGGTAATTAAATGGCTATTTCATTTGAACGTATGTCTAACTGCCAGAAAGCTCAAAGCACTAAGTTATAGGATTCATGCCAAATGAAGAGATCGAGCTTCCCCTGGGATGGGCATGTAGAGCTCATCTGGGCATGTGGGCAGGTGATGGGATGCCACCAGGGAGTAGGCTGGGACCCCTGAACTCAGAGGTACACCTGCATCCTCTAGTCTGAGCACACCCACCCTCTTGCAAGGTCAACTCCGAGGATTTTTACACTAGCAGAGCCTGAACTGAATCTTTGCTTGAAGCTTATATACAGACTCCACTCCCTAGTCTTGCCCAGATGTGAATTGGAATGCTATTGCTTGATTTCTGCTAACAAAATAATTATACAGTGATATAACTGTATATCGTGACAGTCTTGAAAACTTAGTCCTAAATTTGCATTTCTTTTTCATGAAAAAGACCCCATCTGTGAGATGAAGCAGTTCAGTATGAATTCAATATTATTGGTTAAATCTCCTTATGTGACCCAAAAAAATGCAAATTCATCAGATGCAAATATTTCAGAAGGAGCCTGGAATGTTTTTCGGGACTCTTATTAGTGTAAGTAATTACACCCTGCAGTGAAGCCAATTTTTTCAACATTTACTGTATTGGACAACAGGTGTCTTTCGTGCTTGATGGCAAGTAACAAAGTATAGCACCCTTAGTAATCAATTTTTTTACATCAGTGACTGTTTTGGAGCATGTGATGGAGTGTGCAATATTCACATTGCCATTTTCAGCAATTTTACCCAAAGCCTGGTGACTGTTACTTTGTAACAGTTGAAAAAGCAATTCCACTTTACTGGAATTCGTCATTGGACTGCTCTGTCAATTATGGGATGTCCAACACAAGCAGGACAAAGACAGGACATAATTAGAGCTGCTGGCCTTTTTGGGTACAGTGTTCTTCTTTTGATTGTGCTGTCATCAACGTTCAGCACTCCAAATAGTGGAACCTTGTGGTTTGCTTGCTTGTTGCATTTCAATGCCCTCGTAAAGCTAAAACCTGCACATTTAAAACTGAAATGAGTGATGAAATACAGAGCCAACATGAGGGACCTGCTGAGGTTTTATTAGTGCACTTGGCCGATGTATTAGACCATGGTAACTCCACTTATTTCTGCTATTTCAAGAAGCTATTTCTGACCATGTCAAGTGGAAGTGGGCCAGCTAGTCTTCTTGAAGTGTGGGGCCTGGCGGAGGCGGGTGTGTGCTTCATCCCTTTGGGGAAAGTACTGGAGAAGAACGTAGATGCTCACAGTCTAATTCTCATTTACCATAAGGCCCTCTCACACTGACATAGCTGCCAATACAGGGACTTTAGAGCATGACGAAGGTACAGCCGCACTTATTATTATTTATACTCTGTCATACCATGAAAATGCAATTTCCAGATCCTTGCCCTGATGGGCCAATAAGGCCAAATAGCATTCATCTCGCTTGCGTGACTAGCCTCATCGTCTCTACACAGCTTCATCCCATGAGTAAAGGGAAAGGATGTGTTTTAAATTCCACTGAACTCAATATAAAACACTCTCTAGAGGATGAGAAGCTGGCCATGATCCTACAAGTATTTTTGGGGGAGGGCATTTCACTTCATTTTTCCCCTTGTACTTCTCATCTTCCACATCAGCTGCCTCTTAGGGTTTTGCCACACTTCGATCTCTTATGCAAAGTCCAGCCTCCCTGACAGGACCTGTTTTTTAAGGCTGCTCAACACAAGCCCAGCTCTGACATTCTCACTTACAGCGAGTCTTGAGGTCTTACACAGACCCAGTTTTGTCTTTCTCAGAAGTCCTTGAGAAAAGTAATGAGCGTTCCTGTTTACATATATAAGCGTACGGTCTTATTCTCCCTATTATGTTCTTTCTTTCTTTCTGTGTTTACTCCAATTTGGCACCAATGAGGCTCATTGATTTGTTATGTCAAGTTAGGATATAAACTCTTCCAAGCCCATGTGCCATCTTTTGTACTTGTATAACGTCTGACTCCAGGATACCCACTGCAATGGATCCCAAATCCGTATCAGAGCTACTCATATGTGCTGCTGAGTTACAGACAATAACAATATTAGCAATAGTCATAAGAATATATGATCAGTTCTGCATTTTTGTTTGTATAACTGTGAATTACACAACTGTAGTGTTTTTTTACTTAAAAAAAGCCCTCTGTTTTCAGCAGCAGTGTAGGCTGCTTTCATGAGCAGGTAGTACACGAGCAAATTCACCCCGGCATCCTGATCATCCAGCAAACCTTTAGCTTTTGATTCCCATGACATAACTCCTTTGTAAGGAGATGAATTCTCTGTATACCTATTTTCAAGGAATAGCTCCTTTTAATGGGGTGCAGATGATGTGAAAATATAATAATACATTATGCAAACACAAAGCCTCAGTTAAGTTTTCAAGAGCACTATATAGTCTTCATTTCAGTTGCTTCAGTTCATTCCATTTTCCTTGAAGATGTGCATTCTTCAGAATGCTTCCTCCAACCAAAGAAGTAAGAATAAAAACATTTCCATTTGGCATTAGTTATTCTATTTCTTTTCAGAAAAGAGCAGCAGTCTTGGTAGTGTTCATGCTCTGCTATTAAGGGCTAAGAAACCTTTTCCTTAATTATATTTTTTCAGACAATGCCTTCATTTCACATTTCCCAAGGCAGATAATGCCATGTTGCAACACATCAAATCCTGGCACACCAGCCACACACCTCATTATCCCAGGTCATGGGATGGAACACAACAAGCCTGGCATAAATGGATGTCATGCAGCACAATGTAGGATGTCAGGGACGAGTCCTTGAGATGCAGTACTTTTCTGCAAAGTGTAGCATGATGAAAGAGCATCTTCTCTTAACTCCCCAGCATCTAAAGGCAACAAACTGAAAGTATGTGTCAAAGCATAAAGAACTCCAGACCATGCTAATGCTCCTTTTTAAAAACTTCTAAATAGAGGTGATTGCCTACTTAAAGTTGCAAGCAGAGATGTTTCAACATAATAGGATCTCAAATAATAGGACTCTCTTCCTGCTTCTTATCACTCAGGATCCAGGCCATTCAGCTTTGAGAGACAGGATCTCTCTCCTTGTGGAAACCAGCAAAGTCAATGATGCATCTTAATTGTCTATACAGGAAAATTTGGCCCTTACTTCAGAAGGCTTGCTTTGTTAGACACCTAAAATGTATGTACAAGCAAATTGGTACATTAGGCAGACTTGATACAAGCCTCCCTTTAATTCTTTGTGTTGGGAGTATATTTGTCTTATTAATGACTAATTTATTTAATGTATGGAAATAGCTTACAGTTAAAAAAATGAATTCAACCTCTAAAAATTTATTTTTATTATGTAAGATAAACTAATCAAGGTATCTGTGTCAATCATTTATAAAAAACGTAGCTAAACCTTCCTGTAATCTGAATGAAAGCAGGAATTAATTTTGCAACCAGAATCTGTTTTAAGCACTTACACATCCTGTAGCCATTAAGGGTAAGGTGTGCATAACAGGAGGACTGAACTGTAATAAATGGAAACAGCTTATTCTTTGGGAAAAAGAAAAGCTATCAGCTTTCCCAGGAAAAAAAAAAAATAATAATAAAAAAAGAAGAAGCAGGGCTCCTCCGTCTCATGTTCTATTCATCAGCCTTTCATCACCTCTGGCATTCTTGGGGCATATTTCTATGGAGTTGTCTCCAGACTTGAAATGCATTGTAATATTTTGATGGCATTTATAGTGCTCTGAATCCTGTAAGTACCATTCGTTCTCTCAAGGTGATGCGGCTTGGAGGCAGGAGGGTTTGCTATTTGTAACAACAAAATCGAGGAAGAAAAGGATCATTCAGAGCAGAATAAAAGTATTTTATAATACGAGTATAAAAGTATTTTGTGCAAGAACCCCCAAAATTGTGCTGTTTCAGCTTGAATGGGCCTACATTTTTTAAGCTGTTCCACTGAAGCCTGAAGTACACAAATGGAAGCAAATTTTAAAACACTTCTGCTTTCCGGGATTTTTTGTAGCTATTACATGAATTATTTAAATCTGTTAGATAAAATGGAGGAGAGTGAAGAGGGTTCACTCGCTGTTTAGTGCTCTCCATTGAAGGGAGTTGAAACTCCCTCCCAAAACAAAAGTGCAGTCCTTTTGCAGATGTGTGACAAACGAGTGTAAAGCTCAGTAAATGCTGCAGTTACGTGCCCATTTGCACGCTGTTTTGTCCTGGAACAAAAACGTTCAGGCTACAGCTCTCTGCTTTATAATCCTCCTTCATCTCTCAAGGCCAGAATCCATATGCAGCCAGTGATGCTCTGGCAAAACACTGTCCATGCTCCAGTGCCACCTTCCCCTCCTCCCCAGCATGGGAGAAGGGCATTTGCCTTGTGCTCTGCTTCTTTCAGGCTCCTTAGGTGGGGGGCACTTATGGTTTGAGGAATCCACAACAATTTATTGTCATTTAGACAATTATTCTCTCACTGGGTGACCCCTCCCCACCCAGGAAGGGGAATCAAGGAAAAATCAAGGAAACTCGAGGGCTGAAATATGAACAGATTTAATAGAATAAGACTAAATAATTAGCATTAATAATACTAAAGATCCAGTATTGATCCCAATACCAATATAAAACACATGAGGATTATACTCAGCCAAGTCTATCAGCTGGAAGCTGTGCACTCCCAGCAGGGAACAGCAAATGTGGGACACTACGAGCCCTTACGGCTTTGGGGAGAAGGGAAGGGCAGCCATCAAGGGTGAGAGAAAACTCCTCAGTGAACTTTCCAATTTATATTGGATGTGACATTCATGGTATGAAATAATCCTGTTGGCCAGCTTGGGTCAAGTACTCAGGTCTTGCTCCTCCTCATCCCCACACACGGCTTGCTTGAAAACATTGAGACCTCGAAACCCCCACACCACAGCTGGCTATGAAGTGAATATTTTCACAGAATCACAGAATGGTAGGGGTTGGAAGGAACCTTTGAAGACCATCTAGTTCAACCCCCGTGCCAAAGCAGGTTCTCCTAGAGCAGGTTGGACAGGAATGCATCCAGGTGGGTTTTGAATGTCTCCAGAGAAGAAGACTCCACAACCTCTCTGGACAGCTTGTTCCAGTGCTCTGTCATTCTTAAAGTAAAGACACATGTTCTGTCTTCTAAAAGTACAGTTTTCCCAAGCATTAGAAGGGACTTTACTGGAAAGTAAAATTACTGAAGGATAAATTACCCCTGTGTCACTCAAACTGGGAGAGTGGCTAACCGGAGGCTGGAGGAGCCGCAAGAGCATCCCTGAGCAATAGCAGGCTCCTGGGCTGCGCGGAGTGCTCTCTATGTGCAGCCCTGAGTCAGGCACTTTGGGATTATGAAGTATTATATCAATAGAAGAGGACTGTGTGCCCACAGTATGAGTCTGTTTGTCTTCCCTAAAATTTACTGGTGTGACTCATGGCTGTGTTTCTCTGAGCCGCTAATGGTATAATTGAAATACTTTTCCAGTGGTCAATTTAACATGCTTTATACCCCACAGTAAGATGACAGGAATGGCAATTATACTCCCACAAGCATTTTGCAATTTTTATTCTCCATGGGCTGGGCAGAATATATGCTTGTTTTCTACAAGTGTGGCAGTTTGGGGGTGTGCACCACCATGCTGCACTCTCCCCATGGCTCACAGAAGATTTTGGTGGGCTGTAGGCTCTGCCTGGAATCGGATCAAGTCTGTCTCTGAAGCCATGGTGGCAGAGAGGTAAGGTAAGGAAAGCAAAGGAACAGCAGCAGAGTGACACGAAGAGATGTATGGAAAGGAACTATTAATGAAAAAGCAAGAGAAAAATACTTAGTGAAGACAAAGTGCAGGATGATAATGGATAGCTGGAAGAGAGCTGAACCTGAGCTGAGGGATAAGTGAGGAGGACACACAGATAAAGTGAGGGACAGTAAATTAAACTACTTGGATTGGTGCAGAGAAGGGATGAGGGAGCATTGTGAAGCACGTGCTGTATGGAGATGAGAAGCTGAAGATGTTCTGCTACCTTCCCTTTCGTTCTGTGACAGCACTCGATAACTGAAAAGGAGCAGCCTTGCAGAAGATGCAAGCAGTAGTCCTTGTTCCAGAGCTGGCCAGCCCCAGGCAGACCTACAGGCATTTTGCGCCGCAAAACAGTAATTGTTGTCTTTGTCAGAGGTCTCAGCAGCCAAATTTGTGGTGGTATCAATACACGGGTCAGCCAGCCTTGTCACACAGGTGATGCTTCTGATGATACAGCACTGATCGTAGCTCTTTGTCATTTAGGGAATAACCTCAGTTTCTGCAGCAGGGGCATGTCTGTGACACCATCCAAGACTGAAAACCTGTAGAAGAAATATCTTTCAGGCTTGAATTCCCTCCCTGGGGCTAACTGACTAAAAATTACAAATGCTGCAGTCTATAAAGTGCTATTCTGATGTAACTCCATTGGTGCAAGACTCAGCAAAATGGGGCACTTGAATTGGACCTGATTCCTTTGCGTTGCTGGCAAAACAATCAGATCTGGGCTTCCTTTTTTCTGCAATTTTTCGACACTGCCCAGTGCAATGACACACGCATGCACTTGAGACTCTTCTCAAGACTGTTATTTGTGTGCAGCAAACGGTAGTTTATGCTAGTGGAGTGCCTGTGCTGGTATGGCCATACTGCTTTGGTTTGCATGCGAGGCCATTCAGACCCGGATCCAGACTCTGTACAGGACAAACTTTCTTAGACTCCCCAAATTTCCTCCTGTGTCAGCAAGATTCACACAAAGCATGGATGTTAATGGGAGCTTTATACAGGGGCTCTGCTGGGTAAAGGGCTTCACCCGGTGACATTATGGCAGCTTCCTGGTTATATATTAAAATCAGGACAAAGGACTTTATATTTTAAAATGCGAATATTAATACCCTTTGAAATACCTAACTGGAAGATATTTTTTTAATAGCTAGATGGAGTGATTATAGCACTTTTAAAATCAATCACTGTTCCCCTTTTAAAAGGTTCTTTGCATTTACCAAGCTGATGAATAGCCTAATTAAATTCAAAGGAGTTAAAAAAAAACAAGTTCAGAAACCGAAGCATGCTGAAGTGCTATTTTGGGGAACACAAAATATGACTATGTCAAAAGCCTGTTTGGTGAAGCAGCATGTGATGAAAACTGTCTTACTCAATTGAGGCTGCTCCCTTTCTATCTCTCAGAAAGATTTTGAATGAATAGCAGTGCTGTTTTCTCAGGACCAGAGTTTCTGTTTCATCCTCACCTTTTTCACTTCCAGTAGTGATGTAAAACAGGAGGAAATTATAAGTGTAATAGTGCACTGCTCTTCATTTTTATTATTTGTAGAATTGTGGAGGTACAGTCATTTTTACAGCTTATTTTACTGTCCAGGCAGAGCAGAATTCTGTTGTGCAAGACGCTATGCAGAGCATAAAGAGAGCTGAGTTATTTTAGTGTAAAATGGACACAAGAAAATGAGAACAAATCTTCTTTTGAACTAGGGGATTTAAGGGATACTACTACATTGTTACAGCTATAACATTTTCTTCTTTGTATCTTTAAATATAGAACTAATTTATATCTATTTATTATCTACTTATGCTTATTTGTTGCTCGTATCAACTTACCTACATTGATCTACATTGAATTTATGTCTTTTTTCTTCCTTGCACTTCAGAAACAACAGAAGGGTGCTACAGACATTTACATTTGCTTATTCTAAACGTTTAGTACAGCCTTCTTTTAGTCTCTCAGGCTTGTCTAGTTTTCAAATATGGCAGCAGGAGTTAATATTTCCTTAAAGATGCTCAGTGGATCTCCTACAGGAGAAGTTACCTAATCTGGCATTTGGATGCTGAAGAACCAAATTCTCTTTTCTATAAATGGATCAGCTATTTGCTCACCTTCCGTGATGATAGGTGTAGGAACCAGCTGTAAGCAAAATTTTGAAATATTATCTCAATTTAAATGAGGTGAAAGAAACACAGGGGACCAAGAGTATCAGGGCTATTATTTTTACGCCAAATTTGAAAAGGCTGGCTGCAGAAGAACAGTTTTAGGTAGAAGAAATTGTAAACAAGAAAATATGGTTGTGATTAGAGAAAACATACCATGCAGGCAAATAAAGGTCCAGAAAGAAACTTGCTGGGTAGGTGAGAGATGAAGTTGAACTGGGACTAAGGGGCAAGCAAGAAGGTGGAAGAAATAGGAAGCAAATGAGTCAGAGACTCACAACATTAAACCCACAGGTAGTAGAGTAAGGGAGGGAAGTCAGAGGACTGACACTCTGCTCTGCTCTGGTGAGGCCCCATCTGGAGTACTGTGTTCTGTTCTGGGGCCCCCAGTTCAAGAAAGACAGGGAACTACTGGAGAGAGTCCAGCAGAGGGCTACAAGGATGATCAAGGGAATGGAGCACCTCATTGTGAGGAAAGGCTGAGAGACCTGGGTCTGTTTAGCCTGGAGAAGAGACAACTGAGAGGGGACATCATCAATGCTTATAAATATCTAAATAGCTGACGTCAAGAGAATGGGGCCAGACTCTTTTCAGCGGTGCCTGGTGAAAGGACAACAGGCAATGAGCACAAACTGGAACATGGGAAACACCATCTCAACATGAGGAAAAACTTCACTTCAAGGGTGCCAGAGCACTGGAACAGGCTGCCCAGAGAGGTTGTGGAGTTGCCTTCTCTGGAGGTATTCAAAACCCACCCAGGTGTGTTCCTATCCAGCCTGCTCTAGACAAACCTTCTTTGGCAGGGGTGTTGGACTAGATGATCTCCAGAGGACCCCTCCAACCCCTACCATTCTGTGATTCTGAGATTCTGTGACTGGAAAAAATGACAGCTGTGAACAGACACAAAGTGCCATGTCTAAGAAACACAGAGAAGGAAATGCTAGCAAAATCTTATTGGAGCAGTCCAGTGACGGAGCAAGGGAGGAAATAGCAGGCAGAGAAGAGTAAAATCCAGCTCTACACTGGTCTTAAGTGAATAGTGCAGTTCAAAGGAAGGGGCAGGTGTCAGCTAATTTGAAGAAAGGGACAAAGCAATAGGGGAGGATGCTGACTACTGTAATGGATCTGTGTTTTTTAAATATTGTGCTCAGTGAAATGTGGGTTGACTTTTCTTCAGACTGTCAGGTTTTGAGGCATGTTCAGGATTGGCCTTAGCCTTTGAGGAGACAGAATGAGAGAATACTCTGGTTTTCTAGAGCATGCTTTAGAAAAATAAATAGAAGAATTTCAAGTAGAAAGAAAACTGCCAGCAGCTCCCTTTATTTTTTGGATTTTTTTTTTGCTAGCATGTAACTGGAGTTTGACATTATTTTCTCTTTGCTTCCAGATGCATTAGCACACACTTTTCCACAAGAATAGTGTCACTGGCAGGTTTGGATTGACTTCTGCTACTGATTGACTTGGAAAGTGAAGCCTTCTGGGGGAGATAAGCTTATAAGTAGCTACATAAAATTTCTACTTGTGTCTTTTTTTACATTGTGCAGAGGTTATCAGACAGCCAAAGTTCAGTCACTCTCAAGTGCAGCTCACAGCTCAGGAATATACAGGTGCCAGAAGAATTTACTGCAGAGTGGCACAGACTGATTTCAGTGTGAGAATGGTCTATCCAATGAAAAATTCATAGCACATAAAATTTGGAGTTTCCAAAAAACATCTCACAGTGAAAAGCTGAAACCTGTGATAAACTTAATAGGTGGGTTTGCTAACATTTTTGTTTTGTATAATTCATGTGTCTGGAAAAAATATCACTCTCCTGACCGTTTTATCTAGACATTACAGTTTTTAGTTAAACCCTCTTTTTTTTTTTTTTTTTTTTTTTTTTTCTTGTTTCTCTTCTTTTTTACACCTTGCACCTCAGCAGACAATGCTCTTGGGCTAGTACTAACAATACATTCTCTTACCTGCAAACAGCTGATGTGTCTCCATTGAGTAGTGAGTACAGTTGGATGTTTGGGCAGCTGAATGCCGGAAATTTTTTAGAATCTGTTTTTGCTCTTGTATGCTAAGCCAGGTTTGCAAAGCAGTAACAGGATGATTGCCATTGCCTGATACTGCTTTGTGCTGATCTCTCAGGGTGCCTTGTCTATACGCATGTGCAAACAAGATATACATACTGCTTTTCCATGTACTGGTCAGTAAAACTGCTCTGGCTTCCTATGCTTTATTTTTCTTTAGTCTTGCTTCATTTGTAAAACCCATGCTCTGTGGCGTAGGTGATCTCTAGCTTTAGTTTCAGGCATATGAAGATATCACCCAAGGTGCCCAGTTTCATCACAGCACTTTTATTACTCAGATCCCAAGTGGAAAGACTCATCCCTCCTGGCTCCCCTGAGCTGCATAGTGCTGAAGGCAGCAGCACAGAACAACAAGACCATCTAGCAGTGATAAGCTTGTTGGATATTTATCTGGATATCTGAACTTCTTGGTTTCTGAATGTTCATTACTACCTTCTCTTGTATTGAATGTAACTTCATTTTTAAAAAAAACAGGAGGCTGTGATTACACACCATTATGGCTGCCAATATACCACCTCGATGTGGGTGGGAGAGTTTACCTACTAATGCTATGTGCTCTTTTTTACACCAAGGCAAGTGCTGCCTGCTCAGGTGGGGGGGCAGATGGTGACAACAAGGCAGGACCCTGACCCACCCAGCACAGACCCACAGCACCCAAGCAGAGCAGGTCCGGGGATGGTCATCTGGGTCAACTGAGAGCCCAGATGGCCAGGGCAGATCACAGCAACAAGGCAGGGCTAAGGTCTAGCTGGGAAGCCAAGTCAGCACAGCAAGTCCAGGCTTAATGTGGTACGAGACTGAACGCTGCCTTTCCTGTTGTGTTGCCCAGGTAGGGATTCGGGGCTGGGTTCAAAGCTCAGGTTAAGCCTGGGTTTAAAAGCAGATACCAAGTTAAGGGATGGGTAGAACTGCTCTCTCTGACTTAGCTCCTTCCCAGCCATCTGGTCCCAGGTGACAGAGCTGGACCATGCCAGAACTGGCTTGAGCATGGGCAGCCAAACCCAAGGGAGGTGAGAAGGTGGAAGAGGTTGCAGAACCTGTTCATGCATGCAGGGCCACGAAGCAGATAATGACTCAGAAAAGCTCATAGGCCTGCTCCCTGATCACCTAAATCAAGGAAGCTACTGTGGCATCCTGTGTTTCCTGTCCTGCCTATTCTTCCAGTGGAAACCAGACTGAGGGAAGGGAATGGAGAAAATGCAGCCAGAGCTTTTATCTTAATGTGCAGTCCAGACATGGCTGGGATAGGGACCTGCCTCCAGGAGCTGGAAGACAGCCTAGTCTTTATTGTTTAGTCATAGATATCAAGGAAAAAAGTGGTATAAGTGCCCACTAATTTTGGTGGCCAGCCTGAGACAACCAGATCATGGCATTGTCACTGTTTTGCAGCCCATGACACACAGGTATCAGGGCCAATGTTACAAGAGTTATTCTAAAAGGCTATTGGAAAGAGTTTGGAGTGCTAGCCAGGGAGTACTTTTCATAATAGCATTACCTTGCTTGTTTTGGCATCTCTTTCCAGCATCTAGCTGTTTTCGAAGTGAAGCCACCACACTCATTTTGGGGGGGCGCAGAGAACCCCACAGTTCTCTCTAACCAGTGCTTAGCACAGATAACATCTTCAGCCATTGCAATGATCAAACTATTTCCTCTATTGCCAAACTAAGCATGTTTGGTAATTTTCTAAATCGTTTAGATTTGTGCTGATACTTACGGGAGAGAAAACATACACCCTGCCAATAAACTTGAAGGCTCTTTATAGAGTGGGAGCATTAGCACTCTTCACAAAAACACATTTAATAGCAGAAAGACAAAGAGCTAGTCCCCTGGCTCATTTTTACCTAAAATCTTGTAAGAGATTACAAATTCCCAGCCTGGGAAAAAAATTAGCCCAGAACTTTGGTTAATCTTTGGCAACATTTTAAATAACTGAAAACAGAGTCTTCTAATGGAATGTGTCAGGCAAATTGAACTGTAGGAGGGACTGTCAGCTATGCCTATGATTCCTTAGACTCATCTCCTATTGGAGATATCACTATATAAAAATCTTAAAACATGATTAGCATGAGCACTGCACCCTTTCTAATAGTTTTCCTTATTTGAGCCTGATAATTGTCCGTTACATCATCATTACTGCAGTTAATTATACCTACCTTTCTTCACAGGTTCGCTTTCTTTGTAGTTAAATTTTACCTCAAGTAACAGCTTTTTTTAAGTGTTGTTGCCTAAAGGACTAGGAACACCCTAGTCCTTGTTTCTTGCCATGTCTAAAAGCTATGTTGTCATCCAAAGTCATAATAAGCTAAAGGAAGAAGGATCTGTAAGCCATCTTTAATCATAATATGACTAATTTCTTATTTTAACCCCTCTTTAAAAAATAAAGTTGTGATTTTCCTTTAATTCAGTCCAAGAGTTTATTTTTTTTATCACCTCCCAGAAAAATGATCCAAAACAAAATCCTTCATGGCTTTGAGGGAATATCACATCTCCCCTTCTCAACGTGTTACACATGGATTATTATAAAGCTGTTCGCTTTTGTCCCTCCTGGAGAAACCCTTCACTTGCATTCTTAAAGAAGTAAGAGTGATAAATAACAGAAAGTCCTTCTTTCCTGTCTGCTCTTCCAACTGCTTCAAGCCAGATGGAGCGTTCTCTTTCTGCTTCTCCCATCTTTGATTTTGGAAACGTTAAACTATTTATTGTTCAGCAAGGAGCCACAGCTTGTCTTCCTCTTCTGATCCTATTTTATATCTCCTGGTGCTGTAAATAGTTCCAGACTGTCACCATGACTCTTCCTCAAAGCTTTTCCAAGCTTGTGGAGGATGACTCTGACCCCGGTTTTGGCAGTTGCTCAGTTGTCCCCAAGGATCCCAGCATTACCACTGTCCATAGCAATCCCAGGGGTACCAATCTGTCTTACTCTTAAAACAGACACCTAGGGCAGATAAAAGTGCCAAGGACCCCGTCCGACCAACACTTGGGCAATCTGGAAGCAGAAGCACAGGCAACTGTGTTTCCGTAACCCTTAGGAAGACAACATTGCTCTGGTCATTCCTGCTTCATGTTCAGAGGGTTTTTGTCTAAACCACACAGGCTCAAGCCTGTTTATTTCCATGCTGATATTTAAATAAAGCTAAAATTCTACAGAATTTGATAGCACTTGTGTGGAAGAATTGAGGTTAGAGAGGAGCTGTTTCATCAAGTCTTACATATTTAGTAACTGACATCTTCTACTATATTTAGCTTGTGTACTGAAGAGCAGATAGCTGATTATGCAACAAATTGAACTTTTTCCGGCCTCTTTGCAATGAGCAGGGCATTCAGCACCCTGATTACAACTGTAAACAGTTAATAATTATTGTAATAAGGACTGCTATCATTAATCTAGCATGAAACTTCTGAGATTTCCAAAGCATTTTACAAAATAATGATGGAGACTTATAACACTGCAGTGAGTGTTAATTAAGACCTGCCATCCTTTTTTTTTTTTTTTTGGAACAGGATTAAGGACCCAATCTGGAAAGGAATGTAGATGATATTAACTCAATTTTAGCATTAATAATATTGATAACATTTAATTAAGTGTTTCAGCTCATGTAACTTATGTGCTTTAATACTGTAACAGCAAAGTTATACTAAGGTTCGGTTGGCCAGACTTTTCTATAAGCTTCTCTTGCTATTTATAATGAAGGCACAATTAACCCAAGTGTTAATGAACTTCTAAATCCTGCTAGTGTAACATTTGCTAAATGCGTGAGGAAAAAGGGGAAGGCTGGAAGAAAATTCATGCAACAGAAAGCCATTCAGTTTTTTTAATCCCCAGTTAACGGTGAACTAACCATAAAAGTATCAGACATAAGATTTTTTTTAAGAACAGTATTTTTGTCAGTGTTTAATTTCATGCAGCTGGTACTTCCCAAGACTACTGAGGAAATGGATGGCATCGGGACTTTGAGATCTGAAGAAATTTCCCCGAATACATAGGCCTTTTTATCTCTCAGCACTCTCCTCCAAAAATCAAATCCTCATCCTTCATTGAGAGAATGAAACAGGTTTCTGAAGCATCATTGCTGTGCTTTGTAAGTTCACAAGTAAATCAGGAAAGATATTGCACAAGAAAAAAACTCTTCAGTTTCTCCCAAAGTGCTAATTATCAGTGCTATGCTTACAAAGTCTATGTGTTCTTTTTGTGATCAATCTCCTAATCATTTAATAAATTACCATGGTAGAAGAATGACTCTGACAGGTTAACTGTGCAGTTAATTGGCTGTTACTAGTCAGCAATATTTCTTCATGCTATGTTTGTGTATATAGCTGCAGGTGAATTGCCAAAATAATATAAAAAGTCAATGGGGAAACCTGCTGTTCTTCTTTCTAATTTCACCAAAAAAACAGCATACACATTTGAAATAGAGAAAAATTTAAAAAAAATCTCTGTAGCTGGTTCTGCTTATTTACTGTGTTTGATTCATTCATGATTATGCAACATGTGGGCATAGACATGATAAGCCTTTCAGTGCTCACCCATTTAAAAACCGCAAAAGGTACTGTTGATTAATTAATGTATATTTTATCATCTGCTGAACTATCAGCTCTGGGGAGATGGATGAGTTTATATTCTGTATTCCCCAAGGGACCACACATTACCGGTGCATCACCACACACTGGACACAACAAAGCAGATCGGTTTTGTCTGAAGCAAGTTGTATCTTCCAAGGCAGCAGCATTTTGCATTTGACTTAATGTATGTTTGTGTAAGTATTGCTGCATGCAAAATTAATTAGTTTTAGTTTTGGTTTTCTACTGATAAAGACACAAGGTCTTTCACTTCCCTTCTCTGATTTATTGACATTTTGATGTAACTTTTAATGAGTTATCTTGTATGTTCTTTTCTCTTTTAGTAAACCAACTACCATTATACTTTTGACATTCTGTTTAACTGTGACAAATAACTCCAGATTTAGTAGACCTTTAATTGTTTCTCCTTTAAACATCGATATGCCATGATTTTGTTGCAAGCCACTCTTCCAAAAGAATACTGAATATATCAGCGCTAAAGAGTGGTAAAAAGAATTGCACAGTTTCCATGTTATCCCAGCCTACCTTAACTCAACCACTTAACATCACCTACCAGGCAGTGAGGAGGCAAAAGCATTGCCCGTCAAATGAATGATAAAACACTACATAACTCCTGTCCTTCAGCTTTCCAGTCTCATCCAGCATTGAAGAAAAAGAAACTTTATGCTCTTTTCTTTGCTTCTGTAGCTGTTTCTACAGTTTTGTGGGTTGAGTGGTTTGGGTTTTTTTCCTAATAGCAACTCTTGGGATTTGGAGAGCGATGAACTAGTTCGCTGATTAGTTTCCTCCACTTCAATATCCATGATTTCTCCAAGTAGGCAAGAGAAGGCAGCAGACACAATGGCTGAAATCCCGACTGCTTTGTGACATTAATTGGCAAGTTGACATAGATGCCAGCTCAGATCAGAAGCAAGCACAGAAGTGTCAGTCTCTGAGCTCAGGCTCACACAGCCACCGTAATGGCCCGATGGCTGATGACAAATGCCATGCAATACGATTTAACTTATCCCACTGCGAAGGCAAACAGCAGCAAGTCGCTTCCTATACATTCGTCCTGGTCTAGGAATGTGGACACCAATAGCTCTCGTGTCTCGGCAGATATGCACTAACATTTCACCCTGCAGCAATCTGGTCATGTATCTGAGCCTAGTGAGGAAAGCGGCAAAGAAAGTGCTAATGTCAAAAAGCTCAGCTACAGGGAGCCGGGGAAGGAAGAGAGAGTATTTTGTCGTGGTCACAATGTGTTTGGAAGCATTGTTAGAGGGGTTTGGCATACCACACTTGACTTCTGATGCACGTCTTCCCAGACGTGTTCAAAGACTTAAAAGTTTTAATTAAAGCCCTTTATTTAAATTACCGAGCACTGAGAATTTTCTGAGTGACAACTATGTTGCTTATGCTGGATTGCTCAGTTACCAGTTAGTGATAACGCTAAATGTATATGATACCAGTATATAAGTTAGCTAGAAAAAACGTGGAATATCATATGAATCCATTTGGGAAGTCGCTATCTCAGAGGCTTGCTGAGATTAAAATTCAGCTTTGCATAATCATCTGATATATAAGCACCAACAGATCCAGAAACTTTATTTGTTTCTGGAGTACTGTTATTAGTCAATTTTTAGTCTGTTAGAAGTATCTCAACACTCATGCTAATTAACACAGATTAGCATAGTTTAGTATCTTTTCACTCATGCTACCATTTTTCAGCCAGTATGTCTGTTATGAGAAGCCCTATATTACTTTTAATCTTTTGTTCTATTTTAACCTAGCACAACCCACTGCCTTTTGTTCACATATGTGGCAGAATGTCACTATGGTAATAACTGTGCTATTTTTTTCAGCCATTTTAATGGTATGCTAACATTTGTTGGAAGCTAGAGATTTTGCTGGGGTACTATTTCTCACATCTGGAGCATATTGCCCACTGAGGTTTTTATTGTTGATTCAATTTCTGATTACAAATCCAGACCAAAATTTTATTTGTTCTCCCTGGCTTTCACTGAATGAACTAAATTTGTGGTTTTGTATTCTTTATGTGTAATTTTCCTTAAGACACTCTGTGAAAATCACTATGTAAGCACAATTTATGCTGCATGGTGTCATTAAGTATTCTCTTTTAAGTTGTACAGTGAAAGAACTGTATAATTCATTTTGTTGTAGCTTCCCAAACAAATATATTTTGCTAAAATATTTTTGATTAAAAATTGATGTGTCATGTAGCTACTTCCCACTGATTTAAAAGTGAACACAAATAGGATAGGCTGGAGGACTTTCAAAAGATGTGTTCATCTCATTTATTTTTTTCAGGTTGAATCTAAAAAGATTTCCACTGGTAAAACAGTGTTTCAAAGCTACCACACGTAATTTCCTATGCCAGTATCCCTATGGAGGTCAAAATTTAAGAGCTAGTTCATCAATAAAAGAATGTATATTTCATAGTTGAGATATGCGAATCAATCTCCTCCCTTTTACTTTGAATTTTAATATAATACAGATCATAGTATGGAGAACCATGGTATGCAGTACTGCCTAAAATATTCTGCTGGTGAGAAGGCAGTGTGAGAACTGCTATTTAAAATAAAATATCCCATTTTTACGTCAGACCAGGAGGTGATTATGCACTGCTACTTCACAGTTCACCATAATAGCAGTGAATAGTGAATAACTGCCTCGAGAACATGGGTGGCTGGGTTTCTATACAGGTTTTAATCAAACTGCACTTCCACAAGTGCATAAGACTTGTAACAGGTGTGGGGTTTTTTTGTTGCACCAGTACATTTTATGGTGTAAAAATTTTGGTCTGTTTGGATAACAGTTCTTACAGAAGTTGTCCTTAAAGCTTTGCAGAGGGATAGCTTTGTCTATGAAGCCACAGGCAAATTTTACTCTCAGATCTACACCATTGGCTTCCATTTAACTCCATAGTATTGAAAAATGTATACACAATCTGATCAAATTTCACTAGCCCATAGTTTACATTGACAAAAAAAGTTCTACTTCAAATAAATCCTATACTTTCCCTTCTTTAATAGCCATTGATTTTGAATCAAAACACCACTGAAACAGGAATATCTCCAGTTTTCAATATGCACCTGAGTTCCACTGAAAGTAATAAAGGTACGGAATCAAATCCAAGTGGAAATACCCTTCAAAGTGGACGAGGGAAATTTAAAACCAGATCTGAGCTTATGTGACTCAAACCTGTCTTTAACAGTTGAATTACCAAGTGACAACTGTTTCTTGATTTATTGACATATCTAGCAAAACTTGAGGTCCTTCTCTAAGTTCTGCTGTAGTCCAATTTTGACTTGTCTTTGAAGGAAATACCATCTCTCTGGGTCACTGAGCTACAATAGCATCTCTTTTCCTCTTGTCACTGGCGCTTTCCAACAGTTTCTCTCTGGCTCACCACTCTTCCATGTCCTGTTCTGCCTGCCCGGCAGCCTTTCCATTCCTCAGTCAACATATTGCTGGCATATATTTTTATTTTTCCCATTTTTCTGGAATCCCACTTCGTGAGAGGCCTCTTTTGCTCCATATTCTCTGTAAACACTTATATACTTGTAGCTTCT
Organism: Calidris pugnax; assembly: GCF_001431845.1. Taxonomy (NCBI): domain Eukaryota; kingdom Metazoa; phylum Chordata; class Aves; order Charadriiformes; family Scolopacidae; genus Calidris; species Calidris pugnax. The sequence goes on along the minus strand of NW_015090859.1, from coordinate 7,078,237 downwards.
TAAGTCTGTGCGTACTCATCTGCCCAAATATCTGGGAGGTTGAGGGAGTGGGGTGAGGGTGGTAGATCTAGGCTAAGTAACTCAGAAACCAGACTTGTACCTCAATTTTCAGTTCCTAGTTCACAGTCCTTGTAAATTGAACAAATCTCTGTATAACTAATGGATTGAAGAGTGTGCTTTTGAAAGTCTTCAGGAGGAGGCCCTATCTGCCTAAATTTTAAATGCAAGTTAAAAGCCTAAATTAGGCTCACTGTGGGTCATGTTCTGTGACTCTTTGCATGCAGAGATGCGATATTGTTTAGGCCTGTACTTCCTCAGCTTAAGACTACTAAAATTGAATTTTCTTTATTCTTATCCTTCTTTTATGTTATTGTCACTGACATTTCAGATGTACTTTCAGTAATTCAGATTTCCAGCTGTGCAGTTCTCTGACCTGTCTTATGCTTCTCATGGGCAGCTTTACTTTTCTAACATCCTTCAAAATCTATCCTTTTCTTTACATCTCCACCAGAAAAAAATGTACGTCTTTTTTTCTTTCTTTTCTTTTTTAGTTTTTCCAAGGTTACAGTACCCTTCTCATCCTCCAGTCTCTCTCACTGAACATTTCCTTCTTACAGTTGTTCAGCTTGCAACATTCATTCAGTTCTGCCCTAAATTACAACTGACATGAGTTCTGAGATCCTCAGTTGAGTCCTTATGTCTTACAAGATAAAGCATTAGCTCTGTTTTCTGCTGTTGAGAGAACCCACATGAAGTTGCTGCTTAACTGTGGTGCTTCTCCTCATTTGAGTGCCCTTCTGCCCTCATACTCCCTTTCTGCTGTTCTCCATCCATTTTCTTAGTTTGTTTCTTTCTTTGCCTTTTCTTCCTCTTTTGGGATTTTTTTTTTTTTTTTTTTTTTTTTCCATCTCTTATAAAAGGAAAATTATATACTATAAAGCATAATGATCCGTTGAATAAAAAAAATCTGGATATTTTATTGTATGATGAAAAAGTATATAAAGCAAGTGTTGTGAGTACACCAGTTAGATATTAGGTGGGGTACTGATATTAAAAGGTTGTTACCAGAAACCTTAGAAAGCAGCAATGGAATGTAATCTGTCCTGTGATTTGACGACAAATGAGGCCTTCAGTAAAAGACAACTAAAAAAAAAAAAAATTCCCACCATTTTTTTGGTTTGTTTTCTTTTTTGCCTTTTCTTCCCCTTTTGGGATTTTTTTTTTTTTTTTTTTGTGTAGCCCTAGCTTGTGGTGGTGCTTATGGGGGCCATGCAGAAGACATGATGGTAGGTTCCTATTCTCAGCTGGCTTGGCAGGACCCTCTCGCTCTCTCCATTGACTATGGAAGGAGGCAAAGACAGCCAGCCTCTTGTGCCAGTCACCCACTCTGTCTTCTCCTATGCTCTTTCTTGTACTTCACAATTTTCTTGTCGTGCATTAAGAAAAATCTCTCCCCATAATTCTTTCCTATCCAAAACCTATTTCTCTGTCCTCAGCCTTCCAATCCAACAATGTAATCCTGGGTGGATAGGGGCAAAAATATCTTCATTGGATTGCTAGGGAGTACAGAGGAATTTATCCTTTTAAATCTGAAGGATATTGGTAATTGTGGTACTTGTACAAGATGTTCTCATGTTCAGGGAATGCTTGCTTCAAATCGTATTTTTCACTTAGCTGTTATTTCTACAGGTAAGATTTCTTTTTAATATCAAAGCATTCATCACAGAAGACTGTTTTTAACCTTCCTTGGTTTTATGTTTAAACTGCACTGAAAGTAATATTTCGATTAAAATATTTGTCTTAGGCTTGAATGACAGAGCAAATATTAATGAGGGATTCTGCACCACAAGAGCTGCAGAGAATGAAGCAATCTTTCCAAACACATATTTTTTTTCCTGCTCAATTGAACAGTGAATGATTATGGTACCTGCCTGTGAACTGCACTTTTTATCTTAATTGTACTTTGAGTTCCCTGGAGAGGGTCACACAGGACAGAAGACACCCATTCATTCTAGCATGTGTCAGTTTTAGTGGACTTCAACTCTCCTTGAAATAGTGTGAGCTGATCAGTCATATTCCCATATTCCTTTGCACTTCCACACTTCTGCCATCATGTCTTACTGACCAAAAATTCTGGCCTTATTGAATTTGTATTCTGTCTAGAACACTATTGACAGGAAAAGGTGAGAGAAGACTTTATTTACCTGTGCCTTCCTTTCCGTTCACCACTCTCTCTTCACTGAGAGGTATTATGAGCTTAATAAGGAGAGGAGGGTCAACCCATGTTTATATTCAAGGTTAAAGATGAAAAAAAAAAAAGGAAAAGGGACAAGAAGGGACAAGAAGGCTTGCTATATGATCTTTTTAGCTTGTTCCACTGCCACTGCAGAACTTTATTTCTGCCACACAAAAGTCGTAAAGCTTGCCCCGTCTGACTTCATATGATGGATTGCTTAAAGTGAAAAATTATTCAGAGATAACACCTCACATCACTCCAGAGCAATCTCACATGAAGATAAATGCTTGAAGTGCTCTGAGCTGAGAGTTGTAGAAAGAAGAGACCGAGGAAGTTCAACAAAAACAAAAGCCAACATGAATGGGCTTTCAACAGAAAGATGAGAGCGGAAGTGTGAAACAAGATGTTACAGCATTCTGATAGAGAGTGCAAAAACTCGTTTGTGTCTGATCAGTGGTCCTTGCAGTCTAGGAATGAAAGGAGAAGAAACCTGGCTATAAGACAGTTTTATTTGAGGACTGAGGTAAAGTAAACCTATATTCTAGATAGCCAGATTCCTGGCAAAGAGACAAACACAACTGACATAAAACAGCTTCCTTAAGATCTTGGCACTGGAAATTTCCTTCACATGGATAGCTTCAGGTAGAGACTTTCAGTGTTTACTCCACTGGGATTAAGGCATCCCCATCTAAAGCTGGTGTCAAAGGTCTTGGCATTACAGCCATGAAACTGAGCCTAGGATTTATAACATCTCCTCTGGTTCATTCCACTTCTCCTACTAGTCTGGGATGTTTCAGTGGTAGAAGTGGCACAGATAGTAAATCTGGCTCAGTTTTCTGCAGTGTTTCCACATTGACTGTAGGTGATGGCCTAGAGGTATCTCTCAAAAACACAGCAAAAAATGTGGGAAGACAGTATGGTGCAGGAGTCAGGAAACTGTGTCCCAAAATGCTGTCTGAGAGCTAACAGTCAGAAGTAGTTCCTTCTCTAACCGTCTCTTTGCACATAGAAGCTTCCTAGATGTAGCAGGCCGCATGCGCCTAAGAGGAACTGGAATTTGGCACAGGCTCTGAGCACTTACAGATACAGAGACATCTGAACATCCCATTGATAAGACAGTTTCCTTGCAGAGACACCACTACTAGCTTTGGCAGGGCCATGTATGACTCTACAACTCCTGGAAAGGTTTCAGCCAGTTGTGAGTAAAGAGGTGAGGAGGCTTTGAGGACATCCTGGAAGGAGAGTGGGAAAATCTTTGGTAGCCAGTAAGCAGATGCCTTGCTTTGTAGTGCCATTCAGCCAAGAGGTCCCTCTGACCCCATATGAAGCACCTAACCCCATAGGGCTTTCTCCATATGAAGAGAAGGAAGGCCTGGTTGCCTCCTGGGACCTGGGCTTTGCAGGGCTTATGGCACATATGGAAGCTGGGCTGTGAGGTTAGAGGGGTCTGGCAGAGACCTGGGTCTAATGGGGGCTGTCAAAGGGTTAGTGCATGGTAGGAGAAGGGAGCCTGGGAGAATCATGTGCTGACTGGTGGGTCCACTCTGTCATCCAACCTACTCTGAACGACTTTCTGACACATTTGACAGCATCCATCGTTTGTAAGGATTAGTGTCATTGTCATCTGGAACTTAATTCAATTGGTGACACATATGCATCTAGCACCATTCCTGGTGCCTTGAACTGCCCCACTTGGCCTCTAGTTACCACCTCAGGAAGGCCATTCATCCCTGACAACTGCTATTATGCATCTGCCTCCCTTGTAGAGAAGTTTCAGACATCCCAGGGCATCACAAGTGGCATTAAATGTCTTTGTGTGAGTGACTGAACCCAGTCCCAGGGTCTGTGGTGGCTCACCTAGATTTGGTTTGCTTGGCAATGTCTGTCATAGTATTTAGTCAGTGATATTCAGGTCCCCTTTCTGGAGAGCAGGGCCACACTGGACTACTCTGGTGCTCTCCAGGTATCATGAGTCAGGCTCTGGCTGCTATAGAGATATGGGTTGTTCAGCATCAAAATTTCTGTGCAGCAGGGAAGGAGTCCCTCCTGGCAGTTACCCTTCTGATTAGCATCACTAGCACTCAGAAATGGAAAAGCTGCATCTTGCACTTTGAACCTGTCAAAAGGAGTGTTGTGCATGAGGGTCTGGGCCCTGAGCTAGAGCATCAGCACTCAAGAGGGTATGGGGAGAGCCTGTGGGTGTGGTGAGCTCCATGATGTGAGGGTGTTGAGAGGACTTGAGGGAGGGCTAGAGATTAGATGCCCAACTGTACAACAGCATCCACTTTTCAACACTACTGCTTCCCCACAAGGAGCTTCAAGGCCAACACAGGTTGCATATCATGTCCTGAAGATGCTTTTGGAAGTTCTCCTACAGGATGTCATAGACAGATCCCATACAGTCCACCTTCAGCACTTCACCTTTATATAAGTGTCTTTCTTACTTGAAGTAAAATCTGAATGCTTTTTCCATATTTACAGATTACTCCCTAGGAGAAGATTTCCCTCGAGTAATAGCATGTCTCTGTCTAAAGTCAAGCAAGAAAGAGAACAAGGCAATAAACAACTTCAGTTCCTGCCATGGAGGGTTGTTTCAGATGTCAAGCAGCAATCAGTTACTGTTCTCCAGGTAGAGTACTTGCGGTTAAAGAAGTTTTAACCTTAGATTTTACAATTAAAAGAAATTAAAACCCAATATTCCTATCCAAATTCTGTTTCAAAACAAGTAAGTTTTATAACATCTAAACTGACAATCAAAATTTGTTATATAGGGAACTGATGTCAGATCCAGCTATAGCCAAAACCTAAAACTGACAGAAAAGTTTGTTATACTTGGATTTTATGACATGCTAGAGTAAACAGGATTTTGACTGACAGCTTCTCAGGGAGACAATCTTACAATCCTTGTATTGTGAAAAGTATGTTAGCAGTAAAGCACAGTAAGTGGTATATGTGCCAATATGCAACAAAACCTGTTCAGAATTTTTTATGTTACCTGCAAACAGGTGATGTAAAGACTGCTTCAGCCTTCTTTGATGGATTTACAAGAAAACTAGAAAAATCAGATAAACCTACTTAAAGTATTTAAATTCTTTGAATTATAGCAACTTTTTTCCTGAAATGCCATATTGTCTTTTTTTTCCCTGATTTTCAGCTTAACCGATCTTTGATTTTACAATGATTTGTATTGTAGAAGCCTCATCTTTCTTCTGTTTTGTTGTCACTTTTTGGTCTGTCTGTACTTCAGGTGTGTCTAACAATATATCTGATCTATAATGAGGAAACCAGAATTCACCATGGTACTCGTGGTAGGGACCTACTACTGTTCAATATAAAACATCTTTTAAATACATATTTTCCAGTCTTCTCTGACAGACCAGGTCTTATAGCTTTACACATGCAAGCTAGGCTTTTCCCAGTACTATACTTTGCAAGATGACAAATTGGTAGACCTCTCTATTCATCTCCAAAGTGGCACCACTCTAATACATAGGTTCTGTAGTTGAATGTAATTAAGATATGCATTATTGATGTGTCTCTGTAAGAACAGAAGCAGCAAAAATGTATCTTTGTCACCAGAATCAACCTGAATATGATGGCATCTGTGGATAGCAGTTTTACCTAGTATCTTACAATACCAGATCTGTTTTAATTAACTATCTGAGGTAGTTCTTTCCTCCATTCGTTTAAAAGGCTTCTCTTGTTTCCCTACCAGGATTTCTGTGTTCACTCTTCTCATTAATCTTCCTCCACATAATCTGAAAGTAACTTAATTTTCTTTCCCTGAATTACCTCAGTCTCTGGGGTAAGCTCTGTTCATTTAAACTCACCTCTGCTCATTATTTCTTCCCCTTTCCGTTATCCATTCTTTACCTATGAAGTCTCAATTACTGTTTCCTTGAAACCGTGCCCCTTCTTTCCCAACTGCTACAACTTAGGTTTTTCCAAAATTTCTTCCTTGTGAGACATCTGGAAAGTTAGGTCATTCTGTATTTGAGGACTCCCAGCTGTGAACATTTTCTTTGCTTTCTCAAGCACTTCAGGACTACCTAGAAGACTCTCCTGGGCTCTAGGCTCATTGCAAGGCATGATCCATTATTCTACGAGTAACATAAATGTCATGGTGTTGGAATACCATTGCCTTTCAATGAAGAACTGAAGTGCAGAGATGACAGCCTGCCCATGCAAGTTCATGGCAGAACTTGGAGATAGTGGGCAATTTAATGCCTCTACCACCAAATCACTTCACCCTTGTAGCTGGTAATACTGAGTCATGGTTATCAGTCACAGAGGAGTTACAGATGATTCAGAGGTTCATTAATGAAGCACTGTTTGACGTAGTCAGAGGCTATACTAATTAGGTTCAGAGATACAGCCAGAAGACTCAAGAATCTTGTTTTTTCCTTTTGTTTGCTTGTAGTTGCTGTTCTGCAGTACAGCAGTTTTCCAAGCTAAAGGATTTCTTTCTAGTTGCTACCCTTTAATGTAACTCTCTGGTGACATTTTTAAATGATTCATACACATTTTATATGTACCAGCTTATTTTTTCAATGGAATATGTAGAGGAAATTCTTAAAAGACACACATCTGTACTGGGAGCCTTGCTAAAGACATTGATTTGAGGAGCTGGTGACCTTGGACAGGCCAGAACTACTCTGTAAGGGCTTGTACTTAGGGCTCCAGAAAAGGCACAGACAGGGTCTGCTCTGTGCAGCACACTGGGGGAAAACCCATTCGGGCTAGGTCCAGTGCTTCATGAACATGGATGCCCAGCAGCTGAAGGGACATAACATTTACTCACCATATTCCTCGTCCCATTCTGTTTTATCAAAGCAGCTGTCTAATTAATTAAGCCTTTTGTTGTCAGCCTTTTCATATTGAGATCCAGGAAAAGACCTGCACCAGCTCGCCCTCTCAGCTTCCCCCAGGACAACCTCCTCATCACTCCCCTTACTGCTCTCACACAGTGCAAAGTCATTAAGGCTCTTAAACAAGCACTAACCTGATTTTTAAAAGACAGCTAAATACAGAAAGCTGAAAGAAAACAAACAAACAAACAAAAACCAACCTGAAGCAGCTTCCAGTAACAGAATTCAGGACCACTCTCTGAATTACGCATTGTTTTCTGTGGCAACTGCCTGTAAAAAAACAGTGTTTTCATTCATATAGCTTAGTAATGGGAGGCAAAGTAACGTAGAGGAGAAAATAAAATTCATGGTGTGTTTATTGCTAAAATATTACTCTGAACTTGGAAAACCAGCACTTGAGGACTTCTGATTCTTAAGCAAGAAATTTGGTGGGGTGTCTATACGCTTAGAATAATACTTAGATTTCTAAGGCAGAAAGTCAAATGATGATATGATTAAATCATGGGAGCATAAATCAGGATTCTCATCCAGGTGACTTTCATGAGAAACTTTAATTAAACTTTGATTAGGTGTAGATTCAAGAGGAGAGGTATTTTTGTCTTGCCTATCCACCTCTGGATTCACCACTGTTCACTGCCTAGTAATTTTTGAACCTACCAGCTAATTTCAATCAACTTTGACACGCTGGTCAAGGTCTTAAGTATACCAGGCACCAGGCAAAGCAGCAGCTGGATAGAAAAGGATCCCAACTGCACACTGCCATGAAAGGAAAAGGTAGTGACTTCTCAGCCTCTTACCAACCTCCAGGAGCTATTTGCTGTCCCCTGGCAAACAGCAAGTGCCTGAGGGGCAGCTGGCCAGTGCATGACAGCCCTGAGCCTGGCAGAGCTCAAAATGAGTGCCTGGGAGCTGGCAGCATGGTCTGCTGCACTGAGGGATGGGGAAGATGATGAGAGCTGGAGCGGGGAAAACCAGCTCTTGTCCTCCTGTGGCACAGGGAAAACCAGAACACGCCAGTTCTGCTGCTCACAGAATTATTCACTTCTTCCTCTCTCCTTTTTTTTTTTTTTTTTTTAATCTTTATGTTTTATAAGAGATGGAAATGTTTCTGTCCTTTTTGATCAGTCCATAAAATCAGTTAACCCGCATCCTGTTCCAGCAGAACAAGAAAAGCATTTGTACAAGTACAGAATTTCCCATCCACAGTGGGATCCCTATTCCCATGCCCTCTCAGCTAATATCTGTAGCGTGGCCTGAACATGATGTTTCCTATCTCTTCTCCTTTCTAGGCTGGTTTTCTGAGGGCAAAAGGAATTTATGTGATTGCTTTGCCTACCTGCTTATGTGTCCAGGTGTCTGCCACTCACATCAAAAACCATTTTTAGCAAAACCTGAAAAAGTAAGAGAAGTCTGTGATAAACCATGTGAAAATTGGTGGTTGTGGAAAGGGACTCATATTAACATTTCCAACGAGAAAAGTTCTGGTAGAATTCAGCTGTAATACCCCCACTTTGGCACCAGCCTGGGAGCCTGCACACAGAGAGCTACAGTGGTGCTGCTCCTGGCAAACGAGCATCACGGGCTGGGGAGTTAGGGCTGGGGTATACTGGGGGAAAGCAGATGAGGGGACAAAGCATGCAGTAAATTGGTTGGAGTACAGACAACTTGTTTCAGAGACTGTTGCTTCTGTAATAAAATAAATAAATAAATAAATAAGCCAAATACAAAAGATTTATAATTTTGTCTCTTTATGTTAGTCATTCTGGAGGAAAGGAAGAAAATGCTCCCTGGCACCACGAGAAAGTTTGTACAGAATATCTGTAGGGAGTGACTCCATTGTACTAGCAGAAGCTTTAACCAAAATGACTGAAGTGTTTATGAATTTTTTAGTCCATGTAAACCAGAGTAGTTTAATTACATATAAAAAGGGGTTGCATAACCTTTGTAAGGTGTTGAATATTTCATCTCAGCCTAAGGATGCTAGAGTACTCCATTAGTTGAAAAAGCCCTTGAGGATGTGTGAAAGTTGTGTGTGTGAGAGTGTCTCTATGTATGTTATAGCAGGAAAGCATGCATACATACATACGTGTATGTGTGTACATATAGGGGAGGAGAGAAAATAGCTATGGGCAGTGTAATATTGTGAGGAGTAGGTTGTATCTCACTGAGAGGAAACAGGCATTTACAGGGTAAGATACAATCAGCTTTCACTAGAAAAACCTATTTTAATAGTATAATAATTTTGACTTGAAGCATTGTTGTGCCGTGAGTCTTCCCTTTGATTTCCTTTAAAGAGAAAAGGGAATGCTTATGTAAAGTCTGAATAACATTCATAAACTCTTATCTTTGTATCAGGATGTTAAACAATACCCTGTTTGTAATGTTTGGCATTTGCCTAAAGATGTCTTTGTTTTTATGCAATCGGCTTGCTGCTGAATGTTCAAACTCCTTGTGGCTATTTGAAGAAAACAAGATTTAATTTAGCAAGGTATTTATTGTTAATTTATTAGATAATTTGGTCTCCACTGACATAAAGAGACTCTATTCATTTAGTTGTTTAGTATTTTGCTCCTGGTTTCAGCAGAAGCACACTGTAAAACCTATAATTCTCCTAATTGCAGTTCATGGACAGCACATACTACAGTCCATTTAGCTCAGGATCACACGTCCACACCTTCTGAAGAGCAGAGATCTGAAATGAGTTCAGTACCCTTATTAGGTTTACTGTGAAGAGGGCAGGCTGCATCACAAGGCTGGTACCATTAAAGAAACTCATTCTGCTTTCATAAGTCTGGAGAGAAGTGCCACTAAAATCTAAAATATTTGCTGATGTCAGTGTTAACCTAAGTAATTCTTTACATAAAGATTTAGGAGTGGCTCCTGACCCATTGAATCACAGGGTTAGCTACAGCACTCAAGCTGTTGTGCTGGGTGGTCTGTCAGCCCTTAACCAGCGTGTAAGGGAGGGTAAGTTCAGCTCCCCAGCCTCGCTTGGCTAAGCAAGAACATCCCTCTCCCAGTAGATACTGAACATTGCAGCTAATACATTAGTTTTATTCATCTATCCTTGCCATGTCTCCTAGATTATAGCATGTACGTATGCTATAGTCTCCATTAATAGCATGTAAGAGTTTAATCATTTAAAGCTGTTCCATGTTTAGCCCTTATATAGAAAAACACTTGTTTTTTCTCACCTGCCACAGGCCTGGAGCCAAGGTCAGCTCTGAGTTAGACAGCAGCATTTCAGTGAGGTCCGGAATCACGGGGACAGCTTTCCTCTGTAGGCACCTGGTCCAGAAGAAGAAGGAGAGTTTCCTGGACACAAGGGTTGCTGCTGTGATGTGGAAGAGGAGAGCAGGAAAGGAAGAGGTTCAGCAAGCGCTGTTGTCGGTTACAAGGCAAACTGCAGTTTTCCTCCTTTGCCCGACCTCCTAATAAGCCCATCCATCTTCCCATGTATCTACTCTAAAAGACAGAGTCACCTGTGGTGTGGGAACCTGGGACAAGCTTCATGGTGAAAAATCTCTCTCCAGGAGCCACGTGGCCAAAAGATCTCCCGGTCAGCACCTGCTATAAAAACACACTGGACATCTTCTCAACAACAACTGCATCTCACTTGGCTTCAAGGGTTCATCCTCTATGCTAGGGGTGTCTCACAGACAGTTGATCTGATATAATGGCTTGTCACCCACAAAAACGAGAGGATTTGCTGGTCTGTCCTGCTCCATTCCCACAATAATAAAAAAAATCCAAACCAAACAAATAAACAAAAAAACCCCACCAGGTTGCTTTGTGCTGGGATAGCAAACAATTAATTTCCAAAAACTCAGCTGGAGAACACAGCAAGGCAGACAGAAAAAGATGCAAGACCCTATCAGTCCGCAGTGCTGGATTTTAAAAACATTCACTCCGTCCTGTGAAAACTAAGTTATTAATGTAGAGAGATGAGTGTCTTCTAGCCTTTCTAGCTTTAAAATTTATCTTACCTTACTGCAGTCGAAAGCAATTTAACCAACAATCCAGTGTGTTCATTTTAAAAGCTAATTGCAGAGAGATACTTATTGAGATTGTTCAACGGCTTAGGATTGCTTTGTCAGTGCCTCACCCTGTTCACATGAGGAGCACACCCTAAATACCATTTCTCCAAAATGGATGCTTTTAACTCTAGTTTTTGCCTTTGAAAAAATAGTCCTGGTTATCACCTGGAAGATATAATTTCACTCAGTGGATTTTAGCTGTTCCCACAACTCCTCTAGGCAGTTTTTCAAGAGATATCTCATCTTTACTTTGCCTACTGTCCTCTTTCCTCTAAGCCTTTAATGCCATATAATCAGAAAGAATACTATCAGTTAGTCAAATTACAGCACAGATGATACTCCATCAGCCAGAAGGAAGAAGAGGAATCACAGAGGCTGGTCCAGACACATGCCAATAGCTAATTAGTTGACATCTTGTGAAATCCTGGGAGATTTTTGGAGAGTCAGGATAGGGAGTAGAAGATGGGGGGGTGCTAATGGGTGTTGGTGATCATCTTTTTCAAGTCTCCAAAACAAGCGATTGATGCCCCTGTTTTGAAAACTGTCATGGGTAGATCATTTTTCTATGTCTTAGCATCTTCCATCTCTACTCTCTATGATGCTGCCAGGAAATACTTCAAAGTTAATTAGAGAATATTTGTAAAGGGCTTTGAATATTCAAGTGCTGTGTAAGTTACCAAGATATTATTAACTATGATCCAAACGAATTAGGGAGGAACTTTAGACTCCAACTGCACCAAGCAGGCAGTGGTGCCCAGCTGGCTTGGAGAAGAGGGGAGCCGGGTGGGGAGAAGAGGGCTTCAGAGATGTATTGTGAATTCACCTGAGACAGGTGAGTAGCTACATGAGGAGCTGGACATCCTAGATATGCTAAGCCAGCAGCTGCTGGAACAGCTCACAGGTATAATTCTCCATTACTACACGTTCTTAAACAGAAATCTCTGCAGCACGGCATTAGTAGTTACCAGTTCCTAGCTGGGAGGAACAATCATCAGCTGCCTCTTTGCTACACTGTTCCAGTCCCTTTCCATATAGAGGATGAAGAACTCTGGCCTTTCGGTGTATGACCATTTTCATGCTGACTTCTTGATGTTATACATGGAGCACCTCTCACATTGCCAACCTGAAGGGAACGGCTCTTCTCCTGGGGCTGCTGCTGAGTTGAAATTTTCAATCAAATCTTGTCTCTCACCTGTCCATGAGCACAAGACTGGAAGTGATGAAAACTCTGTGACGCTTTTGATGTTGTTTTTTGGAAACTTCCCATGATCCTGAGTTATATGAACAAAACTCAGCAATGGGCTGCAGCTCACTGAGGGAAAGAATCTGAAAGACTTCTGGGCGGATACATTCCCAATATTATTCCTCCCCACCTGTGCTGCTAAGCTGGGCTTTGTAAGTTTGAGGGAGCAGAAATTGAGGCCAGGGAAAAAGTGCTTTCTTATAGCAGTCTGCTGCTCCACTAATGTTTGCTCTTTCCAAAAGACATGATTCCTTTGAAATCTCTTCATCCTCATGTGGTTTGGATCAGAGATTTGGTGACCTGCAACATTAAATTTTGAAAACTGGCTGATTTATGTTGTTTCTTGGATCCACAGAGAGACAGGTAAGCCATTTTACCTACCTTCACTCTTAAGAGAGCCATGAAGACCCTCACATCTTGGAGTCTTCATTCTCTTGGAGTGAAAATGGTGATTAGTAGCTACCATCACCTATGCAAATGTGTCTTAGTGGGCATGCAAAGGTCTCATGATCCATGAGAGCTTTGACTGGCTAGGATTTTTTAAAATCAGGCCTTTTATGTTCAATGAACATAAAATACTTAACTTTAGATACCCAATAAAAGTACTTAGAAATCCATTTTAGTGCACAGCTTGCAATTTTCTAGCCTTTCTTATGCTCTGCCATTGCTCTTAGCAATTTTTGGAAAATTCAAGGGAGAAGAGAAGGATAATAAGGTTAATTAAAAAAGAAAAGTAGCTTCTCTTAAAGCACATTAAAGACATTAAGAGGTGATCGTATATTTTATATAAACAATGAGACAAGGTGAAGGTGATGAGCAGGACTCTGAACACTGTTAACATCAGGACAATTGCCACTGGTTTAAATGGTATGTGAAGTTAGCTAGGCTCTTACAGGTGGTGAGCATTGCCAAAATTTTCATGCTTAATTTTAAAAATCAATAAATTAAATATTATATATGTTAGAGTGACTGAAAAGGAATCGTACCTGAAGTTTCAGGTTTAGGAAATGTGCATTTTACATCTATTAATTAATTTTATGTCTTTTCTCAGAGAACAGGCAAGCAGTATGCCCGCAACGATCCGTGGCAGACTCCATTTGACTGAGGAGCATCATGCCAGCATGGTGCACGTTGGACGTGTTCATGCTTCAGCTTCAGGCCATGAATCCACAGGCTGAAATCCGAGTGTGTTTCTGGAGGAAGGTTGTGGTGCTCAGCCTCTGCAATGCAGCCCGCCGGGGCCTTGCTTTTCTTCCTCAGCCACTCCAACCGCCTGCCCGAGTTTTACTGCTTCAGGTGATGAGATGTTTTAAATGTCCAGCAGTGCTCAAATAATTCATTCGGGCCTTTTTAACACTGTTCACAGATGGAAAGCTGCCCTGGGTGGTGAATCACTTCTGTTCCAGTAGGGCTTCAAAGGGTCTGGTGACAGGACTGAGAAATACTATAGGAAGTGCTGGGATTAGAGCTATTGCTCTTGCTGGCAGAAAAGAAAAAAATCCCAACCCGGTGACAGTGCAGACTTCACAGCACACAAGGTTGGAAGATCTTCAATGGGACATTTGGGAAAAAAACAGAAGATTTAAGCAAGTTGATAAAATGGAGAAGGTAACTATTGATTTTATCAATGGCTAAATAACAGCATTTCGTTTTGCCCACACTTCCAAGTGGCAGTGAACACTGAAGCCTACGTGATGCAGAAAGGAGTGATTCCTGCATCTTTTGGGTACGGCTGTGGCGATGTAACCAGTCATCCCTCCTGCAGGACACTATTTACCCTATGAATGTCTGGGTTTCATTTTTAGACATCTTTAGACATCAAAGCATACCAAGGTAACAGTAGCTCAAGCTGCCAGTCAGAATCCTGTTGGATCAAATTGCACCGCCCGGGCGATAACTTGGAGAAGTTTAAACAAAAGGGTTTTGCATCAACAGTACTGTCTTTGGGGGAGGTATGTGGGGAAGAGAAAGCTGGGAAACAGACTGTAACATCAGCCTAGAGAACCCGGACCATTACTAGTCTGTGGGACTGCTGCTCTCGCCTCCGGACAGAAGGCAACAACCATCCCCCCTCTTTGGTCCTCCCATCGTAAGTTGCTGTTGAATTGCCAGGTACTACCCTTCTCCGTGCTTATACTCACTGAAACATGGACCCCAAATATTGGGAAGCTCTGTCTCCCAGCTGAGCCCAAAGGACAATGTGTTGGGGCCCCATGACCTTTGTGGGTTGCTCTGCCACACAGTAGGGATTCCCACCAGGAGGGTTCCTGCAGTAAGTGGCCGTGGCCCCATTTAACAACCACTTCTGTCACCACTGCTTCACTGCTGGTGGCTGCCTGCGCCCCTCCAATTGCCAGAACTCTCTTCTTTGTCAGTGGCACCATCTACGAATGCCATTACTTCCCAAATTCTTTCATTTATTTTATTTTAGAAAGGAAAAACTGCAGTACAGCTCCTACTTGCACCTTTGCCACAAAAAGGGAGACAGCCTTTGATGGCCTATTGTTGTTCCACTTCACTTTCAAGCCACTCTGGTGGCTCCTTCCCCTAGACTTTTTTACCATAATTTTCTCATTCAGATATTTTCATATAACAATGCAAATGTATGACTCGTCACTGTATTTATGTATGTGTTTACATATATTTAAAAACTTGTATCTATAAATGGTGTCTACATTTAAATGATGTATATATATGTATATGGTGTGTATGTATATATATATATTAAAATGGTGTGTATATATATGTAGAAATGATACGTGTATATATGTGTCTATATATATATGAGGCATATTTTAGGAAAATGTCCTAAACTACTATTTAATTGCGTGACAAATAAGTCCTAGGTGACCCAGCCAACAAAACATCTCTGGTAAAGGCTGATCCCTCTTTCCTTCCCTACTTGAAGTTCACCAGGACTTTACAAGACCTGCTGGACACCTCCCTCTCTCGCCAAAAAGGGAGATGAACCAATCTGGTCCCAGTAATCTTTACTTGAAGTACTAGTAAGGCATTAAGCCATATATATTTTTATTATAGTATCAAAAAACTACCAATGATTCAAATATTTTCAGCATGCTAATAATGGTTTTACCATTTGATTGCACTCCATTTCATATCAAATAACATTTACACACACATAGCTTAAAGCTAGGAAAAACATCAGTATTTGTCAAAATTAAACATTCCATGAAAAATATATAAGATCTTTGATTGCAGTTAAAATGCTGAAAGGGAGAGGAAGGAGAATTGGATCAAGCAATCATTTCCAACGGATATAGAAAAAAAAAATTGTTTCTAGTGGAGAACCTGTAGAATTACTTATTTCCCTGTATGGGGTCATGCAAATCATCTTTGCAGTCACAACTAGTACATAGTCTCCAGTCTCCAATGCAAGTTTCCAGTACTTGTATGGCTACACAAATCTTAATTCTAAGGCAGCTAGTTGATCTGTGTTTTGCTTTTTAAAAATTATTTTAAAATAACATTCTTATTAAATTAGTAATTACTCGTCCTTATGATACTATATTACATCCTGCTTTTTAAGCAAATTTGCATTGTACAATTTTGTTATAAATTTTTTTTTTCTTTTAATGCCATTTTAAAGGGTCTTCAATAGTCAGGTAAGCAATATGCTTTTGAATTTGCCTGAAGTAGGCTTCATCTACAGAAGTCTCTCTTCATTCCTTCATATTATCATTGGGTAAAATTATGAAGTAAGAGTGGTCACACTGGCTCAGACTGGGGGTCCCTTCAGCCCAGTACCCTGCCCTTGGCACTAACCAGGGGAGGATGCGGAAGGAAGTATGGAAGAACAGTCAAACGTGTAGGATGTTTCTCCCATCCAATATAGTCTTCAACTTTTTATGACTTGTAGACTCAGTCCTTTATAAGCATTTAATAACTGCTTCTTGACTAAGAACCATGAGGTCTTTGAACCCATAAATTTTTAGTCACCGCAACATCCTATGAAAATGGATCCCGCAGCTGAATTATACTGTGTGCACAGTTTTGTTTGCTGGGGTTTGTACTGGGAGACACAGAGAGGAACTTATTCCTATTCACCTTCAGCACGCTACTCAGCTGTTTACAGGTTTCTGCCTTATACCCCCAGTTTCTTTCTTTTCCAGGCTACTTCCAGCATCCCAATTTACTGACAAATCCATGAACTTGCCCATCTTTTTAGCTCTTGTCTGAATTTCTTCCAGTTCTGTAAACCTATTTCTCCTGTTTGGATGTTTTCTTTGTATTCTTCCTTTTTTAAGCTGAAGCAAGAAGAACTGCATGTAATAAACCATGGAGCTGTGGTATAACGATGTTCTGCTTCATTCTTTGTACCTGCTGCTAATAACTCTTAATATTTAATTTGGTTTTTTGACCTCTGTCAGGTACTGATTTGATGTTTTCATTAAAGCACCCAGAAAAATCCCAAATTACATGTCTGAGTACAGGTACATATACATATATAAGTATAATCATGTATAATATATGTAAGATACACTCTGCCATAATTTCCCTGAATGATTTAGTATTATCTGAAACCTCTTACCTTGCCACATCCCCTTCTCCAGGCACATGCATATGTCCCAGCACAGATCCATGTGGAACTCACTTATGACTTCCTCCCAATTAAGGAGCTGAATACTTATTTCTGTGCCATGTTTCCTATTTGAACCAATTACCTGAACATGAGCCACCAGCATCCCCTGGCAGCAGAGATGGCCAACAGCATCCAAGGCTGCATCAGCAGGAGCACTGCCAGGAGGTTCTGCTCAGCACTCAGTAGACCACGTCTAGACAATGTGGCCAGTTTGGGACCCCCCCAACACAGGAAAGACATTGCAGAGAGTTCAGTGATGGTCAGGGCTGGAGCAGTGCCCTTGAGGAGACCTTGGGGCAGGGGGCTTGTCCAGACTGGGGCAGATCTGGCTTTGGGGACACCACACAGCCACCCCGGTGCCTATGCGGAGGTCATCAAGGAGATAGGTGTCAGGTTCTCCAATGTGGTGTGCAGTTGGAGGATGAGACAATAAGCATAAATTTGATCTTCCCTGAAGTTTCATCCTTTCTGTCAACTGTAAACATTTAAAAATCAGTGGACTATCTGCACCGACTTAAAAACCAGCATGTTATGCCCATGCCTCATGGCCTTTTAAGGCTCACAGAAAATAACTTCTTTATTTTGGGAATTCAAAAGTCTTGGAGTTCCACTCTAAACTGGTTTTCACCTCACAATGACTTGCATTTCCCCTTTGTGACTCCACTTTCCTGATCATATTTGTATTCCTTGTGAATTCATGGGCAAGGATAAGTAGAAGACTGACTCCAGGGGACATTTTGGGACAGGATAAATAGGTGTTAGACATGCCATTGGTGTGATATGGAAAAAAATCAATAAATGTATTGAATTTATTATTAATTAGGCCTAAGGATTATTGGAGGAGATAAATTAGCAAATGTAAAGGTATGTTTTTCAATTTCCCAGTTCTATATGAACTGTAAAATATTTTGAGAACCTAATCAAATCAAAGAGCATCTAGTAGATATTCCATACAAAGATCTATTAATTTATTTTTCTATTCCCAACATATTTTTCTAGAAAGAATGCTTTTCTTCTAATGCAAAGAGCTAATTGTTAAGACTTCAGAATGATGAAATAACAAATTTTCATTCCTCTACAACTTCTACTGTGCAATGTTTAACAGAAATTCTTAATATTCAATGTATAGAATTAGGACAACACACTAGAAAACTATAGAGTTATCCCACAATTTTTTTTTAAGGGACTACAACTTAGAGTAATGACTAATGCTTCAACTATGTTTACGTAGAGCAACAGTCACATCTAGTGGTCATAAAGTTAATTATTTCTATATACTTTGCATGGCTAATCTGAAAGGCATTTTTTATATTCAGCCTCATAGAATAAAATCATAGAATGGTTGAAGTTGGAAGGGACCTTAAAGATCACTTAGTTCCAGCTCCCCTGCCATGGGCAGGAACACCTCCCACTAGAGCAAGTTGCTTAAAGCCCCATCCAGCCTGGCCTTGAACGCTTCCAGGGATGGGACATTCACAATTTCTCTGGGCATCAGATGCTATTACTTTCTATTTACATTGTATGCATCTTAATAAAATTTGAAATGCCCATATAAGGAAGACTCATATATATCTGTATACAAATATATACTTTAAAATTCTGAGTTATGTTAGAGCAGAAAATGCTACAACAGTAGTGGAAGGAAGAAGAACAAATTCGGAAGGCATTTAAAGATACTCATATGGGTAAAGAAACCTTTTTGATTTTGGCGCAGGAAGATGCATCAATGAATCCAGTCAAATGTAACATGTAAAATGCTAATATAGCTGGAGTTATTAAGGATTTGAACTCTTTATACCCTTGAAAGCAGAAGGACCATCCCATCCTGAGGTTTGCCATATATGACAGCAAGCACAACTGTACAACTTTTTATTAAACTAATACTTCAGGGCATGTTACCAGGAAGCTGGAAATAAGCCACAGAACAAACAGAGGACAATCAAACTCTACCCATTGTTCCTGGAAGCTCTGCATCACTCTCCAAGTTTGAGGATATTATGTTTTCTCGTACATGAAGTAAATTCAAAGGAAGCCGGTCATTCCTGGGTCAGGTATATTTTCTGGGCCAAAAGCAAAGAGAAAAGTTCTGAAGCACAGAGTTTCGATTAATAAGTAAAATGAGACATGCCAATGTGCATTTGTAGCATTGCCAGCATGAAAGGTTATGCTTAGACTTCTCCATTTTACTCTTTTATCTGGCTTCATTCAAAGATTACACAGAAGTTACAGTTTCATCTTTAGTAGTAAATACAGCACTGGTTCAAACTGTTCTTGCTAGCTCTTTTCTTAAGTAATGAATGCGGAAAGAAAGATTGTTCCTTTTAGGCTTGCACTGAATTTGATAATGACAGTTAAGAGGGTTCGCCCACCGTTGGTGCAGCACATTGCACTGATACAAGAAGTAGCAACAGTGGGTGTTGAGTTGAGGTGCAGAAATACTCGCTGAAAACCTGTTGGAGGCCCACTGGCCACTGCAATCCTTTGCATTTACTGGTTCAGAATGAGACTTCACTGAAGAATAAACAGAAGACACACAAGAAATATATAGGCAGACCCAGCAACTATGCCAGTACCTTTTGCTATCTTGTTTGTAGTTGTTTTCTTTTGTCTGTCTGAAACCATAGCACTACATCCATGACAAAGACTCAGTAGACAGCACATAGCCAAAGATGTCATTTGTCTTGGCTGGGCATGTGTGAATACACTCGTGAATCACCAGAGCTGTCCACAGCACCCAAGCACACAGCCTTTGGCTGAGCTCCATTATTATGATGCCATATTTTAAAAGCTGATTTCAAACTTTACCACACATGACCGGCGTTGGTTGCAACAATGCACAGAAAAAAATCCTGCTTAATTTTTAGTGGATATTTTCACCTGGCCTCACAAACAGCAGAAAGGTTATAAAGTGTAGGATATGTTTCTACTTCTCAGTTACTCTGTTCTCAGTTGGTTTACAAGGTGAAGCTTTGGTTTCTAAGGTGAAGCCTTGGTTTCATATGCTGTATTTTTCACTTAAGCTTTCAGGCTTTGTCCTTTACTGTAAGAGCTGTAGAGCTGTAAGTAGAGCTGTACTCTGAACCACGGGGGGCAACCGGCAAGCTAGCCCTGGCCCATCTCAAATTCAGGAGATTCTTTATCACACCATTAAGAAACATGAACAACTTCTAGTTCTGAATGTTTGCTGCCCTCAAGAGGAGAACTTTAACAAATATCTAATTCATGGCATTACTCTATTAAAAGCAATGACTGAGGGGTGTTGTTTTTATGTTTTGTGTAAGAAAACCACATCCCAGTCATTTTATCTTCAGCTGACTGGAGTTTGCAGAGTCTGAAACACTTAGCTTTAGAGTTACTGGTATTTTTAAATAAGATAAAAAGAAAAAACGTACTAGACAGCTGTAACCCCACCACCAACAACATAAAGTTTCAAGGGGAGACTAAATGTGTATTTGGAGGACAGATCCACGTAAGGTTACTAAATAGACAAGCCTCATCAGGTTCGGTAAGTCTCCTGAGCTAAAACGAGATATCATTTATGTTTGCCCAGATCTTACTCCTCCCTTGGTGTCTGCTAATGGGCTTCACTGGGAGACAGGATACTGGATCAGATGGACCCAGCAGCCACTCTTATGTCCAAAATAAAGTCTTCAAGTATGGGTTAAGTAATCTAAGAAAATACTCTGAGGAACCCAGTGTCCTCATTACCTCCTGGAAGGAGCTCTGCAACTCTTCAAAAAAGATAATTTCTGGAAGCAGTCAAAAACTTTCCAGGACATTCTTGGTTGTTTGTTCTTTTAGCAAAACTCTACCTATGGATTTACAAATTTCTTTGAAATTCCTGTTTAGCCACATCTTTGTCTTTCTGGGAAAATTGAAGAGTAACAAAAAAATGTTACTTAAGAAAAACAAACAAATAAAGAATTAGTTGGAGTATTTAAGCTCAAAACCAATCTAAATAGTTGCAGGTATCATTCAAGCCTTCTTTTGTGAAATACTTTCCTTAATTGCTAGATGTTCTTTTAGCCTTGTGCTGCTCAGGAAATGATGTTAAAGGCTCATATGCCACACACAGCACAGGGAGTGTGCCTGTGATAGTGTTTAGCTGATGGAGATCTCAACAGCAAATGTTGTACCAGATGTCTGCACCTGCATATAAAACGCTGGAGGTTGAAATGACAGTTCCATAAAAGTCAAAAACAATACGGGTCATTATCACCCACTGGAAAACAGAAAACTAAAGGCCATTACCTTGTAGAAGACCTTGTAATTTTCTCCTGTGCTTCCTTTTTTCTTGTCAGTCCAGGCTGTCACATAACTGTCTCTATGACCCTGAAGAAAGACAGCAATAACCCTGCTGAGGGTTACTAATGTATTCAAGGGGTCATCATAAAAAAATAGTGAAATTACTTAAAAGATCTAAAAAGTTGCTACACGTTGTACCTAGTTGGTATAAACTGCCTCTTTAAAATGGAGGTAAACTTTCACTAAATACTATGTTATACACAACAACAAAGAAAAATTTAAGTGGGGGATATGGACACCACAATCTTCAAGGAAAGAGCTGCTCCTGTTTGGAGCAATTTCTCACAAAAACACCCCTTACATTAAAGGAAATTCACAGTAACTTCTCTTACATTAATGCAGATTTCTTTTCTTTTTCTTTCAGGGCAAGCTGGTACTTATAGCATGTTCCTTAATCCTGAGTACTGGAATCCGATAGTTGCTGCCCATTTCCTATTTGTGTAAGCCATAGAGAGATACTTGGTCTTCAGATTTGTCCCTTAGAGACAAGAACTAGAACTTTAGCACTCAAATCACGTCTCAATTTTAGTTCAGGCTCATCAATAATAAAAAGCATTAACAAACAATGTTGTAAAAGAGGTTACAGGAAAATTTGGAAATATTCCTAGTTGGCTTATCATGCCATTTCTCAGAAAGTTTCAAACATCTCGTATATTTACTTCTAAATGAAAAAAACATTTCCCAGACAGAAGGTCCCAAATTCCGTTATACAGAATATGTATATATTTCATATATATATGCAGATAGATGATACATTTTTCAGGCTTTCTAAGGTAGGGCTTTAGAGTTTAAGCAGACATAGAAAATCTTCAGAAACAGCTTGTAAGGATGTATGATTTACATCCCATCATATATAAGCATGAATTGCTGTACTTAATTCTGCAATAGCCTGAGCTGGTTTTGGCTGGGATAGAGTTAATTTTCTTCATAGTCCCTGGTCTGGGGCTAGGCTGTGGATTTGTGATGGAAACAGTGTTGATAATAAAGAGATGTTTTAGCTATTTCTGAGCAGTACTTGCACAGAGTCACTGCCTCTTCTGCTCCTCACACCACTTGACCAGTGAGCGGGCTGGGGGTGCACACGGAGGTGGGAGGGGACACAGCTGGGACTGCTGACCCCAAGTGACTAGAAGGACATCCCAGACCATGTGACATCATGCTCAGTATATAAAGCTGGGGGAAGAAGAAGGAAGGGGGGCATGTTCAGAGTTAAGGCACTTTGTCTTCTCAAGTAACTGTTACACGTGATGGATCCCTGCTTTCCTGGAGCTGGCTGAACACCTGCTGTTGATGGGAACCACTGAATGAATTCCTTGTTTTGCTTTGCTTGTGTGTCCAGCTTTTTCTTTACCTATTAAACTGTCTTTATCTCAACCCATGCATTTTCTCACTTTTATCCTTCTGATTCTCTTCCCCATCCCAGCAGGGGGAAATAAGTGAGCGACTGTGCAGTGCTTAGTTGCCAGCTGGAGTTAAACCAAAACATAGTGTAACTTGCACAAGAGTATTTGCATTCATAAATTTAAAATGCAACAAAGCTGTGGCGTCTTACAAAATTCAACTAATTAAAAGCCTAAAAACCCAAAAGTGACTTTCATGTAACAGAACAAACACAGTTGCTACGCTGACTGCTTTAGCAATCACTCTATTAATACTGTATTCCTGGGACTGCAGAAATGTAATACAACAAAAATCGGAAGCCACCTGGAAGAAGAAGGTGATACATATGTTAAATAAAACCAGTTTGGGTCATTTACATTCATTCTCATAGATTGTTGTCCTGCACTCACACATTCACCCACAGCAAGATATGTGTGTGCCAGTGGTGTGACCAATTTCACTTGTACAACGTAAGGGACAAGGGACACCAGCTATTAACCCCTAACTAAACCTCTTGGACTCCTCTTACTGACAATGGGTTTTAGACACAGGTTTTACTCACTTTGCAAGTTAGTTACTATGGCATGAACTTTTGCATCTGAATCTTGCCTAAAGATTTCTCCTCCATAAACTTTTGGGAAGATTGCTACCTGTGGTCTTGTTTATTGTCATTTGGGCATTTGTGTGGCTACAACATTGCTGTCACCCTCCTGCTACCAAAGTTCAAGTCTTTTGCTTAAATGTCGTCATGCCGTGGCCTCATCAAAGCTCAGGCCTTCTGCTCTTGCTGTAAATAGCATATTCCTTGGTGTTCACCCCTTTGACTGACATTAACTGTGCCCTTGGTTATCAGTATATGATGCTCTTCAACCTTTGCTTGGTGTTGTTTCTTCTGGTGCTTTTACATACCTGCATTTCCATCCATAATTCATTCTGCTAATCTTTGTATTTCTTTTACAAATCTCTGTATGTTATGCAAGGCACGTCCCAGAAAAAGGCTCAATGCTGTTTCAAACTTCAGAGAAACCTGAAAAATGAATCTGCATACTCAGCTCTAGAAATAGCAAGTATATATTTATATTCAGCAATTTCTTTGCTCATTTCTGCAGCACAGTGAAAGAGCCCACAGGCCTTCTTGCATCTGTCCTTCGCTGATGAAGGCATGGCTGTCTCAGTCTTATTCATGTTCTTAAACAGAACATATTGCCTTGGTTTTGAATGCTCTCCAGCTAAAAAATACATAATGGAGGTCACATTTGCAGTATCCTCATCATTCTATGTTATACCACTGCAAACCTCAGCTGTAAGTTAATGAGGTAATTACATTCTCTCATTCCTTTAAATGTCTGTCTCATCTTCCCCGTACGGGGCAAAAAATGAATGCCTAATTTTCTTAGGGAAGATAAGTCACTCTGCAATTGAAACATAACCTCCAGTGATTCGGGTGATTCCGAATTAGGAATTCAGAGAAGGAATGCTTCCTATAGGGTCAACTGCCAGCTACGTTGAGGACCTTTGGTGGCCTTCAAGGCTCTTACGTCTGGGAATGCGTCTGAGCAAGTTCTTTGACACATTCCACACAAGGAGGGCTTTATGTTTAATACCAAATTTCCTTATTTGTAGATATTTGTTGTTACACAGGAATTTGATTTAGCAGAGTGATACAGCAATGTACTAAAATCACTAGTGCAATTAGCAATTGCAATACGCAGTTGGATCACAATACAAACTTAATTACCATTACCAGTGCCTGTATGCTCACCGTTATGACACTGGGCATCCCATTCTCCAGGGAGGAACACATGAGTCAAAACCAGTTCAAGTCAGTTGCTCCCTTAAAAGTTCATTTTCTCAGTTGTTCAGCTTTTATAATTTTAGGTTTGGCTGGGTTGCCTATATGCTTCTCCACCCATGCTGTTTCTCTCACCTAATTATTTCAGGCGAAGCTGTTTACACAACTCAAAACCCCACTGCTACAGCTGGATATCTAAAACAAAGGTCACCCTCAACACTCTATGTACTGAGTGTAAGCTTTCCTTACAATAATTGGTGGCCATTCCTTATATTCTTCCCTGAGCTCATTCTTGCCCATCTCCTCTGAGCCTTCTTTCATTGTAGGCATTAATTGTCACAGGGTGTGATTCTCTAATTCTTTTTATACCCAAAAAAAAAGCAAACTTGGAAAACATTTGATAGTTATATTGAAGATAAAAAGTGAGTATGGCATTCGGTTTTGTGCCTCTATTCTCAAGGAAATATGTTTTTTAAAAGCAACTCCACTAATAATTTTGCCACGGAAAACCACTAGATGTTTGAGGTTCAACTGGTAGTGAACTTCAGCTGCAGCTTTTTGCTGAGGCCATTGTCTTGCTAAATGAACTCTAAATTTTCAGGACTAATCAGATCTTTGAGCAGTATTATTGAGTAAGTGTTTAAAGCAATATATGAACAGCTCTTCATATGGGTATAATTTCGGACACCTTTTAACGATTTTGCAAATGACAATATAGCCTAAAGCCATTAGCTGGGCCTTGAGAGTCAGTGACAGAGAACAAAGAGAATTAATTCATTTTAGCTTCTGCTAACTCTGACAGGCATATTTGAAATATAATTATGGTGGACAGTAATAGCCAGCTGTTGTTGACTAACAATCTCATTGTTTTATGTGTATATAATGATATTCATATTTTATATTTATAAAGTGACAAACACGGCAGACTGACCCAACTGAGTAAAAAAGTTCATGAAGGCAAAGCTGAGGATACATTGTCCAGGAAGGAAGACTTGCTATCAAAATGAAAAGATGGGTATGACTTTTTTTTCTCTATGAAGAAAGAGTGTCAAAGTGCGGACTGTGTACATCTGATAGCTTTGTCCATGCTGAACTGTTCTGTGTTAATCAAAGAAAAAAGTACTAGGACGGAACCTTCTCTGAAGATCTTCATTAAGTAGATCCACCAAAAAACTTAGCTTGTAGCTACCCAGGCACTTTGTGGAAGTCTCAGCACAGGGCCTGGTAAACAAAATTAAATCCTGTAAACCCAGCTTCCCTGGGAGGCTACTGTGCTGCTGGAGGGATATGATATACTGGCCACCACTGAAACCTGGTGGGATGAATCCCACGAGTGGAGTGTGGCTGTTAAGGGCTACAAGTTGTTCAGAAGGGGAGGAAGGAGGGGCGGGGGTGTTGCCCTTTATGTTAAGGAATGGATAGAGAGTGAGGAGATGTCCCTAAAACCCTCCCTGGTGTCAGATCAGAGAGTTGAAAGCCTGTGGATAAGGATTAAGGAGCAGGCCAATATGAGGGACACTGTTGTGGACGTTTATTACAGGCCACCTGATTAGAATGGAGAAGTTGATGAGGCCTTTCACAATCAGCTCCAAGTAGCCTCGCAACTGCAGGCCTTGGTTCTTGTAGGGAACTTCAATTACCCAGATATCTGCTGGAAGGGCTACACAGCCAGGAATACAGTCTAAGAGGTTCCTCCAGTGTATTGATGATAACTTCTTAACCCAGCTGGTGGAAGAGCCAACGAGGAAAGAAGCACTACTGGACCTAGTACTGACGAAGAGAGGGACATCAAGGTTGAGGGAAACCTTGGTGACAGTGACCATGGAAAGACAGAGTTCAGGATGGTGCGTAGCATGCACAAAACAACAAGCAGGACTGAAACTTTGGTTTTCAAGAGGGCTGACTTTGTCCTTTTTAAGAAGTTGCTAGGTGAAATTCCATGGGCTAGGGCTCTGGAAGGTAAGGGGGCTCAAGAGAGCTGGGCAATATTCAAACATTACTTTCTCCAAGCTCAGGATCAGTGCATTCTCAAGAGCAAGAAATCAAGCAAGGGAAGCAGGAGACCTGGGTGGTTGAGCAGGGACCTTCTGAAAAAACTAAAGTGGAAGAAGGAAGTTAACACCAAGTGGAAGAAGGGACTGACCACTTGGGAGGATTACAGGGATACCCACATAGACTATGTGGGGAAGAAACAAGGAAAGCCAAGGCCTCCTTGGAATTAAAATTGGCAAGAGATGTGAAAGTCAACAAGAAGGGGTTTTTCAATTGTATTGGAGGCAAAAGGAAAACTAAAGAAAATGTGGGTCTGCTGTTGGATGAGTTGGGTCCCATGGTAACAGAGGATGCAGGGAAGGCTGAGTTGCTGAATGCTGCCTTTGCCTCAGTCTTTACTGCTCAGGCCAGCCTCCAGGAGTCATGGACTTCAGAGGAATCAGGGGAAGTCTGGACAAAGGAAGATCTTCCCTTGGTGGAGGAGGACCAAGTTAGAGATCACTTAAGAAGGCTGGATATCCACAAGTCCATGGGTCCGGATGGGATACACCTGAGAGTGCTGAGGGAGCTGGCAGAAGTCATTGCAGGACTACTCTCTGTCATCTTTGAGAGGTCCTGGAGAATAGGTGAGGTGCCCAAGGACTGCAGAAAAGCCAATGTCATCCCAGTCTTCAAAAAGGGCAAGAAGGAGGACCCGGGAAATTACAGACCAGTCACCCTGAAAAGGTCATGGAATGTATCGTCCCAGGTGCCATCTCAGAGCATATGGAGGAAAAGAAAGCTATCAGAAGTAGTCAACATGGATTTACCAAGGGGAAGCCATGTCAGACTAACCTGATAGCTTTCTATGATGTCATGACTGGTTGGATAGATGAGAAGAGGGCGGTGGATGTTGTCTACCTTGACTTCAGCAAGGCTTTCGACACTGTCTCCCACAGCATCCTCATAGCTGAGCCTAGAAAGTGTGGGTTAGATGAATGGACAATCAAGTGGGTTGAAAACTGGCTAAAAGACAGAGCCCAGAGGGTTGTGATTAGGGGCACAGAATCCACCTGGAAGTCTGTAACAAGTGGTGTTCCCCAGGGGTCAGTACTGGCTCCAGTCCTCTTTAGTATATTCATCAATGACCTGGATGAAGGGATGGAATCTACCCTCAGCAAGTTTGCTGATGACACAAAACTAGGAGGGGTGGCGGACACCCCAGAAGGCTGTGCCACCATTCAGCAAGACCTGGACAGGCTGGAGAGATGGTCAGAGAGAAACCTAATGAAATTTAACAAGGGCAAGTGTAGGGTGCTGCACCTGGGGAGAAACAATCCTAAGCACAGGTTGGGGACTGACCTGCTGGAGAGCAGCTCTGAGGAGAAAGACCTGGGAGTCCTGGTGGACAACAGGATGACCATGAGCCAGCAATGTGCCCTTGTGGCCAAGAAGGCCAATAGCATCCTGGGGTGCATCAAAAAGAACGTGGCCAGCAGGTCGAGGGAGGTTATCCTGCCCCTCTACTCTGCCCTGGTGAGGCCCCATCTGGAATACTGTGTCCAGTTCTGGGCTCCCCAGTTCAAGAAGGACAGGCAACTGCTGGAGCGGGCCCCAAAGATGATTAAGGGCCTGGAGCATCTCTCCTACGAGGAGAGGCTGAGGGACTTGGGTCTTTTTAGTCTTGAGAAGACTTAGGGGGGATCTAATCAATGCTTACAAATACTTAAAGGAACGGCGTCAGGAAGATGGGGCTGGTCTTTCTTCAGTGGTGCCCAGTGACAGGAGAAGAGGAAATGGGCACAAACTTGAGTATAAGAAGTTCCACCTAAACATGAGAAGGAACTTATTTATGGTGAGGGAGGTAGAGCACTGAAACAAGCTGTCCAGAGAGGTGGTGGAGTCTCCTTCTTTGGAAACATTCAAAACCCACCTGGACAAGTTCCTGTGCAACCTGCTATAGATAGACCCACTCTGGTGGGAGAGTTGGACTAGATGATCTCTAGAGGTCCCTTCCAACCCCATACGATTCTATGATTCCCTGCCAGAGTGTGCTGCAGATCACATGCAGTGGGCAGGGCTCCCCATGCAGCGCTGTAGTCCCATGGCCCATTTAACCGGGGAGTGCTGTGCTGTGAGGGACCATCTCCACTCTGCACCAGCACATGCAAGACAGAGGTGGCATGAGAACCTGTCTCAGGTAAATGCTCTCAACACCTTTTGTGAGATAGTTTTCCGTCAGATTTATTCCTTGATCTGCTCCATCTCGAAGCGGCACAAGTGACTGGGGACACAGAAGAATGAGAGTGAATGGCCAAGGGTCAAGCTGGGAGGGAGTGGGAGACTGTTCCTCCTGGGGGACTTGATTTATATTTAGACAGGAATAAGGAGAGCCAGTGCGAAAGGAAGGGAGGCAAAAGGCAATGGCAGGAGTTAGGTACATCTCAACCTCATTAAGTACCACCCACCCCGTTATAACCTAGAAGTTAAATACTGAAGCTAACCCTCTTTCATAGAGCGGGAACAAGGAGGAGTCTCTACTGAACACCTCATTAATTAGTGAACTCACTCAGAGCACTGAAGTGCCTCCCTTGCCTAATGTGATTTGTTCAAACACCTCCTCTCCTGGTCTAACTGGTAGGCTCATTCCTCCTCTCAACATGTTGTAACTGAGGCAGGGTTGAACAGAAGACATGAGTAGGTGAAATGTGTAACCTGGTGACTAAGGTAATTGCTTGCAACTGAAATTTAAAGAGTTCTTGTGCTCAACTCCAATTGATGCTTTGCATAGAATAACTCAGTGTTAATTAGAGAAAGAATGAAAGCCCCAGTACTTCTCCATCCATGTCAACGCCTGCACTGGTGAGACATTAGGTCATGTTGTCTCCTGTTCACTTTGGGAGGCTTCCATGCAAAACAGAAACGCCCAACTCGGAGAGAGTCCCGCAGCAGCTACAGCATTTAGCTTGCAGAAAGATGCAAGCTCAGGCAGAAGAGAGATTTGAATCCCAGCATCCAACTTCTGGGTGTAACGTCAGGCAGAAGACGCAGCAAGGACCTCCTCAACCCTTTTATCTGAAGGGCATTAGGGGGGGCACGTGGAACCAAAGGGGATGGTGTGCTCAGCTCTGTGTCCCAACAGGCCCCATACAGGAGCGAGGTGGGGAATTGCTCAGGGCCATCAATACTGAAGCAGCTTTGCTGGTTCTCAGAAGCAGATCTGGAAGCACATCCGTATTGGGAATATTCCAAGCTGAAACTGGATGGAGCATCACATGCCCAAGGAAATCTAGCCACCTGTAGACATTTAGATGTTGCCAGGCCTAAAGTGTACTTAACAGTGGAGGAATGATCAGTTAGGAGAACTGAGAAGCCCTGGTTTTCACCACTTTCAAAGGGATCTGCAAATCATTTGCACCTTGGAAAAACCAAGTCCTGGGACGTGGCAGCCGTCGCTTACTCTTTCACTTTGGCTCAGTCCCCGGAGTTGGATACTAACAGCTGAAACGGTTCCTAATATGGAGATGTGAATCTATTTAACGCAGCAAAGCCAAATGAACCTCTGCACAAACTTAGATCCCGAGAGAGGCTCAATCATTACTGTAATGACCAAACCATATGGTCTCAGGAACAAACTCTTCTTCTGAGTTTTCAACATGGCAGCTCTACCTTTGCCTTTAATTTTGTGGAACAGCAACAGTATTACTCATACTCAGAGAAAAGCAAAGCTCTACTTATTACTATTCAGAAACAAGTTCTATCAGCAAACCAAACATCAGAAACCTGAGAAGCTCAGAATTAAATGTAAAATTCCAAAAATCAGATGCACCATCCTACCACACCAATTGTACTCCTACAATTAATATGACATGGTTCTGTTCTAAAGACTGTAACCGAAATTAGGTTCTGTTTCTTCTCGCACAGTATTGCTCCAAAGTCTGTTAAAAGATGTTTGGCACACCTTCCTCAAATCCTGATTTTTCCTGCAGAACCCGCCCTGCTACTTGGCAGTGCACATCACTCAGTTGTAAATATCCATGCAATTAATGTTGCTGCTAATTAGATGAGTTGTTTGTGGTATAATTCTTAAGACCAAGGGAACAGAACAGAGCAGAAATTTTGGGGGTTCCAAACTGTAACATACATAGCTTGTTTACTGAATGGGATATGAAGCTTTTTGAGAATCTGATGTAGTTTAATGTCTCAAAATATACTAGGAATAGGATACATTAGACTTCCCTTGATCTGAATGTGCTGGCAGAAATACAAACATCTCCCATCGAGATGCATTAGCAATAATACACAGAAGGAAAACTAAACTCAAATGGGCAGTGAATTAGGTGTTAAACAAGTGAATAACCACCTTGTAAGAATAATTCTCTCCCCTGATGCCAGATAAGTCAATGTTTAATATAATTCTAAAAAATCTGAATATGGCTGTCCAACACCAGCAGTATTCTAAGAAAGATCTAGTCAACAATATGTAAAATTTTGACTTATGATTGAAAGCCAAAGACGGAAGCAGATTGAGTTACACAGTAAGTACATATGGTACAGCTTTGGCTTTTTTTTTTTTTTTTTATAATACCTATTTTTAAGGCAGTGCTCTTCAGGTTTATATTAGTACTTTGCTTGCATAAAAATTCTGTAGATCTCTAAATCTACAGATTTAGAGATGAGCTGGAAGACATTGTTGATGGTGGCCCACAAAATGGGGAAAGTGCATAATGCACCACTATTTGCTAGCTAACCCTCCCCCATTTATGCTAAGAAAGAGCAAATGCCAGTTGTAGTTCAATGAAGATTAATGCAGATTCAGTAATAATTTCATCAGACCCTTAAAACAAATAAATTACACAAACAGAAAAATTTCTCAGAAGTCAAAATCCCCCTTGCTTTACAGTGAACGTGTTAATGCATCCAGACAAATTTCACCCTTTTCACCCCAACGTAGCCCTCTGAACAGAAACTTGCCTGCAGAAAGCAAAGTGATACCCAACTAACCAGCCAGTCTGTACCATTACTGCTGGTTAAAGTGACTACAGAGGCACACACCAGACTCTACAAACAAGACATCTTTTTAAAAGCAGTTTTGTGTGTTTGGTTTCAGATACTCAACAGTTCAGTCTGCAAGCTTATATGTAAGCTTATACGTTTCCCCCTGTACTCAGCACTGGTGAGACCCCACCTCGAGTACTGTGTCCAGTTCTGGGCCCCTTAACACGAAAAAGACATTGAGGTGCTGGAGTGTGTCCAGAGAAGGGCAACGAAGCTGGTAAGGAGTCTGGAGAGTAAATCTTATGAGGAGCGCCTGAGGGAGCTGGAGTTGTTCAGCCTGGAGAAGAGGAGGCTGAGGGGAGACCTTATTGCTCTCTACAACTACCTGAAAGGAGGTTGTAGAGAGGTGGGGCTTGGTCTCTTCTCCCAAGTCACAGGCGACAGGACGAGAGGAAATGGCCTCAACTTGAGCCAGGGAAGGTTCAGTTTGGATATTAGGAATTTTTTTTACACTGAAATGGTTACCATGCATTGGAATGGGCTGCCCAGGGAAGTGGTGGAGGCACCATCCCTGGAGGTGTTCAAAAGACAGGTTGACATGGTGCTTGGGGACACAGTTTAGTGATGTTTTTTTGTCAGAGTTAAGCTGACGGTTGGACTAGATGATCTCGAAAGTCTCTTCCAAGCCAGTTGATTCTATGATTCTATGTGACCACGAAGGCTAGACACCAATTTTAAAAACTCTCATCAAAGTTGACATTTTCCCTTAACTCCTTCACCAAAAATTTCATCTGGAGCTCGCCGCAGGCTTTTAGCCAGTCTCTACAGCTCTCTCTCCTCTCGGCCAAGCGGCTGCACCGCCATCGAGCTGCCGCGCAACACAGAGCACCCGGCGCCTCAGCCCCAGGAAGGGAGACAGCAGCGCTCCTGCAGCCGCTGCAACCACCCAAGGTGTTTTTATTCCGGACAATGAATCATAAAAAAAAAAAAAAAAAAAAAAAAAAAAAGCGCCCAATAATCAGAAGTAAATGTTTGCACATCCGCTCTGTTTCCGACTCGGGGGATTTCGCGGCCCGCCCGCGCCGCAGGGCTGGCACCTCCCCTCAGCGGTACCTGAGGGAGGGAGGAAGGGAGGGAAGGAAGGAGGCCACCCGCCACCGCCGAAGCCGGGCAGCGGCCCTGAGGCAGCACCGACCCCCCGAGGGGGCTGCAGCCCTCCCGCCCAGCCCCAAGCTAGGCCTGAAGGCGCCCCGGCCCGGCGACACCCGGCGACACCCTTCTCTCCCCGCCGCCGTACGTGGCCGCCGGCTCCCGCGGCCGCCCCGGGTCCCAGCGCGTGCGGCACATCACGCCTCCCATTGGCTGTCGCCGCCGCGGGCCCCGCCAGCTCCCACCGTATTGGTCGGTTCCCCC
>NW_015090859.1:6970860-7045384 GCF_001431845.1 Calidris pugnax | reverse complement strand
CGGCCCCGTCCCTGAGTCGTGTGTGTCCCCCCCCCGCTCCCGCCTCCACCATGGCGGCCGCCGTAGAGGAGCCGTTTCCTTTCCACGGCCTCCTGCCCAAGAAGGAGACCGGCGCCGCCGCTTTCCTCGCCCGCTTCCCCGACTTCGACGGGCGGGGGGTGCTGCTGGCCGTGCTGGACACCGGCGTAGACCCCGGAGCGCCGGGCATGCAGGTGACGGGCGGTGGCGGGCCTGAGTCACGGCCGCGGGCGGGCCCTCAGAGGGCGGCGGGGGGGAGCGGGGAGCACCTGGGCCCTGCCGGGCAGACCCCGCGGCGTTATGGGGAGAGGGGGACGAGCGTGGGGCCAGGGCGTTTTTCTGGGAGCGGCCCGGGGCGTCGGCGGGAGCAGGGGAGGCCCCTGAAGGGGACCCTGTCCCGGGGACTTGTTTGTTTGCTTGTTTGCGTGCGGTTCCCGCTAAGCGTCCCTTCGGGCGGGCCGTGGTACGGGAGGGCGGGGGGAGCCCTGTACAGGGGGGGGCTCCGCACCGGCCACCTCGGGTGTTGGTGTCAGGATCCTCCCTTTTAGCCATTTACAGGCGTTTTGGCTTCCTCTGGCCGCCTTCTTCCACGTAGAACTCGTTATAAAAGAATACTTTGTGGTTTTATTCAACCTTAGCGTTGCTTCAGCAGTCGGTAGCTAGAGGCTACGAACAGGCGGTTAGATCTTTTACATGAAAAGTGTATTTCTGGCAAAATTTGCATACCTCTCTTCCTCAGTGTGTTTTTTTTCTTGTGTTGTATTGCAATAACAATCTGTATCAAATTTGGCTCTGCCAGCTTTTTTTGGATCTGCTCGCTTTGTTGCTCAGATCGTGCAGTGATTGCTGTTACGATCTTGATCTCAGTTTTGTAGATTTCTGCATATGTGATTTTAAATTTTGGCATTTCTCAGCACTTTATCTCTTTTAACTCTTGTCTCTTAACACTTCTTTATCGTGTGTGTTTGTATGTGGCCTTTTGTGTCACTGCTGCTTCCAATTTCTTGTCAACATGTTTTCTCTGAGATGTGGCAAAGGAAACCTTGAGAAATTATTCAGAGTATGCAACTCACTTGGACACAGCATTATTTTATTATTTTTTTTAACCAGGCAGGGTCTGTGTTGGTTTCTACCCTTTCTTTGGCACAAGCATAGGTTTTACTCATAAGTGACCTAGTTCAGGGACCTAACCCTGGCAGATCTTAAGTTTGGTGTTCTGAAATGACCCTGTATAAGGTTCAGGTAAGTGAAAGCATGAGGGAAGAGGACAGGTAGGGTGGAAGGAGGGGCTGGGCAGCTGTAACTTTGATTGATTTAAGCTGGAATGAAGCCAGCGATTTTGGCATAAAAGTTATGGGTAAGTGGAGTAATGATTAGGAAGCTTAAAGAAAGCTAGCCAAAAAGCAAACAAGGTAATACCGTGGGCAGACCAGAAAGCAGTAAAAGACAGTTTGGGACATGTGAATATAAATGGGATGTGCATAGTTTTGTTAAAGGAAGAGCTGCTGCCTGAGCATTCTCACACTGTTCATGGTGTGATATATAGAAATCCCTGGGCAGTTATATCCTTGTGATCTATATACCTGCCCCTCACATGCTCTTCACGTGCTGTCCACACGTCTTTTAATCCAATGGTGATTCTTGGTCTGGGGTCTTCTGACATCTTACTGGATGCTTTTTCTGTGTCTAGGTGGGCAGGCTCCTCTCTCCTTGTTTTGCATTTTCAGCCCAGGGTTAGAGCCTCCTTATCTTCTGGTTTACACTCCTTGTGTACCTGCACTTACTGGCAGAACATGGAGAACTGAAGAGTTCCAGACTTGGGAGTAATGCTGCCAAAACATCAGTGTGATACCCAAATACTTTCCTGTACTAAAAGACTAAACTCAGCACTGTACCAGTTACTAAGAAGAATAACTCTGTCGTGGCCTAAAGGCTTCAGCAAATTTAGCAACTCATGTTAAGTAAAGCTAAGCAAACAGCATAAATCACACTGTATTATAATCCTAAGTAATTTATTGTAATTAAACCATACTTGTTTACAGTAAACAATGAGCTCTGAAGTTTCACATATGAAAGCAAAAACTCTAGAGATTATGAGGAGTGGTCAACAACAACAGAAAAAAGAGTTTATGGGCAGTTGAGGTAAGCTTTGTTCTGAGAAAGGTAACCCGAACCTCATAAGGGGTAATAAGGGATACTTTTGAACCCTCATGATCTCAGTGTTGACTGTACCAGTTTTTTTCAACCTGTTTTCTCTGCGTGGAGGATAAAATTTCAGGTAGTGAAGTAAAAGATTTGTAGAGAACTTTGGTGGGGGCTGTGTGTGGAATTCATCTTCCGGTGGGTGAGAGCAAGTTTGTTAGAGAAACATGTAGAGAAGCTGTGTGCTCTTTCCATGCTGCCCATTTAATACACGTGACTTAGTCTGCTTGCTAAACTACAGAGCAGGGAGGCTTATAGCACAGGATACAGGGAATTATAAAGGAGTCGTGGGCAGCACGCAGTCTGTAGAATAACTTCATTTTTTCAGCAAGAAGACATCCTTGCTCTGTGGAGCGTTGGGCAGTTTACATTTTGCCTCCATGGAATGAGACAGTGTCCTGGCCACAGACAGCGAGACAGCATGGCTGTACTGTGACAAGTAGTTTGTAACCTTAAGATATATATACTCATATTTTTTTAATGCCCCTGTCTTCTCTGCTGCTGCTTTTTCTTACTGTCAGTCTTATTGTCAGTTCTTGGCCTGGCGTGGAGTTAGAAATACAAGAATTGAATCCGTTGCTTAGAGGGAAGAGAAGGCATTAAATGTAACAAGGTTAATGAGTATTAGAAATTTGAGTTCAAGTTAATGTCAAGAATGATTACAGGCCAAAATGAGCTACTGTTTTGAAAAAGGTGGGGGTTTTATTCAAACCAAAGCAGGTCATGTTTTGCAGCTCCCTAGTGTCTCATTCCTGGGTAGGGTTCCTTTGCTTGTTGATTTTATGCTTGGGTTTGTAAACACCGATACCATAAAAGTATGGCTTATGATCACATGCTGAGGGACAAAAAGATTTGGGGAGAGAATATAACAAGGAAGTACCATTTTGTTTACAGTCATCCCTGGACACTTGCTGCTATAGACAGAATAGTTACTGGGTTTAAAAAACCTTCTTGCATTGATTTTGGTTGGCTTGCTTTGCCACACAGCATGTTAATCTGACTTGTATGTACTTTGTTTTCTTTCTGAATCTTTTGTAGCCAGTGCCCTCTAGAGAACTCTTTTCATCTTCTTTGCTATTGCTTTACACTTGAGCTGTTGATGCCAACTGTAAAGTTCAGTTTGTCTGCTTCTTTCATGCTAGTTTTTTTCCCCTCTTGGCTGAATTGATTTCCTGTTGTTATCTGCTGAGTCATAGCTTGTAACTCATTAAGGCACAGTGACTGGTGAAATTTTAGGTGGGCACATAAGATATATTTAATGGAGCATTGTGGTTGTGTGTGTATAGTCTTTATTCAACCCCGCCCTGTCCTTTCCCTGTTGCTGTTGTCACTTCCTTTTACGTTTCAGGATAGATAAGTCAGTTCATCTGCTTCTTGCAATTTTGCTCAATTTATGAAGTGCTTGTTGAAAGTATTATTTACTAAAATTAGCTTGTACTTTTATGAGAAGACCTTTTTAGTAGTAGCAGCTAGTTCAGTTTTATTTGCATTTCAGCACTGAGTTTAAAAGAAAAAAGCTTGAAAATTATTTTATTTGTGATGATGATCAGCTGTCCTGTGACCAAAGTGCTGAAGAAGTTGTTCATCTCTTGTTGCTGCAATAGCTGTCAGTTAGAATCAGTAAGTTTGTATAGCCTGGCAAAAAAGCACTCAAATGCACCTGGCTTTGCCTTTTAATTTGGGATTGTCACAGATCCTGGTGCTCTTCTATTATATCAATGAGATGCCGAGATTATGGGTAGATTGGTTTTGATGTGCTCAATTTACTGATTTATTTGTTTTACAAAGTCAGAGCTAACATGAAAGTGTGTTTTTTCAAACTAAAATGTATAAACAACAAAAACATTTTCAATTATAACCTAGTAGACTATTTATTTTTTCAAATGGTTGTGGGCAAACTGTGATATTAAAGGTAGGATTTTGCTATAAATACACTACAAAATATTTTTAATTGTATGAATTTTTGAATTTTAATGTGAAAGATACTGAAATGTACCTTCTGTCCATAATAAATTAATTTCTTCAGGATTCTTCTGTTCACACAAGAATTGATCAAGTTCACTTGATTTCTTTTTTTTGGTTATGATTATCTTTTTTCCTCAGAATTACAAGACTTGAAAAGAAAAACCCAGTTGAACTGAGTTTCACTCTAGCATTACTAGTGGTGGGCAGTGTGCCAAACAACAGTTCATGTCAGAAGAAGCCGTATCAGTTACTTGCACTAAATGACCGTGGACTGGTCTGGATCGTTGCCATTAGGAATTGAACCTTGGACCTTTGCACCTGAAACTCTGAGTTTCTTAAGTCTGGCTGAAAGACTCTGATTTGTTGATTCTTATTGTACAAATTCACGTGCACATGTGGACTGGCTGTTCAGCCAGGAGGCAAAGAGCTGTGTAGTGTAGGGGTTGTGCATTGTCTTCCTGGCTAGGAAACAACTTTTAAAACTACCCAAGCTCACTATGGCATAAATCTGTGTTCTGGCCACCTGTTGCAGTGTAACTTGTCTGCTTCAAACAAGTCGCCATGGATTACATTTTCATTCTTGTTTTCTTGTGCCTTGATCACTGGATAATTCACTTTGATTAGAGGCACATTGAAAAAATATCCAATTCTGATCATCTCAGGTTTGGCTTGTAGTTGCTTTATTAATGGAGCAG
Organism: Calidris pugnax; assembly: GCF_001431845.1. Taxonomy (NCBI): domain Eukaryota; kingdom Metazoa; phylum Chordata; class Aves; order Charadriiformes; family Scolopacidae; genus Calidris; species Calidris pugnax. The sequence continues at coordinate 7,040,504 of NW_015090859.1, read as the reverse complement.
CTCTTGACTTTTCTGTGAGTGGAGACTAGCATTTGAAGGCATTAATTACAAACACTAGAAAATTATATAGTTTGAGTGCTTCCACGCCGTGTTTTCCAAGTAAATTTTCACTACAGTATAACTGTTTTTCTGTAGATGTTTTACCGGGTTAATGTGGTTTAACAATTTTCTTAAACTGAACGTGAATTTCTGTGAGCAGAGTAGCAGTGTTGGTTTCTGCAGTGGAAGTTCTCCCTTAACAACCCTCTTCTAAAGCAGTATTTGTTACCTTTGGGGAATGAAACTAATGTCCTTTTTATGGTTGCAATGGGTTTGATTTTGGGGGCTTTTTTCAGCTGTTTAAACCTGTTTTTATCTGGGGGGAGGTTGTGATATTTTTCTGCTTGTTTGGGGGAGGGGTTTTTTTGGGTTTTTTGCGTTGAGGGGGGAGTAGTTGGTTTCTGGCTAGTTTCTTTTTAAACTGTGAGAATTTGAGACCTTAGAAATATTTATCCTTGTTTGTTGAGGAGTAATAAAAAGCTTGACCCTTGTTGTCTTTTTGGCAGCAACAGCAAGACTTTTGTGAAACAGCTTGATCATGTTGAAAGCTTCCAGCAGCTGAATTCATGATTTGAGCAAAGCTACCTGCCATATATGTTTTCTAGCATCAAAATTATTGACAAAGAATAAAGGCACAATACCAAATATTTAAATGGTAGAAAACAGCAAGTATTGCTGCTTTTCTGAACAAGAAGCTTTTTTAACTTTCAGTGCTGTTAGTGTATAGAAGATGTTGGGAAGATTATTGATTTGTTTTTTCTTTTTTTGAATTAATCTTTAATGTAGAACTGTAAAAATAGGTGCATATGGCCAGTTTGTAGACTCATAGAATGGTTTGGGTTAGAAAGGACCTTTAAAGGTCGTCTAGTCGAACCCTCCTGCAATGAGTCGGGACATCTTCAACTGGATCAGGTTGCTCAGAGCCCTGTTCAACCTGACCTTGAGTGTTCCCAGGGATGGGTCATCTGCCACCTCTCTGAGTAGCTTGTTCCAGTGTTTCCTCACCCTCATTGTAAAAAATTTCTTCTCTCTATCTAGTCTGAATCTACCTTCTTTTAGTTTAAAACTATTACCTTTCATCCTATCGTGGCAGGCTCTGTTAAAAAATTTGTCCCTATCTTTCTTATAAGCCCCCTTCAAGTATTGAAAGGCTGCAAATAAGGTCTTCACAGAGCCTTCTCCAGGCTGAACAACCCCAACTGTCTCAGCCTGTCCTCACAGGAGAGGTGCTCCAGCCCTCTGAATTTCTATTGCCCTTCAAGTAAATATTACTATATATGGACTATAGTTTATTTGATGTATGAACTTGTACAATGCCTACTAAATGAAATGTTATTACAAGAAGATAACGTTGAGTATTTTTGCTAAATGGTAAAAAAAAAAAATAATCTTAATCACACTCTTGGTAACTGTGTAGAAGGTTTTTCTAGGTGAAAGGACCTTTAGGTAGGTTAGTGGTTTCTTTTTTGGTGTTATGTAGTTGCCTGCAACTACTATAAAGTCCATCAGGGCTAGTTTTCATTTAATTTGAGGAGACTTTAAGTTTATGCTTGTAAACTCTTCTTAGCTAGTCAACTCTCTTTTCTCCTTCTGGTAAAAATACTCCTTATATAGCATTAGGTGTGTATAAGCATAGCTCCTAACACTTCAAATTGGTTAAAACCTGAAGCAAAATCCCTGAAACAGTAAAAATAAGTTGATAGTAACTTATATTCCTTTTAAGTTTAAGCTCAGTTAAGAGACTTAACCTTGTGAGTGCATGTACTTCAACACCTTTCATTTTGTTAGAGTTGTGCACTCATTACTGTAAAATTTGGCCAGAATGGTGAGATGGAAGCAATGCAGCAAATCTTTGAACACAAGTAATAGTTTTAGCAAATGGATTTGCAAATTTGGGCTTGGTTTTAAATTGAGGCTTCTGTCTTTTATTGATACATTGTGTTTACTTCTTTCTTTTCTAAATCCTTTTTAGAAATGAGTTAGTGATTTTCTGTAAACCAGAAAGATGGACACATTGCTTTAGTTAATTGAAAATTTGACTAATTTCAAGTTGGTTTTATGACCTTCAGTTAAAGGTTGGGTGCTTAAGGAAGGTAGTCGGCATTTTTATTAATAAAAATGCAAAATTTCCTGGTTTGTATGCTAGAGAGTAATAACTACATTTGCAATTTTTCTGTGCTCGTTTTTTCAGATTACAACCGATGGGAAACCCAAGATAATTGATATAATTGACACAACAGGCAGTGGTGATGTAACTACATGTACCATTGTAGAACCTAAAGATGGGGAAATTACCGGTCTTTCTGGAAGAACTTTAAAGGTGAGTATTTGGTGGTAGAGAGACACCACTGGGCATCTTTTTCTTTCTTTCTTGTTTAACAACAAATTTAGCCCCTATTTTGATTTCTGCAGAACTGAATTCCTTGTAGTTAGTTTTTATCCAAAACTAATACTATATTTGCTCATCTTCATACGGATTGCTTGCCATTTCTTTTACTTTTCATATGTCTTTAAATTAAATATTCTTTATAGCTTAATGGGGGTGTATACGGAGTTTTGTTGGGGGCTTGATAATCATTTAATTATTCTTTGTGCAAATTGGTATCTGATACAGTTTTGGAAGCTGACTGAAGAAAACATGCTAACATGCTTTAAAAATATCAGACACAGTTTCTGTCTTTAAAAGTGCTAGTATTTTCCAAATTTGTATAGACTACTGGAGGAATCATGTTAAGCTTATGGTAAAAAGTCTTAGAGACTGAAAGATCTGTGAGGCCTTAGTTGTAGGCTCACTGGATTCTGACTATGAATAGAATAGAAATGGTGTATGGTTTTCAGAAAGGAACAATAAGATCTATAAGAGGTCTCAGCTACATAGAACTGCTGATGTTGCTGTCATGTTCTTGCTTGGCTGGTTAGATTGATGAGGTGATATGGGGACATCAAATATTTGGATCTCTCCATGCTATCAGCTTTCTTCTGAATTTTGCACAGAATATGCTTGTAAAGGTGAATCTGTTATTCTCTTTTGCTGTTGTCACTAGGAATAGTGGATCGGATATACACAGAGTCTAAATTGCAGGAAGTTATGAATTTAGATGTTCAGATGTTTGTTGTGACTTCTGACTGTAATACTCCTTTGTGCTAGGGTGCTTCTTTTCATTTATAGTGCTATTATTTCCATCGACCGCTGTCCAATGAAGTCACTGCTGTTTTAAAAGTAGAGTATCGGGGCAACTGGTACTTATAGACATTCAATGGCAGTGTCACATGGATTGATACTGAAATTGCCATGTCATGTTGAAACTTAGCACAGTAGTTCCTCTCATGGAGACAGGGAATTAAATTGGCAATATTTGCAAGTTTGTTCTGCTAAGCTTGCTTATACAGTGTTGATTGATATTATTTTTATTTTTTTTTTTTTAAGCCATTAGTTAACCTATTTCTGAATATAATTTTCTGTAGATTCCAGCAAACTGGGTAAATCCTTCAGGCAAATATCACATTGGCATTAAAAATGGCTATGATATCTATCCTAAAGCTCTTAAGGAGAGGATTCAGGTAAGGAATTAAATTTTGCTTCTGGTGTATGGTCATATTTCACTGTTGTGATTCTTAAGTTTTTCTAGGAGACTACTGTATGGGACTTATTAACATGTAGGCTGCTAGCGAGAGCTTGAGAGCTATTCTCTCACTGATTTTTGTTTAGTCTTGACATGATTCATTTCTTCCGTGATTTTTCAGAGGAACAGGAGGTGGCCTGGTTGTCCTCTTCTCAATGGTCCATTGAGGCCAAAAGTCTAGAAATTACTGATACCTGTTTCTTTTTTCTGTGTAGCAACTGATGTGTTAGTATTGTACTGAACTTTTCTGCATCTCAAATCAGAATTTTAAAATTTATTTTTGTAGTCTTCATACTTTGGCAGATGTATTTGTCAGTATTTTTAGGAACCTGGTTTTATTTTACAGAAAGAACGCAAGGAAAAGCTCTGGGATCCTGTTCACAGACTGGCTTTAGCAGAGGCCTGTAGAAAACAAGAAGAATTTGATGCTGCTCATAGCTCTCCCTCCCAGGTTTGTATAAGTATAAATAAATTTGTAAACTTTTTGTTTGCAACAGTTTGTTACTGGTTGAGAGGATTAAAATATTTTATTAGGTCAGCGAAGGAAAGATGCTTGTGATTATTCTGACAGATAACTTAGCAGTGTATCTGATTAATATAAAAAGTCTGTATACGGATGGTTGTTTGACTTGCTTAGTGTTGTTAACTTTCTAAACTTGTCAAATACGAAACAGGTATTACTTAAAAAAACTTGGTAGCATATTTTTCATAAATTTTATTTTTAAATTAATAAGCTCTTTTTTGAGGCAGTCATCCTGCTGTGTTTAAAGTTGGAATCTTCTAAACATATCCTTTCTTTTGTAAACTAGGTACTATTTCAGTGAGGTATCAGATATACCTCAAGTCCCTTCTGTATCATTTAACAATCTGGAAAAAAAATGAGGGCTTTAAATGTTACAGAAATTTGAAATAGTTGTACATAATAGGCCAAAATTAAACAGTGCGCTGTTGAAGTCCATTGAACTGCTTGGTATTTGTGACTCCTAGAGTGGTCTTACATTCTTGATGAAATAGTGGAACAAATGTGTAGCATCAGAAAGGAATATAGCATTACTTATCTCATGATAATTTCAGAAATACTCTAATTGTGTTCTTCTTGCCTAATTAGGTAAATAAGCTATTAAAGGAAGAACTTCAAAATCAGGTGGAACTATTGAATTCTTTTGAGAAAAAGTACAGTGATCCTGGCCCAGTATATGATTGTGTAGTATGGAATGACGGTGAGACCTGGAGGTAAATGCATAAACTTGTCTAAAATGTCTTTTTCTACACCTAAAACAACATCTTGCATTGAAGACTGTTAACTTAAAAATCTACCCTCTTTATAGAGGTCTTAAATATGATTTGCTTTAAAATGATCCTACTGTATCGCTTGAGTTTTATGACAAAGTTCCAATCCCAAATGAAGATGGGGTAGAATGAAGTCTTATTAAAGACGACATGATAAGTGTGAACTTGTGGGATTTTCTTCTGAGGCAGAGTAAAATAATTTTGAGTATCAATTGGTGATAGGAAAACAAAAAAAAAAAAAACCCAAACTAGAACTCTGTGCACAAACTTCAGGGTGTATTACTGCACTTCTTGTGACTTTGTATGATGTGCATCATACCAGCTAGCTCTAGTAAAATTTCTTCCTTGAAGAAATTGCCTGAATTTCCATATGCTTGCTTTTCAAAGACAGATTTATTTGCATTTAGTAGCATTTGAAAATCAGTTTATTTGGAGATCTGTTTAGTTTCTGGATCTAAGCGTAAACAACCACATTTGAAAATACTGACTTACAGAAGTAAGATACCATAAATATAGAACCAGGCTTCTGGAAGTCTTTGCAGTACTTATTGCTGGGAGACAGAAGGTAACCAAAAGTTTACAGCAGCTGGAAAATTGCCTTTTTTTTTTTTTTTGTTTTTATCAACAGAGCCTGCATAGATACAAGTGAGACTGGTGACTTATCTAGCTGTACAGTACTAAGAACCTACAAAGAGGCTCAGGAATACGGATCTTTTGGAACATCTGAAATGTTGAATTATTCTGTGAATATATATGATGATGGAAATCTTCTTTCCATTGTGACAAGTGGAGGTAAGTGAAAGTAATCTTAAGAGAATTTTGCTGCTGAATAGGTATCATGAGAAGCAACAATTTGTGTTGGGTCCTGATTCTGATACTTGGGATGGCTCAAGACAGCTGTCTTAATACAGCATTCATTACTATGGCAGTCAAGATCAATGTTCAGATTTGCTGAATTAAACCTATAATGACAGCTCATTTCCAAACTTGCTTGCGTTTTTGTCTGAAATATTGTGAACTTTGTGTTCATATGCATGTACACATAGTGTTTATACTTAGGTAGTCTTTAAGATGTTCCTGTATCTTAAAACCTAAAATAGAGAGAACCTCCTTTGAAAATACCTTTTTTCTTTTGCTTCTGAAATATAGAGTTACTGATTTTTAGTTGCTGACCTTTGTGCTTGTATGATTTAAGAATCTTAAATAAGACATCCATGAATAAAAGGGGTATTAATCTTTATTTTGGTTTATCCAAACTGTTTTGTGATGGCACGTATCACTGTAGCTATAGCTCCAACCACTCTGAACCCATATTTGTATTTTCTCTACATAATCATGTTTTGTTTTGGAAGCATCCTGAGTGGTTGTGCTGGTATTTGATTTGAAAAATGCTCTTAACTTCTCAAGAAACTATCCCATCGCAGTAGAACAACAGGAGCAATTCTGGCTTCCAAATCAATTGTAATTTTTTTGAGAGATTCCTTTTTATACTTCTGTGCAGTTTTAGTTCTAATGTTTTGGTTTTTTCTCTTAATCCCCACTATCTGTCATCTCTGGTATAATTTTCATAACTTTGAGTAGGAAGTGTTGACCTTTTTAAGTAATTTCTGTTAGTGGAATTAAGTTAATACTTCCTTTCTCTCTGCCTGTTGCCTCCTTTCTCCTCTCAAAAAGCTGAGAAGAGACAGACCAACTCCTGCCTCTCTACAATTATCTGAAATGAGGTCATAGCAGTAAGGTTCCCCCCCAGCCTCCTTTTTTCCAGGCTAAACAACCCCAGCTTCCAGACTCCTCAACAGTTTCGTTGCCCTTCTCTGGACCCACTCCAGCACCTCAATGTCTTTCCTGTAGTTGAGGGGCCCAAAACTGAACACAGTACTTGAGGTGGGGCCTCTCCAGGGCTGAGTACAGGGAGATGATCATTTTCCTAGTCCTACTAACCATGCTGTTCCTGATACAGGCCAGGATGCTGTTGGCCTTCTTGGCCACCTGGACACACTACCAACTCATATTCAGTTGTTGACCAACATCCTCAGGTCCTTTTCTGCCGGGCAGCTCTCCAGCCACTCTTCCTCAAGCTTGTAACTCTGCATGGGGTTGTTGTGACCCAAGTGCAGGACCTGGCAATTGGCCTTGTTAAACCTCATACCATTGGCCTCAGCCCATTGATCCAGCCTGGCCAGATCCCTCTGTAGAGCCTTCCTACCTTCCAGTAGAGCAACACTGCTGCCTGACTTTGGCATCGTTTGCAAACTTACTGAGGGTGCAGTTGATCACTTCGTCCAGATCAGTGATAAAGATGTTAAACAGAACTGGCCCCAATACAGGGGGGAACACCACTTGCAACTGGCCGCAGACTGGATTTATATGCTTATAGCTCAATAAGTGAAAATGAATTGAGCTGTAGTGTATTAAACTGCTAAAAATGAAGTTCACTGAACGTACAGTGATACAACTTTTCGTTTGCTCAGGAGCACACGGAACACACGTAGCCAGTATTGCAGCTGGGTACTTTCCAGAAGAACCGGAACGAAATGGTGTGGCTCCTGGAGCTCAGATTCTGGCAATCAAGATTGGCGATACGAGACTGAGTACAATGGAAACTGGCACTGGTCTAATAAGAGCTGTGGGTATTTCACTGAATAAATGATTAATCTCAGCAGTGTGACTTAATTGTAGAATATTGTGGAACACTTTCTCCTTTACTTACTTATAGGCTGTGTTTCTGTGGTTCTAGAATATTTCCAACAATAAAAAAAACCCAACAACCAAACATCCCCCCCAAAAAAATCCAAAACAAAGAAAGATAACCCAACCAAAAAACCACACAAACCCAAGCAGAATATATTTAAACATCTCTAAGAATATTATTTTAATATAAAACAAGACTTAATATTCCTTGTTCTGTGTTGTGAGTGTAACTTTTTATAGTTACTTAGATAACTTAAATAAATCTTAAATACTAGTCTCTGTTCTAGATTTATTTAACTATTTGGCTGAGTTTGTTTCAACTCTGTTTCTTAAGAGTAAGGAAAAATACTCCTTTTTAACAATGGAAGGCCCAAAGCTTTTTTCATATAGTGAGTTGATAGGGAAAAATTTTACACAAGAAAATGATCTGAAAATAGGAAATTATATTTGTGGCCCATAGAATATCTTGTTATGGCAACATGAAGATGTATAGTGATGTTTTTGTGACTTTTTGGAATTAAAGCAAACTGCAAAGGAAAGGAGAATTTTATGTTATTAAGGAAAAACATTTGAGACAATAGTAACAATGTCTTCAGTTTTCTCTTAAGGTAATGTCTGACTTCATAGTTTGGAACATGGCAGAAATAAGACTGTTCAGGGAGTGGGCTTTTTTGTTCACTGGGAAAATACCACTTAACTGATTGAAGTAAATGAAATTATTTTCTTTTATAGAGTCAAAATAAATTTATCCCTTTTTATTAGATCTGTAGCATATGTGTTGAAGTAGATGTTTTTTGCTATTCCTTAAGTGACTTATTCTATAACTAGTATGTATTTTGGCTTTTATTTTTACTTTATCAGATGATAGAAGCAATAAAATACAAATGCGATCTTGTCAACTATAGCTATGGAGAGGCAACACATTGGCCAAATTCTGGGTGAGTACCACTCTGGATAACATATAGGGTATTGTTGTATCACAGAAGTGGAATTACGTTTGTTGAGCTTTGTGTAAATAGACTGTCATTACGAGTGAATTGCCCAGGCCCAAAGCATTCATATACATTAAACTGTTGCAGTTTAAATTTTCAATTATCTTCAAAACTTAAGTAAACCTATCAGAAGTGCTACTGATTTATAATGCAAAGAATATTTTATTATAATAAGGAATTTTTGTAGTTGGAATGCAACATAATCTGTAGGGTTTTTTTGAAGCCCTAATACTGCTACGCGACTGTTCCTCCTTTTTAAAGCCAGGAGATGTTTTCTGTGGTCAGTCTCTGTAGTGGAACCGCCTCTGCTAGGGGTGGGAAGCAGGCTGCATAATATTCCATGTTCTGTGGCTGGTCACAGAGATTCTACTAGAAGTGGGAGTTTTGCCCTGTGGGAAGAAAGCAATATTGTTGATTCAATGACTTTATTTATTTTCTCTTGCATCAGGAGAATTTGTGAAGTAATTAATGAAGCCGTGTGGAAGCACAATATAATCTATGTTTCAAGTGCAGGAAATAATGGCCCTTGCCTTTCTACAGTAGGATGTCCTGGTGGAACTACATCTAGTGTAATAGGTAAATAATTTGTTTCAAAAAAAAAAAAAGAAAAAAACATTACATTATACAGCTTCTGTCTTTTTAAGCTTTGTACTTGTGTTACATGTTTGAGATCACTGGTTGATTGCTGAACTAAATCTAAAAAAAAAATATCTAAGACTGTTGGGCTACAAGATTAATTCTGGGGAAGGTACTTGCTCTATGCTCAGGTATAAAAATTTAGATTGTCGTTGTCTTAAATTCAAGACCTTACTTATGTAGAAAACAAAGGTAGGAGGTGGATGGTCTTTGTGGCTGTGTATAAAATTTGAAAAAGTAGTTTTTGTGGTCTGACCTATTTGAAGATTCCAAGATTACTGTTTTAACTGTAACTGTCTGAGCAGACCACTTCACTCAGACCATTAGCTGCTGATAAATGCAACTTGTAAAAAATATAAGTAAATTGGATTCTAATTAATTTTCTGGAAAGTTTTGTAATGCTTTCAAAATTTTCAGAACCAGTTTTAGATTGTTTTCATCAGATACTCTAATTTCTATTTGTAGTAAAACGAAACTTTTAAATTTTGATATACAGTAGTCCCATGATGACAAGTCCTCCTAGGGGAAGAATTCTTTCAGCTGCAGTGTTGCTTCTGTGAGAGTCTATTACTGGCATAATAAATGTTTTTTTCTGATGGGCTAGTGTATGTTTTTGATATTTCAGTGAAAGATTAAGGAATAAGACTTAGCAAAGTGTCTAGCATTTGGGGTTAATTTCCCTAGTCTTAATTCTTATGTAAATCCTCTGATGCTGCATTACTGCATTACACAAGATGCCTGTCAAATCTCAGAATTTTCATGCAAGGAGACTAGCAGGTAGACTTGAAAGTTGGAGAGACAGTATTTCAGGACAGCTAGTAGAATTAACGCTGATTACTTTCTAAAAGTTAATCTGCAATTCAGCTGACTTGTATCACTCTAGGGGCTGGGTGATCGTTCACTCTGCATGCAAAGTAGCTTGCTGGTTGTCCTCCATCTGGAGTGAACCAGATAGGGGTTTGGTTTTGGTTTTTGAGGATAAAGCAAAATAGAATTGGCAGGGTGGCTTACTTCACACAGATGTCATGGACGTGGACCTTGCCAGATTAGTTTGTCAGATCATTATGTTGGTTTTCTGCCATCATGATGGTGTTTGTGGCACAAAGAAAAAGGACTGTACACTTTAGAATAGGTACATAGGATGCATGCAATGTGCATACTTGCATTTCTGTGTTCTAAAGACACAACTTCAGCAGGCTTTGACATAGTCATTTACATGCTCTGAGTGCTTTGATATACAGGGAAGTAATAACTGTCTCATTACTGTGTTTGAGCTGAGTGGATGTGGCCATCTGCTCCAGGTGGTGTTTCTGTGAGCCATGTGAACGTGAACCAATTCACAAACATTGATTGCTTTGAGGTATGGTTGGTGTAATTTTTAGCAGTGTCAACACAGCCAGAGGGGTGCAGGAGAGAGTGGAGGCGTGTAAAAGTGATCTGTTGTGAAAGAAATATAGCAGGTGAATACACTCCATCCCAGTTGAATAAAAATGGGACTTTGAAGTTTACATAATATTTTAATATTATACAGTATGACCATCAGCATTATTACTGTGTAGAATGCTGCTTTACACTTCCTTGTAAAAAAATCTGGATTTAATGAAATGGAAAATTTTTCCATTTTTAAATATCAAGCAAAAATTCTTCTCATAGTGAATTTAAAACACAGAAGTATATATTTTTTGCTTTTAATAAAAATTCATTGCACATCTAAAATGCCTGAATATTTTTTACAGGTGTGGGTGCCTATGTATCACCTGACATGATGGTTGCTGAATACTCTTTAAGAGAAAAACTGCCAGCAAATCAATATACTTGGTCATCCAGAGGGCCCAGGTAGGTTATACTAAAACAACAAATTCATTATTTTGGGGTTCAGATTATATAATTCAAAATCTAAAATGCATCATTAATACCAGAACAAAAGTGTTTCTTTCCAATGGGAGGAGCGTAGGTAGCCTGCTGTTGTCGCAAGGCCTCTGTGTTGCACTCTAGAACTCCTGGAGGAGGGGGAAGACCACTGAATTGCCTCGGCACAGCCTGTGTGTTTCAGCTGTTTCAACCTATTCAGAGATTATAAAAGTTGTTGAAAAGTTGTTTGGAAACTTTTTTTCTGAAGTTTATTTTTTTCATAGCATTTATTTCATTAAGTTAGCATAGTGAAGTTAACTGTTCTGTTAGTATTGAACTACTGCTACTGCATACTACACCACTGTTCCTGGGGTGCTGTTGCTTGTGGCTTCAGTAACATTGCTGTGATGGCACAACTTATTCAAGAGTTTTGCTTGTGTCCAGTGCAGGTGTGAGCAGGCAGAAAAAAATGCTCTTCTACCCCACCTTATAGAAAACTATCTCAAAGATCTATAAAAGAAAACTTAGGGGCAATGAAAACTTCAATTTTTATTTAATGTCTCAGAAGCATTTGATAGTAACGTGGTAGCCAGAAGAAAAAGAAAAGAATAGCATCTCTTCCTGAGTTCTTGCTCGTGTTTAAACTTTGGAATTGTTCTTTTGAGTTGTAGAGTTACTGTATACTTTTCGTAGTTTAGCCTACAGTAGTATTGGGTGAAGGGAAAAATAAAAAACAGAGCTTCAGGTTGGTCCTTGGTTTATTTATTATTGCTATTTATTAGATAGCAAATGCTTCCATGTTAGCATTGGTCTGGCCAAAGGAGGATTCCCCTTGTGTAGGGTGCAGCAGGCAGGTGACTGGAGCATTCCTAGGGTTTTCCTAGAGCCGACTTGGGGAAGGGGATCAGTCTGTCCGAGTAGAGATTCTCAGGCAGATAATGCTGTGCACTGCTTGCCCAGATGTGTCATGATACAGAACCTGTTGTTTATATAGGGCTGTCATAAAATATGTCCAAATATTACATTACAGTATCATACTGAGAGTACTCTTGAGACAAATTTTAAACATATGAAGCTGTTAGTGTGGGATATAAATATTCTAAAATACCCTGGGTCTCCACAGAACTTAATAGTTCAGGCCCAGTGCTGTCCTTAGTCAAGTGGTGCAATTTCTGTCTATCCAGAGCAAGGAAGATGGAGTATATGTGGCTCATACAGTTGAAAGCTAGATGCTGCTTTAACTATGCTATAGGTACTTGTTCTGTTCTTAAATATAGCTGGGCAAGAAAGAAAGGTGGCTTAAACCCAGCTGTTCCTGATTCCCTTCTTGATGTTCCTTTCTTTTGTTTTCTCCCCTTGCTTTCCTTATCTCAGGTTCTGTATTGTAATTTGGAATTTGACCTGGTAGTCAAGTAACAACATACAAAATTAGAGATCTGGATTTTTGATCTCTTCTAGTGTTCCTCTCCCTTTTACTATTTTTCTTTAAAAATAATAACTGTTAAATAGGCTATATAGAATACTAATTTATTTATTGAAGTGTTTAGTAGGTTTATTTGTGTGCATTTTCTAATTCAAATCCCAGAAGATATTCTTCTAACTAAACTGAAACTTGGTGAAGAGTACTGAAGGAGTGAAAGTTTAGAAAACTTTCACTGTAAATGAGGCATAGCTGATGATTAATGTGACATTTTAAATTGCTGCCGAGTGGTGTGCTTTTTCTTGGGTTTAATAGGTTAATGGATTTAAAGAAGTAATATACTTGTACTTGTTCCCTAAAGTTAAATAATTTAAGTGCACAGGTAACTTCAAGATAAAGTGTGCAAAAAGAAAACTTTGTTTTTCAACAACTCTTTTTTAACACTAGCACTGATGGAGCCCTTGGAGTAAGTATCAGTGCCCCAGGAGGTGCTATTGCTTCTGTTCCAAACTGGACTCTGCGAGGAACTCAACTCATGAATGGTACATCCATGTCTTCTCCCAATGCATGTGGAGGCATTGCATTAGTATTGTCAGGTAATGTGCTACAATGTTAAATATAGATGCATAGTGTAATAGAGATTAGATACTTTTTCCTCTAAAACAAAAAAATTTGTAATTTTCACATTTTTTGTTGTATACAATAATACCCTTCTTTTTAATTTCAGGACTCAAAGCTAATGATATCCATTACACTGTTCATTCTGTCAGAAGAGCTTTAGAAAATACTGCAGTGAAAGCTGAAAACATAGAAGTATTTGCACAAGGACATGGTATTATTCAGGTACTTGCTAGCAAAAACCCCAACGTCATATAAATAACTGTCAGTGGAAAACTAACCCAAAAAAAAGAAAAGTAGCTTTCTAGATAAGCTCACTCAGTTTGCTCCCATGCTACTTGATTCTCAGATCTGATTGAGGGAGAAGGGAATGTAGTGGGAGAGGAGGAGGAATGAGACGGTTCTTTCAGTTTCAGCATGCAGTTACTGTAGAATAAATGTGTTAACTAGACACATTCTTAGACTGATCAAAAAAGTACGTGGACATAAAAGTGGGATGTGGATTTGGATGCCTAAATTCTGTTCTGATGTCCAAAAATGTTTTTATGCTATTGTCAGAGAGAGTTGAACTTGTTCTGTGCAGACAAAAGCTTGAACTGTAAGTTCTGGGCACTGAAAATACAGAGATACCCACGCTAGTTCCCAAAGCAGTACAGCTGTAGTTGTGTGATGACTTTGCTCTGGCCTGCACTGAAAAGTCTGAGTGTTCATTCTGTCCTGTGGACTTCTAAGTAGCTTGGAAATCTGTGATGTGACCCTTTGTATGGTGAAGGCATAGTGAATGACAGTCTCCCATTCTATAAGCGTAGGTTCTTAAAGAACTGCTTCTGGTTTTTTTGCCTGCAGTGACTCCCATCTAGCCAAATAGAGGAACTGAAATTTTGCTCTCATGCTTGAAGATGCTAGATATTAAATGCTTAGCCCTAAACTCACGTTTTGGAGATGCTAATACTTAGTAGGTAACATCCATTAAGCACATCTGTAACACTGAGTTTGATACAGAAGGCAACAATGGTGGTAGCCACATCAAATGAAGAACATTGCCACAGGAAGATAAAATGCAGCAGTCATATCTGATAATTTAGTAGTCTGTGATTAAAACGTGTTAAAACTGATCTGGGAGATTAAGGGTGTTGTGTGTCCATTGGTTTCAAGGGAGAGTGCTCTAATGTCTGCTGGTGAAGGCAGCTTACTGTGAAGTAGAAGAGATTGTAAGATTTTTGGAATCAGTAGAATAGTAGAAAGCGAGATGGAAGGATGTCTTTTTAAAACAAAAAAGTGAACTTGTCATTTGTGTTTATTGTGACAGCTCATTTACTTAAATCCAGGGCTGGATTTCATGACCCAGTTCTCTTATTCTGTATCTCTTGTCTTTTGAACTGCTAAACATCTTGTATTGTATAAAAGGTTTAAATGCTTGACTAGCATTGCTCTGTGTATGAGAAGGACACCTAAATTAGTATAGTAGGTCTGGGCCTTTGAAGTCCTCTTCATCTTTGAGGTAATCTCTGAAAACTTTTGTTATGCAGCTTTTGATGTATTTTTAGCAAAAGAGATTTGTGGAGGCTTTTTGTTTGGGGTGGCTTTTTTTACGTTCTTGATTTCTGTGCTCTGTGTGGCTGTTGCACACTGAAAATGTTGCCTCATTTTTTATACTGAGTGTCGTGTGTAAGGCACGTTCCTTGTGGCTCAAGTGTGAGTTACTTCACTGTTTGTTGCTGTGCTTGCTGAGCGCTTCATATTAAAGATAATATGCATAACTTACTATTAAGTTGAAATTTGTTAATTGAGAATGTGTTCTTTCTAACAGGTTGATAAAGCCTATGACTACCTCATTCAGATCTCGTCATTCACAAGTAACATAGGCTTCACTGTTACCGTCGGCAGCAACCGTGGAATCTACCTCAGAGATCCTGCCCAGATAGCTGCACCTTCTGATCATGGGGTTGGCATAGAACCTGTCTTTCCTGAGAATACAGGTAGGAAAGAGCATTCGTATGCAGGCAGTTGGGAATAAAGTGTAATCTTCTAACAAAAAAGCCGTGGTAATGAAGAGTGATAGGAATTGTACTGTAAAAGGAATAAGCGCAATTCTAGATGTCGTGGTAAATGAAGGCATGCAAGCTGGACATGAGCAGGCAGTGTGCAGCTGCAGCCCAGAAGGCCAATCGCATCCTGGGCTGCATCAAAAGAAGCGTTGCCAGCAGGTCCAGAGAGGTGATTCTGCCACTTTACTCTGCTCTGGTGAGACCTCACCTGGAGTATTGTGTGCAGGTCTGGAGCCCTCAATATAAGAAGGATATAGACCTGATGGAGAGGGTCCAGAGGAGGGCCACAAGGATGATCAGGGGGATGGAGCACCTCTGCTACAAGGACAGGCTGAGGGAGCTGGGGTTGTTCAGCCTGGAGAAGAGGAGGCTCCGGGGAGACCTAATAGCAGCCTTCCAGTACCTGAAGGGAGCCTACAGGAAGGCTGGGGAGAACCTGTTTAGAAAGGCCTGTAGTGACAGGACGAGGGGAAATGGCTTCAAGCTGGAGGGGAACAGATTTAGATTGGAGATTAGAAGGGGGTTCTTTACTGTGAGGTTGGTGGAGCACTGGAACAGGTTGCCCAGGGAGGTGGTTGAGGCCCCATCCCTGGAGATATTCAAGGAGAGGCTCGACGAGGCCCTGGGCAACCTGGTCTAGTTGGGGGTGTCCCTGCTGACTGCGGGGAGGTCGGACTAGATGACCCTTGGAGGTCCCTTCCGGCCTGGGAAATTCTATGATTCTATGATAAACAACTTTTCCATTCTAACCCCGAACTTATAACTGCAGCGCTTTCATGTTTGTTGCTCTGTGGTTCCTCTCACTGAAAAAAAGGTATTTCTCTTTCATCTGAAGAAATCTAAAGCGAAGTTATGGGACCAGGGAAGAATATAAAATATCCCTAATGTTTCATGAAATTGTAGGACTTTAGGGGGTTTGTTGTAGACTACTCTTCTTCTTACTGTTCTAAAGATGACAGAACTTACCCAGAAATTACTTCCTCAGTTATTTAAAGACTGTAAGTTCTAGATTTGGACTTTACCTAAGTTTCTACAACCTGAGAAAAATCTTAGTTTAACAAACTAGGCTTACATTCAGTATACTAAATGGATAAATGTAAATATATCTAAAGGCAAAACAGGAATTGATACAGGTTTTAGTTACTTGCTAACAGGGTAAAAGTAACTTGTGCAAATCAAAATCAGGTTTGACATCTTTTCTCCATAAACAGCTTTTCTCTGCTTTGCTTTATTGAATACAAAGTGGAACTCACTGAGACACTGAATTACATTATAATCAAAAAATGATCCATGTGAGAGCTTGTTACTGAAAGTAATTCCTTTACTAAAACCAGTGATTCCCCAGAAGGTTAGCATGTGAAAAGAGATGAGTTTATTTAGGGGAAGAAAGGGCATGAGTTAGGACAGGTTACTGATTCAGAGTAACCTAGTTGCTTGACAGGTTACATTGCAATTGGTGCTTTTTAAATTTACTGTATGACATAAAGAAATAAAATAATTGTACAATGGACTCTTCTGCAGGAAGCAATCTGAAAACATAGTTGGACGTTTGTAGTGGATGACTGCCTTGTAGCATGATGTTGTTTCCCTAGTAGCTGTCCAGTTGTTTTTTCTGTGCTATGTCTGGTGTCTTCAACAAGACTGAGCTTGAGAACTGTAGTTAGAGGTTAAGGGAGGCTGATCTGCTCAGTCTGCCTGTTGAAGGTCTCTCTGGGCTTTTATTGCTTCTCATACACCTTTGAGGGAATTATGTCTGATAAAAGTGCTCTTTATTAACAAAGATGTAATGAACTGTCTGAAAATTAAGGTTAATTAGGACTAAGGCTAATTAGGATGGGGAAATGTGAAACAAAAATAATTTCTAAGTATCACTAATCTTTAGAGCAGGAGAAAGTTGAAATGTTAATGATTAAAAAACAGCTAGGGTTGGGTGCTTTCCTGGAAGCTGTGCTTTAATACCATCATTTTTTTAGATAGAAACTTAATTTGCAAAATCAGCTAAACAGACTGTTTGCAAAGTCGGAGTAGATTATGGTAGTAATTTTTTTAATAGACTTCACCTCTCGCTTAGGTTGCTCTATAGTGTAATTTGAGTAACCTTCACAATCTGTGCAATTGTGGTTTTGTTTTGGGTTGGTTTTTTTTTTTTATTTCTCTGCATTAGTCAAGGCTTTGTATCTACACAAGAAAGTTTATACCCACTTCCAGGCTGTGTTGTGGGTAACTGAAGTGTTACTGACTAATCTACCTTTGACTTTGTCAGATTTGACTGTTCTGGGGGTAAGGGGAGAAATCTCAAAGTTGAGTGCAACCTTTATTTTACTGCTATTCTGTTTTTCTCAAGGAAAAGAAATAATATAGAACACTGTTCTTCATGAAGAACCTGATATCCAGTGGCCTGAAGGAACTGGTTCCTATTGCATTTTATTGATGTATATATTGTATGCATTTTATTGCATTTTATTGATGTATGGCAAATACCATATTATAGTAGAATATAAGCATATATTTGTGTTGTTGAACTTTTTTTTAAAATTCGTTTCTTGACAGAAAACACTGAAAGAATATCTCTCCAGCTTCATTTAGCTTTAACTTCAAATGCACCGTGGGTCCAGTGTCCTAGTCATTTAGAGCTTATGAACCAGTGTCGACACATAAATATTCGTGTGGATCCACGTGGCCTGAGAGAAGGACTACATTATACAGAGGTACTGAAGTACTGGTGTTCTAAGCAAGATTGTGAGACCTGTCCTTTTCTTGTGGTCTCTATCAACTTTTTATAGAAGTAATTTTTAAGGAAATAAAAGCTGTGTGCTGTACAGACCAGAAGATACTGTCACGCTCCATTTCTCTATAGAGGCTGAATCCAGGGTTCAGAAACAGTTATGCCATACAGTGTTGTATAGTACATGCCAATGGGACTTTGAGTATCTGTTTAAAACATAAAAGCATGTAGAAAACATAAACTAAATAAATAATCTTACATTAAGGTTGTTTTCTCTGGGTATATTTTCACCTTTGACTGTCTGATTCAATCCTATGTTATTATAGAAGATAGAGACGTGGTTTTATGAGGTCTTAGCTATTTCTCTCTCTCTCTGTGGTGGTTTAAGAACCTTTCTAGCTTTTGTGGTGTTTCCATACAGTCTTATATGAACCCAAGATTTTGCTTTACCTTGAGGAGTTGCATGTGTATAGTGATGCAACCTATTCTCTTGTTTCCTCACCTCTATCTTGTCCCATTTTGGAAGGTGAAGGAGAAAAATGTCTGGTAATGGCTGTGTACAGCAGAAGCATTTTGCTGACTTTGAGCAGATACGTTCAAATTTATGACAAATTTAAATACAAAAGCCATTAAATTTCTCATTTTCTTTCCCAACCATCCTCTTTCACTCCTGCAGAAGAAACCCACCACCAAAAAATATTTTTCATCTAGCCTCATCCCAAACCTTATGTTAACATTGAAAAGTTTCCATTTCATTGTATGAAAGACGATGAAAACAGCTTGCTTTTTAGAAGTGACTTGTTTAAGATGCTTAAGTTGCAAGTCTTCTATGATACAACTGAGAACATTTTAGCAAACTGATGATGGAATACATTTTCAGAGATAGTATTTCAAGCTTGGCCTTGAAATTCATGGTGAATCAAACTGTATTTTTTTCAAACGTAATCCTGGAAAACAAGGATTAAAATATTTTTAATACAACAAAAAAGGTAGCTGAAATAAAATAATAAGACTGTTTGGGACAAATTCTGAGTTAAAACTAGGTTGAGCTTTTGATATAGGGGTTATCGAATTTGGGTTGAAAACCTGAAAACTTCTGGGGAAAGACTGAAATAAGTGTGAAAACTAATTTATTTTTTTTCTTGGTGAGTGTTGCTGTTTTACTATTTCTAGGGCAACAGTGGTCAAATGAAGATTTTTTTTTTTTTTTTTTTTCTCAGTGATCACTACAAAGATTCAAAATACTCTGCAACTAGTTTAAGTGTAATGTTTTTGTCTATAATTTCATTCTGACCAAAGATCTTAATTGGCTGTATTTTACTTTGTTAGGTGTGTGGATATGATACAGCAATGCCTACTGCAGGTCCAAGTAATTTTTTTTTTTTTTTTTTTTTCTCAGTGATCACTACAAAGATTCAAAATACTCTGCAACTAGTTTAAGTGTAATGTTTTTGTCTATAATTTCATTCTGACCAAAGATCTTAATTGGCTGTATTTTACTTTGTTAGGTGTGTGGATATGATACAGCAATGCCTACTGCAGGTCCTCTGTTCAGAGTTCCAATAACTGTTGTTATACCAACAAGGTCAGTAAATCCAAGCTTTATCTGTGTTTTTTAAGTTTAGTTTTCCGCACCCACTTTACTTGTAGCCATGTCTTTCACCACCTCCTTTCTCTGGGAGTTCTTGAACTTAGTACTGACATTGAAAAGGGAGCAGAGATCTGAAAGGTTCTTGCAGTAGACTTATACAGCAATGGCTTTCTTTGTAAATTTGGTCCTGGCAGCAAGAAAGCAGCATGTTCTGGTGGGTTTAGCCACAGTGGCAGCAGCATCCTGTTCCATCAGAACACTGATGACTGCTGGCGTGTTGACCAAAGTGTCGATCAATATACTCTTAAGCGTAGGTCAACTGGAGTTCTGGTTTTCATTTTTAACTGGTGCACAAGAGTACATAAAGGCAGGGGACATAATTTGGCAGGTGAACATTGGGCTAAGCTTCCATCACGACTTTAATGCAGTGAATTGAGAGTTAGTATTGTGCCTATCATTGATTTAAACATATGACTTCAGGGACATTTATAAGGAAGGAGGATTACCTTATCAAGCCTATTCAGTGGACAATCAGGCCTAGGAAAAAATATTTAACTTTTCTCTATCTCTTTCATAGAAATATTACTTCTTACATACTGTAGCTCACAGTAGGGGATGTCTACATAATGTGGTGGAGCTGATGTTTTAAATCTTTTAGATACACTCTGCTGTCAGATTCTGTACTAGTACAGAATAAATAATTGGTGCTGAGGACTAAATATCCTCCTTGTATGCTTTTTTTCCAGAATAATTTTGCATTTAAAAATACTTTTAATAAAAAAGGGGGGATTCACAGCTTGTTTGATTACTGTTTGTGTTTTCTTTTTTGACATACAGAGTAGATGAATCATCAAGCTATGACCTGACATACACAGATGTTCATTTTAAACCTGGTCAAATCCGAAGACATTTCATTGATGTTCCACAGGGAGCTACATGGGCTGGTAAGGAAAATGACCACCTTAAATAAATAAATAAAAAAAAATTGCAGCTGTCAGACTTGACAAAGCTGTTTTGAAGTCATTTTGAGTTCTGCCTGAATAAGAACTAAAGGATTTCACCCATGAGTATGAAAATATTTATTTGATTTTAAGCTCTTAGAGGAGTGATTTTGAGTTATCTCATGGCTCCTGGTATAGTAGAATCCTGATTATCAGTCCTCTAGAAATGAGCCGATACAATCTTAATTGATTGCCCATAACTGGAGGAATACCCTGTGTTTGTGGAAAAGTGTTGCTGTCTGAGGTTTTCATAGTTTTTAAGATGTATGGATGTAGTGATGAAAGACGTCTTAACTGAAGAAAATGTGATTTTCGTGATGGGCAAGTAGCTCGTAATTCTGCAAGGAGGAAAAAAAGTTGTTTCTTCTCAGCTTCCTCTGTGAAGTTATTAAATAATAACCACTTCAAGAATCTTTGATTTAGACTGAAGTTAATGATAAGACTCTTAATTTGGAATTCAGCAGCAGTCTGTCCTGTACAGATTATACATCTGTACTATCTGATTAATTTTTACCATTTAGTTGAGTCTCTCAGTAAATAAGTCTCTTACGAAAGTCTGTAGTAAGAGTTTCTCTTAACTGATCTCTGATCTGAACTAGTTTTCTTTAATCTGAAAGGGTCTTTCTAAGTAACTAACATATAAGTCTTATTCACATATGGAGCCACTTGGGGTACTGCATAACTTCTTAAAATAGAAATTACTTGTGAAACTAATGTGGTGAATCCCTGCTTTACTTCTAAAATTCTTGGCTCTTGAAACTTATTTTTTTTCTTTAATCTAGAAGTGACAGTATGTTCATGTTCAGCTGATGTGACTGCCAAGTTTGTGCTTCACGCCGTTCAACTAGTGAAACAAAAAGCATATAGAAGTCATGAGTTCTACAAATTTTCATCGTTACCAGAAAAAGGATCAGTGACTGAAGCATTTCCTGTCTTAGTAAGTTACCTTAGGGTGGTGTGGGGAAGAAAGTAATTTATCAGTGTAGTATAACAGACTCATTATGGACTTTTTTTTTATTCCAAAGAAGAATCCCAAACCCATAAAATTGTACGTTTACAGTAGTAAATGCATCTGATTTTCAGTTTTGAAAAGATCTCTTAATAGCTTGGTAGCATTTCTTGCTTATTTGTTAATCTCTTGTGTTTTCTGGACCAAGTGTAATGTCTTACTTGGTACTGTATAAACGTATACGTTTGGAGTAAACTGGACATAACAGGGTCTTTTTTTGAGCTATAGTGCATTTCTTTTTGTTTGAGATGAGTGAGGCTGGGGTGAATAGAAGGGGAAGATGGGATCTGGAGTCTAACTTTGTGCTTTTGTTACCCAGGCTGGAAAAACCATTGAATTTTGTGTTGCTCGATGGTGGGCAAGCCTTAGTGATGTTAGCATTAATTACACAATTTCTTTCCATGGTGTACTTTGTGCTACTCCTCAGCTAAATATGGTAAGTTTTCCAAAGTGTTTATTTTTAATTATTTTGAAGTCCTGTGATTTCTCAGAATAAAAAAGCTTTTCTTCATTCTTGACTGCATTTAGAAAGACTAAAAGTATCTTTATACATGAGATGTTCATGTTTTGTCTTATAAAAATATAAATAGGAGTTCAGTCCCACAGAAATGCCCATTACCATTCCTTATGATTTTTTTAATATGCATTTTCATTATAAATCAGTGAGGGGAAACAAAATAGAAAGGAAAAAAACACCAAAAAACTGCAAACCCAACACCAATGTTGGGACATACTAGAAGACTGAAATTGTAACGATACCTACACTAGCAAGTGTTTGTGTGAATAAACTTTGCTGGGACCACAGGTCTTGAACTTGAGTATCTAGACTACCGTAGCTCTGAACACCATTTTCAGAATAAAGTATCGTTAAAATTTATTTTCTATTCAGTGTTTTATTGAGATGTGCTGATTTCTTGAGATTCATTGTTTAAGGCTGTCGAAGGCACAGTGGATGGGTAGTGTCAGGATTCCTGAGGCTCCGTGATACTAAGGATTGAAAAAGTAGCTAAAAACATTAGTATCCATGATACTTACAGCACTTTTGTCTTACTCTGTTCTGTGCAACCTGACTTGGCTTGACTTTGCCTCCCTCAGGAGAGGGCTCTCTGCTCTATGCCATGATACCTATGCAAAGCAGCACCATGCTAATTTATCCTGGTTTCTCCTGGTTTTTTTCAGCTAAGGGTCAGAACAAATTGTAGCTGTCTCACAGTGAATTTGGATGTATTCAGGCTCTAAGAGCTGAATAAACTGGAGAGTGGGTGCATTGTGCTGAGGTACCGGGTCTTGAACCAGAGTAGAGCGGGAGAAAAAAAACCTGATGGTGGTGTGCACAGCAGCTCCCCCCACCCCAGTAGGGTTACATCAACTGAATAATGGAGAGTTAAAAATGAGAGAATATGAACAGTTTTGCCCTTTTTCTTGAGCACATGTAACTTTTATGGAATAAATTTTAATAGTGCTGATATACTGATGGCTTTGTCACAGAATATTGCTAGGAAAAAAAATTTTTTTCAAATTATTTTGCCTGTCGCTAGCCTGTGTAAGTAGTATTTTTCTTTTTCACAAAGTTAAACTATTCTCTAATAGTAATCATAAGCAGAAGCACAATAAAATACTTGTTTTAAGATTCTAGATGCTTGTATTTATTTAATTACACATTCAAAGGAAATAGTCACAAAAGCACAAACAAAATCCATCTCTGCCCAAAGTGTGACTCCTACAGTTTTGTACAAATTACTTAAGTTATTTAGGGGGAAAAAATATAAATAAGAGCGTAGCTGCAATTGTTAAAGTTTTGCAAGTCCTGATATATCTGCTGCTGTAAAATAAAGATAAGCTTGTGACACTTTCTAAATCATGTGGTATTATGTCTTATAGTATAGATAAATATAGCTTGCGTTGCATTTTTGATGGACAAATCATGTGGCCTACATCTGATGTTATAAGATCACAGAAGCATAACTGTTATATACTCTTTCTTTAGCATGCTTCAGAAGGCATCGTACGATTTGATGTTCAGTCCCTGTTGAAGTATGAAGATATTGCTCCATGCATAAATCTGAAAAGCTGGGTTCAAACGCTCAGGTAGAGTTTCTGAGAAACTATTAGGAAAGTGGGAAAACTATACGTTTGTAGTTAAAATAGTAATAATTTAACAGTGAAGTTTAGGTTAACGATATTCTTGTCAAATTTTAAGTAGGTTTGGAAGCATCGATTAATAAAATATCTTAGCATCCTCTTTTTTGGTTCCTTTTAACTTTGACAAAAGTTCAGAATTATGATGACTTTTTAAATACAAATTATTTTCCTTAAGCAAATATTTTTAAAAAATTTACAAAAGTATTCAATTGCTTCTGAAGGAGAGACTCAGAGGTAAAAGGCATTTTAAAGAAACGAATTGTAGAGTTATTTGGTGCTTCTGTTTGTTGTTTTGAGGTTTTTTTAAGCTTCTGATCCTGCTCAATTTTGAGCCAGGAAGACTGTCTTCTCTCTCTTGCTTGATTGGAATTGTTTTTAATCTGGTATAGAATTTTGTTGTGGAAGGTTGTGTTTGTCTTGTTGTCAGTTTGACACATACTGATTTGGGGGAAAAGCTTTGTGAGAAAATTCCTAATCAATGCAGCAATTACTAAAGTTGGTCACTTAGGAGGAAAAAGGAATGCCGTACAGTTTAAGCAGTACTTTTAAGAATTGGGCCAGACAATTTCACAGTGGTCAGTAATCCAAAGTTTTCCACTATTTAGGCTTCTCAGTAGAAACCTTGGGCTCTGACTTTGAGCTTTTGGGTGCTTGTAGCTGGAATTGAGGTTTCTAGGAGTTTATTGTTTAATGAACATGTCACCTAATGTTAGATTCAGAAATACCTGATTTGATATGCCTTAAGTGAGGAAATAAAACAATCCCCTAATATCTTTGCTTCATTCCTGGTTTGTAAAATGGAGATGCTCTTATCTCCTTGTCATATTTGAGGCACTCATTTGACAGTAAACAAAATGCAGTTAAATAAACTAATGAGAAATATTTATTTAAATTAAGGCACAAATAATGTGTCTTGAATGGAGTAATAAGTCATAACACAGGGAAAAATGTACTGAATGGCTTCTCATTTGGTTTCTTGAGTTTCAAATGTTTGGAGGCAGGGTGAGTATTAGGGTGGCGTATCGTGTGGTATTACTTGATTCTTAAGTCTTTTGTCAGCAGTCTGTCTGGTGTCTGCCAGACTAGGAAACCTGGGTAAAATGGACCTGTGGTCTGACCCAGCACAGATATTTTGCTGGGTGACTAGTCTGTGCCCTTGGTGATGAAAGAGGTGACAGAATCTTATACAAAAATTTTGGTCACGTAATTAAAGACTGTCAGAATGAATGAATGAAATGTAAATGATACCAGGCCACCCTTATTCTGCTATTTATTTCTGAAACTCTGATTTTCCTACATCATTATCATTTAGCCTTATAGTCTTTAATGCTTAAGGTCTAAAGTGTTTGTGCTGCTCCGAACAATAGCTTGTCCTAACTGTCTCTGAGTTAACATACACTACCAGTGTCAGAGTAGTAACACAGAACCTGGTCTAGTGGAAGGTGTCCCTGCCCATGGTGGGGTAGTTGGAACTAGGTATCTTTAAGGTTCCTTCCAACTCAAACCATTCTATGATTCTATGTTAATGTGCACTATCTATATTGTGTATATTAACATTTTGTGTTACTACTTTGAGTTCTGTAAGGCCTCTTACAGATTCTCTCCTGATACAACCTTCTATAACAAGCAATTATCAACTACTTATTCTGTCCTCTAATGGCTGCTCCATTAATCTTTCAATCTATGAACAGAAGTGCTGATTGCAGCATAGATACTAGAAATGTAAAGTCATCTGTGGGGGTTTTTTTGTTTTGTTTTTTTTTTTTTTAATCCTGCAGGCTGTTGGGTTTCCCATTTTTTATGTGTGTGGGTATTTTCATGGCCTTTTAATTTTGTGCATTTAGATGTGCTTGCTAAATTCTGGTGGCTTCTTTTCTTTGCAAGTGTCTGTAGTGTCACTAAGCCTTGTTTTTTAAACTGACGTTCACTTCAAATGAGGAATTTATGCTGCCCGGATAGTTACAATATTTTAAGAGATGTTATTGCATGTGCTGAATTCAGTTTTGTTTCAGAATATGCTTCTGTTTAAGCAAGACAAATTTTGATAGAGGATCCATGTTTCTTAAGAGTATCTTCTGTTGTTTTCTGTTGTTTAACTTCAGACCAGTGAGTGCAAAAATAAAACCTTTGGGCTCCAGAGACATTTTACCAAATAATCGTCAACTATATGAGATGATTTTGACCTATAACTTCCATCAGGTAAGTGTTATGGGTGTTTGGGTTTCTAAAAATTAATTCAAAAGTACAGTATGTTTTTTTAAAACTGGATTTTAACTTCAGTTTTCTGTCAGAAACCAGGTCTAGTTCATATCTAGACTCTATTGGGTCAAAATTCTGATTTAGTTCTCTTCAGGAGCTGCTGTTGCTTGAAATGGGCTTTGGTTCAGGTATCCTTTGGAAAATATATGTAAGGATTGTACTTTTTTTTATTATTCAATAGTGGATTAAATGTTTTGACCTTTCTTTTAATAGCCTAAGAGTGGAGAAGTAACTCCAAGCTGTCCACTTCTTTGTGAATTGTTGTACGAATCTGAATTTGATAGTCAACTGTGGATTATTTTTGACCAGAACAAAAGACAAATGGGTTCAGGAGATGCCTATCCACACCAGGTACAGAGTCATGTATTTATTTTACCTTCTGTTTTCTGCACAGGGTGAACGTTTTCATTCTTTTTCACCTCTCGGGCTTGCTGTTAGCTTCTAACATTTCCTGCTCCTAACATTTCCTGATGCATAGGTATTATGTTCTTATGTCTTCACAAGGAGACAGAGTAAGTGGTGTGATATATATGTATGAAAAAAGTAATGACAGGTTTGTTTTAATGAAACAGAACATTATCTTTTGTTTCCCTTCCAAGGAAGGAGAAAGAGTTACGATGTGTTTTATTTCTACAAAAAGCTGTTAACTTCTTTTGATTTTGACTAGTGCTTTACAAGAAGAGATTTCAAGTTCTTGTTGTCTTTGGGTTTTTTACAAAGATAATACCTTGAACTTTTCTACTTAAAGTGGAAACAATCCATTATTTTCTCTGTAGTCTGATTTGTTCCCTGATAGATCAGAGGCTTCTGTATACACGAAGGCTGTCTTCTGTGCTGTCCATGTCTTCAAACAGCCTTTTAAATGCTGTAGCTTGGTTTACTTCCTGTTGCTGTCTTTCAAAGAGAGTTTTTTGCACAAGGCTTGTAGATACTGTACCCTCGGTGGGAAGAATCTTTCTGCTAGAACAAATGGTGTGTCTGGATCATGCCAGGGGAAAAGGGGGGATAAAAAAAGGAAAAAGAGCATAAGAGAAACATTTCCTGTACTTTTAAGTTTTGAAACTTTTACCAATCCAAAATAAAATTACAGTTGAACTTCATCAGTGTAATGTTTATTTTGATAGATTGATCATGCTGGAAGTATACAAATGATCAGCTTTAAAGCGTGTCTTTGAATCTTATAGATGAATTTCAGAAATTTAAATTCAGAAATTCCTTAACCTGTATTTTTAAGGTGCTATAAAATCTGAAAATCACCAAAGTGTAGTCTGTTACTTACACCTGGTGGACCACCGCACTATAAATGTCTGGTGTTGTGTATCACAGAACAATTCTAAAGCAATTCAGAATTATTTGATCCAGGAAGAAATAGCATCAGGAAATATGACTCCCTAAACAAGGAGAGGAAGATTCTGGGAACAGCATAGTTCTAGTTATTGACCCTTTCTATTAGGGCTGCCTTTTATATTAAAACAGCAGCAGGAGAAAGGAGACTTAGCATGCTACTGCTCAAAATGCCCACGTGATGCCCTTTTAAGTTGATAGAAATGAAAGAATGTTTTCAAAAGTAAAAATTTGAGTCTGGTTTTTTTTTGTTTGGGTTAGGGGAGGGATTGCAGATACTTATTTTTTTTTAGTAAATGGAGATGATGTTATCTGCATATTCCTAACTGAATATAAAAGCTCCGGGGAAGAGTCTGTCAGCTCTTAAAATTGCAGCCTTAAATCTCACAGGAATGCTGGGTCCCTCAGTATGAAAGCTGGTAGAATGTTTGAGAGAGCAGATGTCCTGTGATCTAAACCCCAAAGCATTCAGAGTTACATAGTAAAGCCAAAGTGTATAAGGGCAAACCTGCTAGAGGTTTTGAACTGAAAGTTTAGCAAGAATTCTCATTATTATTTGAGCAGTTAATACAGTGATAGAATTTGAACAAGTGATGTCAGTCTATTTTGTGATCTGAAAACTTAATCTTTTTTCTGTCACTCCGAAATGTATTTTGGCTGCTGTCAAGTTTTAAAAGCACTCTGTTTTCAGGAGATTGCAGTACTAAGCAATCTAGCATATTTTAGATGGCTATATGGATCAAGAACAACATGACAGTCTTATTTCTGGATTTCTTTGTGAATGGTGGTATTTAATCTTGACATTTATGAGAGCTTCTTTCTTTCAGTATTCTGTGAAACTGGAAAAAGGAGATTACACTATTCGGTTACAAATTCGTCACGAACAGAACAGTGAGCTGGATCGCATCAAAGACCTTCCATTTATTGTTTCTCACAGGTTGTCTAGTACCTTGAGCTTAGATATTTATGAAAACCATAGCCTTGCTCTCTTAGGGAAGAAGAAATCCAACAGTTTGACATTACCACCAAAGCACAGTCAGCCATTCTTTGTTACGTCTCTGCCTGATGACAAGTAAGTTACTGAAGTCCTGTTTTTCTCATATACTCCTAACTAAGCTGCCTCTGCACCTAACGAAAATGATACTTTGATAGAGGCTTGGTAATTCCTCTTGTGTTGCTCTTTCACTGTTTGAATTCTTTATTGTAGTCCCTGTGGAATATTAATGAATCTGGTTTTCACACTGAATTTTCTTTGTTTGAATAGAATCCCTAAAGGAGCAGGACCAGGATGTTATCTTGCAGGAGCTCTTACACTGTCTAAAACAGAACTTGGAAAGAAAGCTGTGAGTATTTGAAATGGATGACGGCTTCTCTTTCTGAAACTTCTGAAGCGAGTAAATGGCATGCCAGGAAGTGCTGTCTTTCATGCTTTCAGTACTTTAAAAGAGCAATAGGTTTAGTAATATAAGATGTTTTAGAAGCAGTTGTTTCACCATAAGCTCAGAGTAACTTCTAAGCAGTTCTATTTTTATTTTCATCTTATAATTTCAACTTTAATTACATCTTCTAAATCTTGAATTCTGATTCTTTCGCTCTGAATCCTTGTGTTTCTAGAAGCAACTGCTTTTTTGTTGGTGTGGAGCCTTTAAAAGTGATTTTATGTAGCTGCATAGCTTAGTATAATTTTTGAATGAAAAATACATGCATATATGTTTTGTGCATGTTGGTTTCTGATAAACATCTCTACTCTTCCTTGCATGCATATGATTTTCAGCAAAAATATGTGTTTTCTTAACACTTACGTGTTACTGTTAGAAAGTAGTAGGAATTTGGCTGACTCAAATGCATAAGCAGATATTCTTACCTGCTGCAGATGGATGTTTTCAACCACTAATATGACTGCATGCTCCAACAGAGTGATGTAAGATTTCTATATGTGATGCTAGAAGAAAAGCTGTAAGGGTTTTTTGCTCATAATGCAGTATCCTGTAAAAATAGTTTCTAACTTTTATGAATCTGTAGTGCAACAGTGATTATGGTAACCAGATCATTCTTGTGTGTATCTGGTGCTAAGGTACTTAGAAGATTCCGTTTGCTATTTTTAAATGGAAGGCAAAGCTGAGAATAAATTTGAATTAATCCCAGTGATTGTTAGTGTTTAGAGGTGGTTCATCTACGTCCATATATATCAATAGATGTGGCTGAACAACACGTATAACACAAGAGTATGTTTTAATAGAAAATAAGTTTCTGTGAGTAGATGGGTATATACCTTTAGATCTTATTGAGTAGAAAAGTTTAGTTCATTCAGTCTAATTTGGTTGTAGGTAGTGCTTTTGGGGCAGACTGCATGTAGCTTCAGGTTAATTAATGTCTCTCAGGAAAATCTATGTATCGATGAGGGAAAACCCAGTAACTAAGAACTCCAAAATACTTAGCATTTTATTTCTTTGTGATTCCTGCAA
The DNA here is from genome assembly GCF_001431845.1 of Calidris pugnax. Lineage (NCBI taxonomy): Eukaryota > Metazoa > Chordata > Aves > Charadriiformes > Scolopacidae > Calidris > Calidris pugnax. The sequence goes on along the minus strand of NW_015090859.1, from coordinate 7,010,760 downwards.
TGTTGCAAGTACACTATCATGAAATCCATGGTAAAACCATTACAGTAGTGTAGTATAGTTTCAATTCCTTGAACTATTTAGTTTAATTCTTGTCTATCTTATTTTAAAAACCACACTAAGTGGTTACATACAGTGATTTCTGGGATGGGAAGTAGGAGGTAGGTAGGTATTGCCTGTCAAATTTAATGTGATGAAGAATGCTTAAGAGCTTACCTGGAGAGAAATTCTAGCTGAGGTGTCTCTCATGTCATAGTCTAAGGCATTACTGTTCTGGTCATATTTCACTGGAAAAAGGATGGTATCAAATAGCATTGGATACTTTCTGCTGCCTTTAGTGAACCTGAGTATGTATCAGGAGGCAAAAAAGGACTAGGCAGCAAAGCTGTATCTAGGTCAGCACATGGGTGCGATGTGAGGGGAAAATGTATCTAATTTCTGTACATTTATTATGAAACAGAACAATGCAACTAAAGAGTCAAAGTCTAAAATCTACACTTTTGAGGCTGTATTTCTGTAATTTATTAATTTAAGCTAAGTGGTTAACAACACTTGCTTGTCTTACAGGAATAACGGACTGTATATGCAATACTGCATTGTTTTATTCATTTTAAAAACCTGAAAGAGCATGCTTTAAGAGCATGTTTTATCATAGATGTGACGCTCTAAAAGTTTAAAAATCTGTAGGTTGAAAGTATAACCATAATTGTACAGAGAAGGTGTCTCCATCCTGTGTGGTGTGTGCATGTTTTCTTACGGTATGTTATTCTAACTCCCAGGGGCAGTCTGCAGCAAAGCGACAAGGAAAATTTAAAAAGGTACTGAATGTTAGTTTTTGAAAAAGATATACTTAAGTCTTTTTGCATATGACTTAAAGAATTTGTCTACCAGTATTGGTTTTTAATTTGTCTCCTTCATCTACCTCCTTAGTCCTGAGTTATTTACTTCAGCACCTTAAGTATGTCTACTGGTAGAATGACAAAACACTACTGTAATAAGAGCTGAGAGGCACCTGAGTGTCTGGATGCTTCTGCAATAAATGCTGTAAAAATGCATGTGGTCGTTAGTGGTCTGTAATTTTTCTTTTTATGAAATACTTGGAAATCTTCAGTGTTTGTGGTCAAGATTTTCTGTGGCAAATGTTTCTGCCTATTCTATTCTATCTGCAAATTGAGAACTGAATATGAACCTAGCACTTTGACGTAGAATTGAATATCTAACTGGGTAGCATGACTACTGAATTGAGAGCTGGCTTCATTACAGTTGTAAAAAACATACTGTAGCAAGCAGTTTTTTCTTAGGTGGAATGGACTTGATTGAAAAGTATCTCACTTCATTATTCTACTCAAATATAACATGTTACAGGCTAGGGTTTATACAGTGATGTAGCAAGCAGTAGAATTTGCTGAAAGAATTTTGGAGCATGTATAAGATATTTTGAGTAGGGACTGAGTGATTTATAACAGTGTTTAGTATTGTCCTTTCTCATATTTTTACATTAGGTAGTACCATATTCTGCCAGCAGGCAGAGACTGAAACAGTCTTTATAAAAAAAAAAAAAAGCCAGAAAACTGTTTGAATAGGCTATCTTTATAAGGCTACCAGTGGGCTTTTTTTTTCTTGCTTTGTTCTTAAGTTATAAGGCTATTTACATTCTTCTGTTTTCAACGTGCTGTGTCCTGGAGTGACATGCAAATTAGTCGAGATTCTTGTCAGAAATAATGCATGAGAATTACGAGTAACACTGTTTATTGCCATAATCTGTTATTTTCTTAACAGTGAGCTAGTGACTGAGCCTTCCGATTTGCTTGGGTCTTGGTGTAGTAACTGGGAATGTGATTAAGCTTTACAAGAAGGATTTTAATGTGGATTGCTACAATTTTATTTTCATTTTGCATCTGAAAATTATGCAGATCACTCTTAGAAGGATGATTTAAAATCCCATGTGAATGTGTGGCTTCATGATGAATAGGGTATAAAATCTTCACTAAGTGAATCTCTTAACAAGGGAGTTAAACTCTAATCATAATTTAATTTGCATTAAAAAAAACAGATCCAGGAGGTTGCATGTTGTGTTTTTTGTTTTTAGAACAGAGTTCAGATCTGAGCAGTATACCCACCCAAGCCAAAATAAAAACTCTCCTCCTTGATTCTTCCACCTGTTATTCATAAGGCATCAGTGTATGAGCAGCAAATAAATAAAATAGTGTATTTTAGACCATTGGTCCATAAAAGCTTCATTAATGAATCTATTTTTCTGAGAATGCAAATCTGAGGGTTTCCTAGTTTACAAGTTATGAATATTTTTCTGCCCTGTTATAAGTTTACATGTGGTTAAGATGTTTTCCAGCATGGAAAACATGTTTATATATTTCTTTTGTGGCCCAGTCCGTCAAATAGGTGTGTGTAGATATTTTCATATTTTTCACTGACAAGCCCAGGCCCTCTTGTAGGATTAGGAGTGTTAATTTAAAAGTGCCGGTTTTATTGTATGTGTGTTTTTTGCTCTGATGCTGGTGACTAGTCAGTGGAAAGCCTTTTTTTGTTTGTTTAATTTTTTGTTTGCTTTGCTGAGGAGGGAGGGAGGGAACTTGTTAGCTTGCACTTACGTGCATAACACTACCAGAAATCCAGGGTGGGCATTTCTGGTTGTTTGACAGTATTTTTATTTTCACAGAATGGCAGAGGCTGGAAGGGACCTCTGCACGTAATCTGGTCTAACCCCACTGTTTCAGCAGAGCCTTCCAGAGCTAGTTTTTCAGGTCCATACCCCAACAGGGGTTTTTTTTTGGGGGGGGTGTTTTTTGTTTGTTTGTTTTGTTTTGTGGGGTTTTTTTGTTTTTGTTGTTTGTTTGGTTTTTTAAGATCTCTAAGGGTGGAGACTACATAAGCTCTTTGGGTAACTTGTACACCCACTGCAAACCCCATTGTGAAAAAATAATTCCTGATGTCCAGAGGGAACCTCCTGTGTTTCTGTTTGTGGTCATTGCCTCTTACTCTTGTCACTGTGCACCACTAAAAAGAACCTGGATTTCTCTTTATACCCTCCTTACAGGTATTCACACAGATTGATGAGAATCCCCCTCCACCCCCAAAATGCCTTTTTTTCTCTAGGCTGAAAAGTCCCAGCTTCCTCAGCCTTTCCGCATAGGAGAGATGCTCCAGTCCATTATGTTTGTGGACCTTCACTAGACTCTCTCTAGTATGTCAGTGTCTCTCTTGTACTGGGGAGCCCAGAACTGGACACAGTACTCCAGGTGTAGCCTCACCAGTGCAGAGTAGGGGCAAAAGATCACCTCCCTTGACCTGCTGGTTGTATGTGTAATGCGGCCCAGGATGCCATTAGTCCTGTTTGTGGCAAAGGCATGTTGCTGGCTTACATTCAAGTTGGTATCCACCAGGATCCCCAGCTCCTTTCCTGCCAAGCTGCTTTCCAGCGAAGTGGCCCCCAGCACGTACTGGTGCATGAGTTTATTCTACCCCTTGTTGAGCTTCATGAGGTTCCTGACAGCCCATTTCTGCAGTTTCTGGATGGCAGCACAAACATCTGCTGTATAAGCCGCCACTTCCAGTTTGGTGTCATCCCCAAACTGGCTGAGGGTGCACTCTGCCCCATCATCTAGATCATTAATGAAGATGTTGTTGAACAGGATTGGATCCAGTATTGATCCATGCCCAGCTCCTTTCCTGCCAAGCTGCTTTCCAGCGAAGTGGCCCCCAGCACGTACTGGTGCATGAGTTTATTCTACCCCTTGTTGAGCTTCATGAGGTTCCTGACAGCCCATTTCTGCAGTTTCTGGATGGCAGCACAAACATCTGCTGTATAAGCCGCCACTTCCAGTTTGGTGTCATCCCCAAACTGGCTGAGGGTGCAATTTTGATAGATTGATCATGCTGGAAGTATACAAATGATCAGCTTTAAAGCGTGTCTTTGAATCTTATAGATGAATTTCAGAAATTTAAATTCAGAAATTCCTTAACCTGTATTTTTAAGGTGCTATAAAATCTGAAAATCACCAAAGTGTAGTCTGTTACTTACACCTGGTGGACCACCGCACTATAAATGTCTGGTGTTGTGTATCACAGAACAATTCTAAAGCAATTCAGAATTATTTGATCCAGGAAGAAATAGCATCAGGAAATATGACTCCCTAAACAAGGAGAGGAAGATTCTGGGAACAGCATAGTTCTAGTTATTGACCCTTTCTATTAGGGCTGCCTTTTATATTAAAACAGCAGCAGGAGAAAGGAGACTTAGCATGCTACTGCTCAAAATGCCCACGTGATGCCCTTTTAAGTTGATAGAAATGAAAGAATGTTTTCAAAAGTAAAAATTTGAGTCTGGTTTTTTTTTGTTTGGGTTAGGGGAGGGATTGCAGATACTTATTTTTTTTTAGTAAATGGAGATGATGTTATCTGCATATTCCTAACTGAATATAAAAGCTCCGGGGAAGAGTCTGTCAGCTCTTAAAATTGCAGCCTTAAATCTCACAGGAATGCTGGGTCCCTCAGTATGAAAGCTGGTAGAATGTTTGAGAGAGCAGATGTCCTGTGATCTAAACCCCAAAGCATTCAGAGTTACATAGTAAAGCCAAAGTGTATAAGGGCAAACCTGCTAGAGGTTTTGAACTGAAAGTTTAGCAAGAATTCTCATTATTATTTGAGCAGTTAATACAGTGATAGAATTTGAACAAGTGATGTCAGTCTATTTTGTGATCTGAAAACTTAATCTTTTTTCTGTCACTCCGAAATGTATTTTGGCTGCTGTCAAGTTTTAAAAGCACTCTGTTTTCAGGAGATTGCAGTACTAAGCAATCTAGCATATTTTAGATGGCTATATGGATCAAGAACAACATGACAGTCTTATTTCTGGATTTCTTTGTGAATGGTGGTATTTAATCTTGACATTTATGAGAGCTTCTTTCTTTCAGTATTCTGTGAAACTGGAAAAAGGAGATTACACTATTCGGTTACAAATTCGTCACGAACAGAACAGTGAGCTGGATCGCATCAAAGACCTTCCATTTATTGTTTCTCACAGGTTGTCTAGTACCTTGAGCTTAGATATTTATGAAAACCATAGCCTTGCTCTCTTAGGGAAGAAGAAATCCAACAGTTTGACATTACCACCAAAGCACAGTCAGCCATTCTTTGTTACGTCTCTGCCTGATGACAAGTAAGTTACTGAAGTCCTGTTTTTCTCATATACTCCTAACTAAGCTGCCTCTGCACCTAACGAAAATGATACTTTGATAGAGGCTTGGTAATTCCTCTTGTGTTGCTCTTTCACTGTTTGAATTCTTTATTGTAGTCCCTGTGGAATATTAATGAATCTGGTTTTCACACTGAATTTTCTTTGTTTGAATAGAATCCCTAAAGGAGCAGGACCAGGATGTTATCTTGCAGGAGCTCTTACACTGTCTAAAACAGAACTTGGAAAGAAAGCTGTGAGTATTTGAAATGGATGACGGCTTCTCTTTCTGAAACTTCTGAAGCGAGTAAATGGCATGCCAGGAAGTGCTGTCTTTCATGCTTTCAGTACTTTAAAAGAGCAATAGGTTTAGTAATATAAGATGTTTTAGAAGCAGTTGTTTCACCATAAGCTCAGAGTAACTTCTAAGCAGTTCTATTTTTATTTTCATCTTATAATTTCAACTTTAATTACATCTTCTAAATCTTGAATTCTGATTCTTTCGCTCTGAATCCTTGTGTTTCTAGAAGCAACTGCTTTTTTGTTGGTGTGGAGCCTTTAAAAGTGATTTTATGTAGCTGCATAGCTTAGTATAATTTTTGAATGAAAAATACATGCATATATGTTTTGTGCATGTTGGTTTCTGATAAACATCTCTACTCTTCCTTGCATGCATATGATTTTCAGCAAAAATATGTGTTTTCTTAACACTTACGTGTTACTGTTAGAAAGTAGTAGGAATTTGGCTGACTCAAATGCATAAGCAGATATTCTTACCTGCTGCAGATGGATGTTTTCAACCACTAATATGACTGCATGCTCCAACAGAGTGATGTAAGATTTCTATATGTGATGCTAGAAGAAAAGCTGTAAGGGTTTTTTGCTCATAATGCAGTATCCTGTAAAAATAGTTTCTAACTTTTATGAATCTGTAGTGCAACAGTGATTATGGTAACCAGATCATTCTTGTGTGTATCTGGTGCTAAGGTACTTAGAAGATTCCGTTTGCTATTTTTAAATGGAAGGCAAAGCTGAGAATAAATTTGAATTAATCCCAGTGATTGTTAGTGTTTAGAGGTGGTTCATCTACGTCCATATATATCAATAGATGTGGCTGAACAACACGTATAACACAAGAGTATGTTTTAATAGAAAATAAGTTTCTGTGAGTAGATGGGTATATACCTTTAGATCTTATTGAGTAGAAAAGTTTAGTTCATTCAGTCTAATTTGGTTGTAGGTAGTGCTTTTGGGGCAGACTGCATGTAGCTTCAGGTTAATTAATGTCTCTCAGGAAAATCTATGTATCGATGAGGGAAAACCCAGTAACTAAGAACTCCAAAATACTTAGCATTTTATTTCTTTGTGATTCCTGCAATGTTGCAAGTACACTATCATGAAATCCATGGTAAAACCATTACAGTAGTGTAGTATAGTTTCAATTCCTTGAACTATTTAGTTTAATTCTTGTCTATCTTATTTTAAAAACCACACTAAGTGGTTACATACAGTGATTTCTGGGATGGGAAGTAGGAGGTAGGTAGGTATTGCCTGTCAAATTTAATGTGATGAAGAATGCTTAAGAGCTTACCTGGAGAGAAATTCTAGCTGAGGTGTCTCTCATGTCATAGTCTAAGGCATTACTGTTCTGGTCATATTTCACTGGAAAAAGGATGGTATCAAATAGCATTGGATACTTTCTGCTGCCTTTAGTGAACCTGAGTATGTATCAGGAGGCAAAAAAGGACTAGGCAGCAAAGCTGTATCTAGGTCAGCACATGGGTGCGATGTGAGGGGAAAATGTATCTAATTTCTGTACATTTATTATGAAACAGAACAATGCAACTAAAGAGTCAAAGTCTAAAATCTACACTTTTGAGGCTGTATTTCTGTAATTTATTAATTTAAGCTAAGTGGTTAACAACACTTGCTTGTCTTACAGGAATAACGGACTGTATATGCAATACTGCATTGTTTTATTCATTTTAAAAACCTGAAAGAGCATGCTTTAAGAGCATGTTTTATCATAGATGTGACGCTCTAAAAGTTTAAAAATCTGTAGGTTGAAAGTATAACCATAATTGTACAGAGAAGGTGTCTCCATCCTGTGTGGTGTGTGCATGTTTTCTTACGGTATGTTATTCTAACTCCCAGGGGCAGTCTGCAGCAAAGCGACAAGGAAAATTTAAAAAGGTACTGAATGTTAGTTTTTGAAAAAGATATACTTAAGTCTTTTTGCATATGACTTAAAGAATTTGTCTACCAGTATTGGTTTTTAATTTGTCTCCTTCATCTACCTCCTTAGTCCTGAGTTATTTACTTCAGCACCTTAAGTATGTCTACTGGTAGAATGACAAAACACTACTGTAATAAGAGCTGAGAGGCACCTGAGTGTCTGGATGCTTCTGCAATAAATGCTGTAAAAATGCATGTGGTCGTTAGTGGTCTGTAATTTTTCTTTTTATGAAATACTTGGAAATCTTCAGTGTTTGTGGTCAAGATTTTCTGTGGCAAATGTTTCTGCCTATTCTATTCTATCTGCAAATTGAGAACTGAATATGAACCTAGCACTTTGACGTAGAATTGAATATCTAACTGGGTAGCATGACTACTGAATTGAGAGCTGGCTTCATTACAGTTGTAAAAAACATACTGTAGCAAGCAGTTTTTTCTTAGGTGGAATGGACTTGATTGAAAAGTATCTCACTTCATTATTCTACTCAAATATAACATGTTACAGGCTAGGGTTTATACAGTGATGTAGCAAGCAGTAGAATTTGCTGAAAGAATTTTGGAGCATGTATAAGATATTTTGAGTAGGGACTGAGTGATTTATAACAGTGTTTAGTATTGTCCTTTCTCATATTTTTACATTAGGTAGTACCATATTCTGCCAGCAGGCAGAGACTGAAACAGTCTTTATAAAAAAAAAAAAAAGCCAGAAAACTGTTTGAATAGGCTATCTTTATAAGGCTACCAGTGGGCTTTTTTTTTCTTGCTTTGTTCTTAAGTTATAAGGCTATTTACATTCTTCTGTTTTCAACGTGCTGTGTCCTGGAGTGACATGCAAATTAGTCGAGATTCTTGTCAGAAATAATGCATGAGAATTACGAGTAACACTGTTTATTGCCATAATCTGTTATTTTCTTAACAGTGAGCTAGTGACTGAGCCTTCCGATTTGCTTGGGTCTTGGTGTAGTAACTGGGAATGTGATTAAGCTTTACAAGAAGGATTTTAATGTGGATTGCTACAATTTTATTTTCATTTTGCATCTGAAAATTATGCAGATCACTCTTAGAAGGATGATTTAAAATCCCATGTGAATGTGTGGCTTCATGATGAATAGGGTATAAAATCTTCACTAAGTGAATCTCTTAACAAGGGAGTTAAACTCTAATCATAATTTAATTTGCATTAAAAAAAACAGATCCAGGAGGTTGCATGTTGTGTTTTTTGTTTTTAGAACAGAGTTCAGATCTGAGCAGTATACCCACCCAAGCCAAAATAAAAACTCTCCTCCTTGATTCTTCCACCTGTTATTCATAAGGCATCAGTGTATGAGCAGCAAATAAATAAAATAGTGTATTTTAGACCATTGGTCCATAAAAGCTTCATTAATGAATCTATTTTTCTGAGAATGCAAATCTGAGGGTTTCCTAGTTTACAAGTTATGAATATTTTTCTGCCCTGTTATAAGTTTACATGTGGTTAAGATGTTTTCCAGCATGGAAAACATGTTTATATATTTCTTTTGTGGCCCAGTCCGTCAAATAGGTGTGTGTAGATATTTTCATATTTTTCACTGACAAGCCCAGGCCCTCTTGTAGGATTAGGAGTGTTAATTTAAAAGTGCCGGTTTTATTGTATGTGTGTTTTTTGCTCTGATGCTGGTGACTAGTCAGTGGAAAGCCTTTTTTTGTTTGTTTAATTTTTTGTTTGCTTTGCTGAGGAGGGAGGGAGGGAACTTGTTAGCTTGCACTTACGTGCATAACACTACCAGAAATCCAGGGTGGGCATTTCTGGTTGTTTGACAGTATTTTTATTTTCACAGAATGGCAGAGGCTGGAAGGGACCTCTGCACGTAATCTGGTCTAACCCCACTGTTTCAGCAGAGCCTTCCAGAGCTAGTTTTTCAGGTCCATACCCCAACAGGGGTTTTTTTTTGGGGGGGGTGTTTTTTGTTTGTTTGTTTTGTTTTGTGGGGTTTTTTTGTTTTTGTTGTTTGTTTGGTTTTTTAAGATCTCTAAGGGTGGAGACTACATAAGCTCTTTGGGTAACTTGTACACCCACTGCAAACCCCATTGTGAAAAAATAATTCCTGATGTCCAGAGGGAACCTCCTGTGTTTCTGTTTGTGGTCATTGCCTCTTACTCTTGTCACTGTGCACCACTAAAAAGAACCTGGATTTCTCTTTATACCCTCCTTACAGGTATTCACACAGATTGATGAGAATCCCCCTCCACCCCCAAAATGCCTTTTTTTCTCTAGGCTGAAAAGTCCCAGCTTCCTCAGCCTTTCCGCATAGGAGAGATGCTCCAGTCCATTATGTTTGTGGACCTTCACTAGACTCTCTCTAGTATGTCAGTGTCTCTCTTGTACTGGGGAGCCCAGAACTGGACACAGTACTCCAGGTGTAGCCTCACCAGTGCAGAGTAGGGGCAAAAGATCACCTCCCTTGACCTGCTGGTTGTATGTGTAATGCGGCCCAGGATGCCATTAGTCCTGTTTGTGGCAAAGGCATGTTGCTGGCTTACATTCAAGTTGGTATCCACCAGGATCCCCAGCTCCTTTCCTGCCAAGCTGCTTTCCAGCGAAGTGGCCCCCAGCACGTACTGGTGCATGAGTTTATTCTACCCCTTGTTGAGCTTCATGAGGTTCCTGACAGCCCATTTCTGCAGTTTCTGGATGGCAGCACAAACATCTGCTGTATAAGCCGCCACTTCCAGTTTGGTGTCATCCCCAAACTGGCTGAGGGTGCACTCTGCCCCATCATCTAGATCATTAATGAAGATGTTGTTGAACAGGATTGGATCCAGTATTGATCCATGGGGGTACACTGCTAGTTACTGGCCTCCAACTGTGTGCTCCTGATCACCACCCTCTGGGCCCAGTCATTCAGCAGGCCTCAATCCACCTGGCTGCTCATCCAGCCCACACTTCAACAGCTTCTCTGTTTTGCATGAAAGCAGTTGGAGGTTAGGCCAGGAAACAGCGGCCTACTTTCCCAAGGAAGAGAGCTAATTATTTTATAACTGGACAAAAATGTCATAGGGATCTTGCAATAGAATAAGCAGGTGTCTTTGTTTTGCTAGACACATACAGCAGAATCGTATGCCTAATCCAAAATTTTCTGCTCGAAGAGCTATTCTGAGGAACTTAATTTTAGCTATAAAAACCCAAAACAAACGCCAAAACAGCCCTTGGTCATGGGTTTTTATCTGGACTTAAAAAGCCTTTGTCTCTGACTACTAAAGCTGTGATATGTACGAAGTTCAGAATTCAGTGATGTTTTTCCTTTGAACTGATCCCCCCTGAAGCAGAGAGTGCCCTCCTGTCATGGCTCAGGAAGCTGATAGAACCTTGGAGTTGCCCTTGGTCTCTAACGGGGAGGCACGTGCCAAACAACCATGTGGAAAACCAAATTGGTTTTAGGTACCTTTCTTTTTTCACAAACAAACTTCTGTAACACAGTTACAATCTGATTATTTTTTTTTTCCCTTATATCCAAGTTTTGTACTGAACATGGTTAGAATGAAAACAGATTATTGACTTTTTCTGGTCTGTAAGAAGCATTTTTTGTCGCTTTATGTAATGCAGTGTTTGAACAGCACTATGTAACAACGAGCTAAGGGATAGAAAATTTCTACATTTTTCTCCCTACTTTGCCATCTTTTCCTTCAATTTGAAGCAAGAAGTGCATTATACAGATATTGATAAGTACTAGTGGAAGAGTAAAAAATACTATTGTGAAGTCAAACATAAAAGGATTACTTTGAGCGTTAGGACACTGTCACTGTTTAATCATGAGGCCTTTAAAACCAGGGTGAAGTACATGTTGAACTTCGTTTTGTGTATGCTTGGCTGGTCACTTCAAGAAAATTTCAATTAAATAAGAGTATTGCTGTAAAAATAAGCAATGTTGTACAAATTATATGCATCTTAAAGTTGATATGAATTCCATATGCACATTCAACTGTGTGTGTATGCAGATGTCCCATGTGTATTTATTAAATGGAAAACGAGACCAGGGATGTGTTCCTTCAAGGAGCTTTTTCCTGTGTTTAGTTTTGCTGTGAATGCTTTAAAGTTCAAATGGCAATAGCTCATATGTCTTTTCCACTTAAAGTACCAGATGTTGAATCATCAGACAAAAATCTAAATTTAAACCTTTAAACAAAATTAACTTAACTGTTAATTAAACTCTTTTAAGAGGTGACTGTGTTGAGGGCATTGTGCTTGTTTATGTATGCAGTTTGTAGTTCTGGTTAAAAGTAAACTCACCGAGGCTTATCAAACTCTGCACAGAGTACACTGACCAAAGTGCATACCCTACATGCTTCCAAAGTTTTTAATATTGCTTAATATTTTTAGAGGATAAACAAAGGGCTTTCTCATTTATTTGAAAGTTTCCTTAAAGTCATTTTTTTCAGTGGATAATAGCCTTGCTCACTACCTTTCTCTGACTATAGCTCTATATCTTTTCACAGATACATATATAGAATCAAATCCAGTACACTACTGTAGCAATTCCATTGCTGTGGAACAGTTAGGGAAAATTGAAGAAGAAAACAGATTAAAGCGCTGAATTGTGGAGAGTTGCCTTTCTTCTCCTTAACCTCTAATGATGAATGTTTCTGTAATGGCAGGGACAGTATCACTCTGGGATCTTCTGGTATCTAGGGGCTTGCTAAGTTTTATGAATAATGCTAGTGTTTACAGATGGAATAGAGGAAGAAGCCTTCAGTCCATCTTATGGTCTTGTGATAGTTTAGTTAAATGTGATAAGCACTTAAACATTATTTATCCCATGAAATAAGTTTGATGTCTGTAGAGAAGAGTGTACCTCTTTGTCTGTAAACTCTTTTGAAAAGGGAAGGTGTGTAGGTCTGAAGCTCATTGTTTTCCTTTCAGTGGTCATAGCTTGTAGTGCTTGCAGAATTTCCTGAGACCAAACATACCTAGCTGAGAGAATGGGGAGATGACATTTTGCTGTTGATGGTTTAGTTAGTTTCTTGAATGAAAGTATTCATCCACATAAGTGGAATTTCATTAGTCTAATTACACTTGGTTTGAAATAAGCCAGAGTAATAGAGTCTTCTCATATAGACAAGCCTTGAGAATTCAGAGGCTATTCAGAAATGTAAGTCCAAACGTATGTTGCCAAGTAAGATCGAAGACAACTTTCAGGAAGGAAATCCTGAAATATTAGAAGAATATTTCTAGGAAGGCAGGTTTCTTTCTTAGGCAAGTATTAGTCTCAATAGAAGATGTCTTTTGAATAAACACTGTAAACTACTGATTCAGATTTTCGTACTGAACTAACTTCTTATGCATCTTAGAATGTTGGTTTGCTTTAATGAACTACATTATTGCTTTCTACCATTTGAATTACCATAGCCAGGCCCATACCATGTTCCTGACGGTCTGTATCCTGCACTACACGTGCTTGCCTCCATGACCTGCTTGTGGTGCTCTGGCCTAGGTCTTGCTGAAGTCTTATTGAGGTGTTACTGCCTGGGCATGCACTTCCTACTTGAAATGCACATGTGCAGGATAGTTCCTGTGAAAGCTACACTTTAATGTAGATTAGTGATCTAAACAAGATTTAAAAAAAAAAAAAAGTCAGTTATGTGGTTCATCTGTGACTATATATTAAGTAGCTGGAAAAATTGTTTTAAGGGAATACTGGTATCACTTTCACTTAGCAGTGTTGTTTTCAGGAACCCATAGCATACTGCTGGTCTGTTTGAACTATCAGTTCAAGTAAAATTCTTCTGCATCAATGATCCTGAATGGTTTCAGAAGTCTGGTGTTGAAGTCTGTTATTTCAAAGTCATGCATAGCAATTTCTAATAGTCCCCTTTTCACTTGCTTTTTAAGTGACCTGAAAAAACTCCACCTTGTGCACAAGATTCCATTTCACTACACAACATTGACTTTTTTTATGGGAAACGTATTCCCGCAAATGTATTTTGGAATAATTTGTATGAATAATTAAATTGCCACAGCAATTGAGCATACAACACAATATTTTGCACAATGTTGGAACAGAATAATGGTATCTAGAGGATATAAACTGAAGTGATCTTCTTTGCAAAATACCCCATATGTAAAATAGCGGGATGTATGCCCTCACTATTTGGGCAGGAGCTTTTTTAAAAACTGGAACTTTAAAACCAGAAACAACACAACGGCCTCCCCCATGTAATTGTGACATTTTAGAAGCAATGACTGAAATCTAATGCTGACTTATTTGCAAATTTGTATATAAATCATCTTAGGAAGTGGACTTTAGATCATGGTCTAAGATCAGTTAGGATTTTAAATAGGTGTAGCTGATTTTCTCGTGGTAATTGTTGACTAGTGTAGCTTGAACTGAAACTATAGTGATATTTGTATGCTAGCATAAAGAGTTTAAAAAGAAAATGGACTTGCTGTTGTCTACTTAATTTTAGCACAAATGCAGGTTATGCTGGAAAGTCTGTAGCAGCAAACTGGAAAACAGTTGACTGTGGATGCATCAGCTAATTGAGTAGGCACATGGAAAAAATACTGTCTCAGGAGGAATACAGTTGTGTATCCTATAGCAGGATTCATGTTTATACTACTGTCGTATTACTTTTTTAGAATTCAGTCATCTTTATTCTTTTGTTTATTGCCAGATTTGTAGGATGGGATCTCAACTGTGTTTTTTTTTCTTTGCCTTTTAACCAAGTTACTTGCTTTTTTATAAGCAAACTAATATTATGTAAAATTATGTTAATTATATGGATACAAAAATGTCAAACTTGCTAAATTTTAGGCTTTCTTGTCTTATACCCAATGTGCTGTTTTAATGTTTACATCCTTGCATTGCTTAAAATAGAAAGTTAAAGCAGTTCCTGAATTCTTAAAGACTAATACCTTCGCTCTCAGAATCCTTACTCAGTGTGTGCGTAGCTCAGAGTAGTTGCTTGCTATGATTTAGCTATTATATAGTATCAGAAAAAAGTGTACTGTCACTCCCTCAGTATGTGTCTCTTTTCACACCTGCAGGATGTCCTTACTGTTCACTATCACCTGATACCTTCGCCATCAAAGAGTAAAAATGGCAGCAAAGAGAAAGAAAGAGAACAGGAAAAAGAAAAAGATGTAAAAGAAGAGTTTGCTGAAGCTTTAAGAGATCTTAAAATACAGTGGATGACCAAGTATGTCTGTTGTCATGACTACACAAGCTTGAAGCAGCTGTCTAAAAAAACTCGCAGAATCTGTACTTTCATGCTCTGTCCTCCTCTCTTCTAGGCTGGATACTACTGATGTGTATAATGAGTTGAAAGAAGCATTTCCTAATCATCTTCCTTTGTATGTTGCAAGACTTCATCAGCTGGATTCTGAAAAGGTTATTTTTAACACTTTTTAAACTTGATTTGTCTCAATACTTCCATGTAGCCTAAACAAGTGAATCTTTCTTCGTACATGTTTGGTCTTGAAGTGACTGCCATAGAGGTACTCAGTCCTATAAAGCAGAAATTCTGAATGAGATTGACAGCTGCCTCCCTAACTGACTGTGATTTACTTCATCCCATAGCAGAATGAAAGAAAGTATGTCTACCTATAGCATGTGTGCTTATCATTTACTCCTTGTTAAGTTAAATGTAAGTTTCCATACTGGTTTCGTCTACAACAACTGCCACAAGCACACATCCCATTTTGCTCCTTTACTGGGGTGGTGATTTCTTCTAGCAGGGTTGCTCAGACAACTGAGGACAGTAACCCCTTGAAAAGAAGTAATGAAGTCCACCCTCTCTAATTGTCCTCAGAAACGAGAACCACGAACAGAAGAGTTAACCTGTATCTGCTTTTTTTGGTTTATCTTGAAGATAAACAGATTTGTATATATGATGATAGCTGGAATTTCTGTTTATTTGATTCTGATTATATTTATTTCTGAAATTAGTAACTACTACCATTATTTAAGAGGATGGATTTGCACTGAAAGATGGTTTTCTTTCTGTAAATTCTGCCTTTTGCATTTACCCACCTCATATTTTATGGGTTTTTTTCAGTGAAGTAGAAATATATGGGAAATATATTTATAAATATATGGGAAGTCTGGGTAATGTAGACTTAACAGGTGTTTTTGAATCAAACATTTGAGAAAGTGGAGAAAAGGACATGTTGAATTATCTAATGTTATTTCTGCATACCTTTGCAATTATCCTAGCTTTAGTAGAATCAGCAGTCAAGTAGTGGGATTTCATAGTGCTGAACACTGTTTTTTATTCTTTTTTAGGAACGAATGAAAAGACTTGATGAAATTGTTGAAGCTGCAAATACTGTAATCTCTCATATTGATCAGACAGCATTAGCAGTATATTTTGCCATGAAGAGTGATCCCAGGCCTGATGCAACTACTATAAAAAAGTACCTACCCAGTAAATAATTTTCTTGCATCCTATTTTTGTAATCATGTACTTTGTCTCTGCTTATAAGAAATAGAATTACTATAACCTTTTTTAATAATATGCTATTGTTTGAGGCATGGATAATTTCAAACTTGACTGCAAAATTATTTTGTTCTCTTATTACATCTTCTGAATGCAGGAACACTGAAACCTGCAAACTTAGAAATATTAAATAAAATAAGCATGGGTGCTTTCAGGATGTAAATGTGTCAGAAAAATGGGGTATTAAGTTTTTGTATCAAGCTTAATCTCAGAGCAGAGGGACCACTATAATCTCAATATAGAGGTGTGTGTTTTGAATGCTACCTGCCTTTTCATAACACTTTGCAACCTTTTGGATCTAGACTTGAAGACAACTTGACAGCAGTCTAGGAATTAACTTCTCACAAAAGTCTTCGTTTGTGAAAGGCATGATGACTGTACTAGTGCATCAGAGTATTTTTGAGACGTTTTTCTTTTTTCATTAGTTTGTTCCTCTTAATTGCCAGTATATATCCTTAGGAAGACAGTATTTTGAAGGTGACTCTCTAGTCTGGAGAATAACTGGTGGATTTGGCAAAGAGGAGGTCTATATTTGTTGACTATTTAAGTTAAAATACCAGATTTCAGTTGTGAAACTAGTCTGTCTCTTCTAGCCATCCTGAATATTTGTGTTTAATTCTAGAATTGCTGATATAAAAGCAAAGCTATGACATAATAACCTTCATTCTAAACATTTCTTGGTAAACTGACCCATTAGGTCATGTGGTTGAATCTTACATCTGAAATTGAACACCAAATTCATTGGTGCTTTAAATGGGTGCAATTCCTTTGAAGTCAGCAGAATTGTATCTGCTTATGTTAGTGGTGGATTTGACTCTCTCTGTTTATAATGCCAGGAACTGTGAAGCTGTATTTCTAGATGCTGGCTTATTCAGTTATAGAATCCTGAGTTGCCCTTGCATTAAGACAGCAAAGGCATTACAAACTTAGAAGAATAATTGAGATTGTTTAGTGCATAGTGCCTCTAGACTTTTTTTTACAATTAGTTTAATTTATAGTAAATAGCCATGCTTTTAAAAAATTATCTTTGTGCTTATTTCATATTGTATATACTAAATGCTGTGAACTTTTTAGCTTAAACTCAGTGCAGCAGTGGTTCTGTTCTTAATGAGGTAACTGCAAAAAGTCCTTAATAATTTTGATGCTGTTCTTTTTCCTAGTGAAATGGAAAAACAGAAGACTACTTTAGTGGATGCACTTTGTCGAAAAGGAAGTGCACTGGCTGACCAGCTGCTTCATCTGCAGGCCCAAGAAGGGGCTGCTTCCAGTGATGCAGAAGGCAAAGATGAGGATCATGAGAGCTGCTCAGAAGCTTTGACTGAGACATTCTGGGAAACAACTAAATGGACTGATCTTTTTGACAGCAAGGTAAGAGAGCAGAGCAGATTTGTTTGTTTGTTTTTTCTTTTGCATGTTGGGTTTCTTGATGTTTTTTTCTGAAATTATGCACCGTTTTTGTGTGCACAGCCTCATACATTCCTCCCTTCTACTTTTTCATGCTGTCCCCATATGTTGTGCTTCCCTAATGACCTTTTTCCACAGAGGTTTTGCTAAACCTGTCAAATCCACGGTAAGCCCATCTCTGCATGTGAATGTAGAGGTTAAGGGAAGGGTATAGAGCAGTACCAGATTTCCATGCTTTATTGAATTGCTTCTTTCTGTACCTTTCAGGGAGTATTTTTGATTAACCTCTGCGCTGTTCTAGCTATACATACACAGAAGTGTGCAACGTCCCTACTCTGTTGGTCCTGCATTCTGTAGCCTCTTCTACACTATGGACAAGAGAAATTTTGTGTTTTGCTGTCAGTAATGTTTGTAGAGGTAAAGGAAGAAATCCTTGGAGATAGTTATACTTACGTCCTTATTAGCACAGGTTTCCCTGCCCTTTCAGGGTTCCTAATCCTGAGGTTAAGTTTTTCTGTGCTTCATTCAAGACAGCTATTCCAGAAGGAAACCCAAAATACCTGTTATAGGTGATAAGTTATGTAGCTTTTCATTTACAGAGTTAATGACTGTATCTTTAACAATTGAATGATTGAGAATTAATTAGTTGCTGTACTTAACTCCTGCATATGGCTGTGTTAGTGGAAGATGAAGTGACCAATGTATTTGTTTATAATTCAGCTAAATTGCCAGAGCACTTTTGATAGATTAAAAAAAAAAAAAAAAAAAATTAAAAATTGCTTTGTTTCCTCGACAGTAAATTATCTTCCTGGTAGGACCTCTTGCTTTAGCTGGAGACCTGAGCAACAAGGTTGATGGTCGTGGTTACCCCCACTTCTTTCTATCCTTTGGTAGCAGATTTTGTGTTTTAATCATATTGTCTGGCACATGGTTTTCTTGCTGTCTGTTTGTAAGTACAGTACTGTATTCCAGTATAGCAATCCCTGGTTTACCGCTGTCTTTTGATTATTATTTTTCTTTAAAGCTGATGGGAGTAATTTCAGTGGAAAAAAAAATACCAATACAGATATCTTGTTGAGGTTTTATCACATTGTTACTTGGTTTGGTTTTTTTCCAAGAAAGACACTGATTCCTGGCACTGTTGAGCTGTGTACTCTGGGTCTGGGATGAGTGACTGATTTGGATGGCACCGATCAGGGATTGAATGTGTCCCTTTGACTACCTTAACCAGGGATTTGTCTACGCTCACATTGAGGTTTTGCTCTGAAAATTGATGCTTCTGTATGGTTAAATTGGTGCTGAAAGACCAACAAAACTTCTTTAGATTTTTGTAGCATTTCATATGGAAATAACCTCCTTCCTGTTTACCTAGTATGTTTGTCTGCTTTTCCCCTCTTGGTTTTACTGACCAAATTGAAATCTAAACTGATTCAGTGTTGTGAGCCCTACATAGCTGCTTTCTCACTCCCCTGAACAGGATGGGGAAGAGAATTGGAAACATAAAAGTGAGACAACTCATGGGTTGAGATAAAGACAGTTTAATAGGTAAAGGAAAAGCTGCATGCACAAGTAAATCAAAACAAGGAATTAATTCACTGCTTCCCATCTGCAGGCAGGTGTTAAGCCATCCCCAGGAAAGCAGGTCTCCATCATGCATAGTGGTTATTTGGGAAGACAAATGCCTTAACTCTGAACATTCCTTCTTTCTTCCCCCAGTTTTATATGCTGAGTCTGATGTCTTATGGTATGGAATATCCCTCTGCTCAGTTGGGGTCATCTGTCTCAGCTGTGTCTCCTCAACTTGTTTTGCACCCCCAGCCTACTCACTGCTGGGGTGGTGTGAGGAGTGGAAAAGGCCTTGATGTTGTGTAAGATGGTGGAGGGGGGGGGGGGGTTGAACTTTTTTACTGTGAGGGGGATCAGATACCACAGTAAGTTGCCCAGAGAGGGTGTGGGGCAACTACCTCAGTCCTTGGAGGAAGTTGAAACTTAATCAGACCTGATCCAGGGCAGCCTGTTATAGGTGGCCCCGCTTTGAGCAGGGTGCTTGGACTAAACAGTCTCCAGAGCTCCCTTCTGCCTTCAGTCATTTTGTCCTTCAGTGACTGCTTGCAAGTAATTTATGTAGCTCACTAGTTTCTGTGGTGGTTTTCATGCTTTCTGTGATCTAGGAGCATGTATGTTGGTCAGTAATGATGTAGTGTTAGTTTTGTTAGCTATCAGTTTAATGTGTCTAAAGATCTCATGATGGATGTGTCCTCTCATCTCTCTCCTGGGACAGTTCAGTAATTCTAATCCCAGCAGTATCTATAGATAAGGTAAAAAAAAAAAAAAATACTTTGAAGGGAAAGAAAAACTTGCTGCTACTTCAAGTTTTCATGTGATTATAGGAACTGAGACTCTTAATTGCTCACATTTATACTTTGAGGTTTTCTTTTTCTGGAAACTCTTTGAAAGGGATGAGGAGTGAGAATAATGTGCCTTGGGCCTTGATGGTTTTTGGAATTTTGCTTTGAAAGGAGGTAGTAGAGCACTTTAATGATTTTTCCCTGATAACACGTTTGGAGAAAAGGGCTAGGGCGAAGGGACTTATTTTTAATTGAGAAAAACATTTTTGTTTTTCCTTTATTGCTTTCTGGAAGTGTCATGCTTGCTGCTGTTCATATTCTTTCATTTTGTTTACCAACAGGTGTCATCTCCATCTAGTAGCTTTCTTAGAAACTGACTGTAATTAGTAATTATACTGTTCAGACAAGCTGTTTCAGTTGTTAGCAATACAGTTTCCAGCCAATGACAGAATGTTTTTTGGTAATTCAAAATCATAAACATATGATGAGTATCCAATTATTCTTTATTTAGCTTTTTTAAGGATCATTTTAATGACTAAGAGTACTTAATTATCATATGGCCTGACAAAAACGCATAAGAAAAAAATTTACATTTGTATTCCTGCCGTCTTTGTTGTAAACTGTGAGAATAGCTGTAGGCATCTGTCATGGGCTGTAACTTTTCTTCAAAATTTAACTTAATACATTTCCTTCATTCCACCCACCTCTGTTAAACTGCATCCTGTGTTCAAGCTGGCTGACCATTATTCATTAATTTTTATTTATAAGGGCTGACAAGTTCTGGAAGTGGGATTGTGCTTAAAACTCTCTCATCTTCCTGTTTGCATAAAAGTTAGTGTCTTCTGCCCTGGAGATGGACCAGTAGAACTTCTTCATATCTGCAGTGGTCTTTGGTCTTCTTCCTTTGCAGCTTGTTCTGTCTGTTTGGAAGAAACAGTTCAGTACATCTCCACATTGGTGTTGCATGCAATATGCTGTTGTACTTATGGACTATTTTGCTATTATAAAAACCAATTGAATAGCTTAGTGCAAACAATTTTATTTTGCAGATTGTTAGAAGAAAATTTGAAGTTTTGACTGATGGGAACTGTACTTTTCATGTAGTGTGCTTCCTTTGAGATGGGGAGTTTAGGAACAAAGCTGAGGACTTAATTTTGTGAAGTAGTGTTTAAGGCTTCAAAACAGATTCTATCAAAAAAATAAGTGTTTTTGCTAGGTAAGTGCAAAAGCATTGATTATGTTCTTCAGTCCAGCCAAAATTCACCTTGGTAGAAATCAAGAAATTATGGCATTGACAGCCTTTCTGTGGTGCTGCTCTGGACTGAGATAGACTGGACTGATAAAATGAAGTCTTCTGACTTGGCTCTATCACCTAACTTTGACTGATTTGTCTTTTGGGGAATAGAAGAGATTTGGAAGGAGGAAGGGTGGAGTAGAGATGTAGGATCAGGGATAGATGTTGTCTGCATGTCCTTCAAATGAGCATCCTCAAGATGCAGCCAGCTTATTCTAAAGCACTATGTTAGAAACAAAAATATGGAGCTGTTCCTGTGTGTGGACACGGCTTTGTGGCATTGGCTTTTGAAAGATGAAACAGCTGGGTGAGAGAGAATGGAAACAGGGCCCTTGACTACTGCACTGATCATTCAAATATATATACAGCTTTAGATGGAAACATTGCTCTGTTTTTACTTCTGAGTTTCCCCTAAGGCAAAGTTCAACCAGATGTCAATAATTGAAAGGCTAAGTAAATTTTTGAAGACAAGGAGGGACCGTGTTTTCTGTAACGCTGTTTTTAAAGATGAATCAGGAACATCATTACTTTTCTGTGTTTCTGCTCACCCTCCAGTAAACCAAGTAGTATCACTTGTTTCACCTCTCCTGCAGGTGTTGCCACAGGGCATCTTGAGTTCCTTTGACTTGCCTGTTTTCCATTGAAGTATCCTGCTTATCCCCATGTTGAAGCAAGTACGTAGGGAAGGTGGTGCTAACTTTTGATAGCGAGTGCTTTTGTTCATACTTCGTGCTATTCTCATTAGATCACTTGTCTCTGAAGGTTTATTTTACATGAAACCTGAAAGAAAATATTCTTGTCCCCAGTATACACAAAAGCTTTTCAAATCAACTCCAGTTGAGACAACTCTATGCAGCAAGTATTTGTTTGATTATACTAGCACGTTCATGATAGTGCTTTCAGGTTTTTAGTAATGGAATACAAGTTGTGCAATTTTTCTTTTACCTAGAACATAGCTTTAAAATTTGTAGGCCCAAATCCCCTGTTTTAAACAAAAGTGCTATAGGAGGGTGGTAGGATGTTCCTTATTTGTTACTGGGAGTGACTCATATGTAGAATTTAATACCCCTCAACCTTTAAAGTAGCTGTTGGGCATAAGCAAAAAGTCACATTTAAAAATAAGTTTTACAAATAAAAGGCCCAGACCTTTCTGTCCTGTCTTTTAAAAATCTTTAGCGTGGATTATTTTTCAATATTATTGTCTGTGCTGTCAGATGCAGCTGTCTCTTCCAGCTGATCGTATTCAGTCACTGCCAAGAGCTTGTTGCTGGATACTTAATGCGCTTAACGCCCCTCCCTCTCTTGAAAATACCATGACTCAATTTTTTTTATGTGAATATTTCTTTTATTTGTAATAGGCCAGTTGATAGAGCAGAGAGGAATCAACAAACATGGCTAAGGAACCTTAATTACCATACATGTATATGAACATTAAAAATCTCATTTGCTGGTAATTATAAGCATTAAAACTTCAGTGTTCCTACAGGTGGTTGGAGTGTGTTATCTAAGATTGTATTGCTTAACCTAGTATTTTAATTATTTGTAAATGTAGATACGTTTTAATCAACTGTTTAAATAATGAAGTAGCTTATTATGCAAGTCTGTTTTCATGGGTATCAGTATTAGGATACTAGAAAAGTATAAGTAGTTTAGTGTTGCTGGGTTCAAAAAAATGTTCTTTTTTACAGAATGTTTTCAGGCTTTAAAATACCTCAGCCCCGCAGATGTCTTGAGAGAGATCGTTACAGCATTTCACTGTCCTAAATACACATCTTTACACAGCCAGTGACAAGCTAGGCAGCTAATTAAGAGGTGGACATCCAGCCACTTCCCTGGGTCTGGCTCATAGCATGCTTTGGGTTACAGGCTTGGGGAATAAAATATCTTACAATTATTTCCCCCAGCAACGTATACTAGAAATATGCTTTGCCTTTTCTTATTACCCTTTATTTATTGCTTTTTGGCCAGTTCCTGGGCCATATCGCTTGTTTTGTAAAAGCTAGCCTTAATCATATTTATTGAAATTATGAAATAATATCAAATACTTAGAACTCATTCTTTCATCTAGCAACTGCTTTTAGATACTCCAGATGGGTTTATTTGCTGTTGTTATACATTCAGATAGCAGCCATTTTCTCTGTTATGTCTTAATAGCACATTTGGTTTACATAGTTTACATTTGGTTTACACATACCAAGGATCATAATCTTCACTTCTGTGATATTGTAAAGCTTGCAATATTTTAATTACAAGGCTTAATTTGACCAATATGTGTACAAGTTATGAAGTATTATTTATAATCTAACATTTTTTGCTTGTAAACCGGTTCTGATTTTAAAGCATCTCATGTGTCATTCTTAACTTTTGAAGTGCTAATGAACTTTTAGTATTTTATTTAACTTGTATACAGTTGATTAGGTGTTTTTTTTTCCAAGCACTAAGACAGAAATTATTGTCTTTTATCAAGACCTCTTGGAGCATGGTTTTCAACCTTCTGGTCCAGCAGAGAACTTTTTTTCTCATTTAGAAATACCCAAACTTTTATTTGGCCAGAGCAAGGGTGTTTCGTAAAATGCTGTGTTTTCTTGCCATAAAAACTCTAGGAAGCCCTGTTACGAAAGAAATGCTGTCAAGTGGCTTTCCTCCTGCCTTTATCACTGATGTTCAATAACCATTCAAAACTTAGAGGGTCAGGTAAGAGCTTTCTTAATAGAGCAGTGACATTATTTCTGGTTAGCCTCCAGTATGTTATATTTGCTGAGAGCTCCAATGCATTTTTCATTTAATTTTTGTTTGTTTTGTTTTTGTTTGTGATTCTATCATCTTTTACAGAAGGGATATTTTTTTTTTAAGTTTAGTTTAACCAACTAAGTCTGCTAACAGATCCACTGAGCAGTTACTCAGAAGTGTTTGCTAATGTGTTCTGCTTTAGGAAAATATCCAAAATAATTGGATTGAGAATGTAGCATGCAAAGTATTTTTCCAATAGCAATATTTGGAAAATCTATATGTGAACGGTGCTGTATGCTCATTGTTGCATATATGTGTATGTTCGAAACTACAACAGCTTAAGTAAATACTTAACAAAATAAGTACTTGAAGACAGAAGAATGAGCAATTCTGAGTGTTTGGCATTTACTTTAAGCTTCAAAATTACACCTTTGCTTGCTTGATGATTAAGCTTCTTATATATATATTTAGCTCGGTATTGATCCTGCAAAGATTTGTGTGTGCAATTAACATTCATAGAAGTGTTCAGGCAGCTAAAATCAGACACGTTTCTTCAGTCCTTTCAGGTTTGGGCTCATGGATTCCTTAATGTTTATCTTCTTAAAAAGTTTTTTTTTTTCTGTGATGCAAAATAAATATTTCTGAATATACTTGAAGTGGTTTTGTTAGCTTTTCTTAATGGGACATTTTAAGTGGACATTGAGAAAATGTAGCTTTTGTTGAAGGAGTAAAAGGAAAGGAAGAGTATTGTAATGAGTGAGGAGAAATGAAAAGCTCTAATACGAGATGTCAAACTTTGCCAACAACAGAAACACCACCGTATTCCCTAACTTTGCTGCCATGTCTGCTTTACTGCTTCAAAAAAAAAAAAAAAAAAAATTAAAAGCAAACTGTTTACTATGAGTGTTCCAAAGGGAATATATGAAACAATGTCTTGATTGCACTGATTATTAGTGCTTTAACTGGTGAAGTGGTATGACAAATTTTGGAAAACCCTGAACTCTGTTAAGAACCTGATTTACATTAGCTCTTAGGTAAACACTTTCATTTGCTCACGTTAGTTATAGCATTGACAAGTATTGTAAGCTATCTCTTCAGAATTAGTCTTATTAAGAGGAAGGTTTTTTTATAATCTCTTCTTAATAAATTACCAATATTGAGGAGCTGACCCAAAACCTGGGGCTTGACTTCATTGCTTACCCGTCTTCATTGCTTGTTCATAATTATGTGCATTTCTGTGTGTGTATACATCATTCACTACGTATGTTCACACTTGTTTCTGCAGTAGTTTGTGACTTCCTAGGAATCAAAACTCTTGGTTGGGTCTTTGTTTCTGTGGATCAAAGATATGCCTAGTTCGTGATTTATTTTTTTTTTTCTATACCATACAGTTGCCTCTAGAGAGTGAAAATCCAAAGAAGCTAGAAATGTGATGAATAGTAAAAAAAAATAGAATAGTGATATCTGTGTTACGTAAAATGTTCTGAAGTCAGAAATAGTCTCTAGGAATGTCATGTTTATAGCTGCTACTGTTAATCGTCTGTTTCACTCCAAAGAAAAATGCAAGCTATCTTATGTAAATGTTTTCCTTTGTTTAAATCACTTCTGCTACCTGAGCAGAATCTGCTATTACTTGTTAAGCCTTGTAAGATGAAAATATTAAATAATCTAATTTGTTATTGTTTTCACATTGTAGGTTTTGACATTTGCCTATAAACACGCGTTGGTAAATAAAATGTATGGAAGAGGTCTTAAGTTTGCCACAAAACTTGCAGAAGAGAAGCCAACAAAGGACAACTTGAAAAACTGCATTCAGGTAAGGTGTGTTTGGTTAAGTAATGGGTTACGTTCATGCTGAGTAAGATTTTAAAAGTAAGATGCCAGTCTTTTTGAATTTTTGATACCTTTTACATTGTAGAATGCGCTAAACTCAACATTTTAACTTTATCCAGGTTTTTGCGGCTTGACCTCACTTTTAATAGTGATTTCTTCTTTCTTTTTCTAGAATGGCTAGTTAGTGAGTGACTGTTAGTTTTAGCAGATTTACTTTCTGGAACTTGCTGTGGGGCATAAAGTAGAGACAACTTAGCCAAAGATCTTTTGCATATTTAAAATCATATTATGTTACTGTTTAACCACTGTTATTGTTACTATTATTAATCACAAATATTGCTGGTGGAATATAGGTAGAGAGTTAGTGGGAATTACTGTAAGTCCTAGGACAAAAGGTTTATGCATTGAATTGAAAGACTGTAGACCATGTAGAATGGTTTTCTTTTTCACCTTTCAGGACTAAGTAATTCTGCCTGTTCTCCAATCTGTTATCTTTCTGATAGTAATATCTTTAGTAAGATGCTGATAGCAGTGCAGTGGTTTTTGGAAGGATTCAGATTTTTAAAAGAGTAAGACCCTAGAGCTTCTAATTATTTGGGGTTTTTTAATGTTTGCTTTTTTCTCTTCAGCTAATGAAGTTGCTTGGATGGACTCATTGTGCAACTTTTACTGAAAACTGGCTTCCTGTGATGTATCCACCTGACTATTGTGTATTCTAAAAAAAAACAACAGTTGTAAACTTAAAGTGGTTTTATATGGAGCAGGATAGGAAAAGATAAGTTTGACAAGGAACGCATGTTTTCATTACTGAATGCTGATTATTAAATTGTGTGTATTTATCAGTAAAGGCACCTGGGTACAGCTTAATACCTGTCAACCTGACTCCTGTCATCAGGGAGTCTCCTTATTGTGCATCCCATTGCTGGCAATGGATGTGCCAGAACTGCCAACACCAAGGATTTGGAATTAGGCTGGAAAGGCTTACTGCATGCATGTTAGGTTCTTAACTGTTACTTTTAACTGCAAACCTGTAAAAGCTCTGTATTTTTTACAGTAAACTGAATTTTAACATGTTTGATCTTAATTTCAATTCTATGAAGGCCTTAAAGCTACTTCAAGAGTAGCTAAAATCTTATTTATTAGACTTAAAGTAACAGGACATCATTACCTGTATTGTTTGCAAGAGTTTACATTTAATTTTTTTTTAAGAAAAATTCAACCTCTCAAACTGTTACAACCTGTAACTTGGAATTGCTGATGCGCAGGTGCTCTTGTAAATCTTCATTTTGGAGTTAATTTCAGGCAAACTCAAAAATCTATGTGAAGCTGAGTATCAGGACAGGCTGATACATGTATAAAAGTGCCAGACAGTTAAATCTTAATCAGGTATTGTAAAGCTATACATATATGTTTAATAATGTTAAAAATGTAAACCACAGCAGAATAAATGTGCGAAGTTGAAGATCAAAAACCACCACGTGCACTCTGATACTTTAAAAGATTATTTTATAATTAATAAAAACAAATAATTAAGCTAAAAATTGTATTGGTTTCTGAAAGAGTACATAAATCAAACTTGCTGAAAGAAAACACCTTACAAACAACAGAAATTCAGAGCAGCCCAGAAGATCAATGCTGTCTGTTAAAGCCTTTTTGCTAACTATTGCTACTAACATTGTTCCATCAGGGTGAAATTGGTCTGTTTGAACAGGTCGTACGTATCAACCAGAGACAAATTGCTATATCGTTTGTCTTGCCAGGTTTTTTATAACTTGTAATGCAAAACTCAGATACAACCACAACTTTACAAGCATAAATGCACAGAAGGTGCACCGTAAATGCTGCAAAACATTCCAAACTGTAAGGTGCTGCTAGTAAATCAAACTTGGTAACAGTTTTCTCTTTAATTCTCTCTTACTGTGGCTTTAAGCAGCTTGACATTTGATTCTGGGAATTCTGCTAGAATGGTAACGTTAAATATATCGCAAAGTTTTTCCAAAAATTCGTAGTCTGTACTGAATCTGAATTTATTTGCCCATAGTAATACTGTTCCTGGCTTACAAAAATACGCCATTGTTGCTAGCAGGGAGTCCAGAGCTGCATGATGGTACACAACATCAGTTGCCAGTAAGAAATCATAATGGTAAGTTGATACAGGGAAGTCTTCGTTGAGGCCTTCTCCCCATATCAGTTTTCTCACTTCAGGTTTGTGCATATTC
Source organism: Calidris pugnax (assembly GCF_001431845.1). NCBI lineage: Eukaryota > Metazoa > Chordata > Aves > Charadriiformes > Scolopacidae > Calidris > Calidris pugnax. The sequence continues at coordinate 6,983,037 of NW_015090859.1, read as the reverse complement.
ATGTCTTGCGTATTTCTTGAAATATTATATGAGAGATTTTCAAGAACTTCAGGCAAATCGGTAGCTGTAACGTAAGCTCCTAAGGAAAACATGATTTCGTTTCAATTCATAGGTATAGTATGTTGAACGTATATATTAAAAAAAACAAACAAACAAATCAAACAACAACTTTATCTACGTAACTTCCCCAGCTTCCCCCTCACCAATAACTAGGGTAGTTGCTTTATTAATAAAACATTATTTACAATAATAATAATTTTTTAAAAAGCAGTGACAAACAAAGTTTACTTCAACTGTTGCTTCATTGCCTTAAAGTGACAGTGGTAGATCTAGATCTTTTTTCACAAGAAATCTAAAAGGAAATATGAATTTACTGACCTAAGATACAGGCCACAATGGAAACCAAGCCTGTTCCAGCGCCAATTTCCAAAACTTTTTTGTCTTTGAGGTTGAATTGTTCTTGATTTGATTCCAGATATTGAGATAAAGCCAGTGCCTAAAATGGTTAACACATATCCATAAGAGGGTAACAGGTAAGTTGCACAAAAATTCATTAGATGTTTTTATACAGGTTTGGGGTTTTTTATATAAAATGAAAAACACTAAAGGCTGTAACATAAAAATGTAATATGGAAAGAATCATGATGTGTCCTGTTTTTTATATTAAAAAAAAAAATTAAAAGCTTATTTAGCTTACTTTTAAGTTTATGGGGTATGGATTTGGTACACACTTCTGAGTCCTCTGGCAGCTCACGATAGGCAGTGTTTAGATATGAACCATACAGTCAGAACAGCAAAGAGGTTTGTTTAACAAGATGTAAAAAGTAATGTTCTGATTTATTATTACAAATGTTACGGTTTATCACTATCACAAAGTAGATTCAGGCTTCAGCAGAGATTTTTTTTTTTTAAAAAACAATTTGTTAGGGTTTTTTTGCAAAGGAAATACTAAAAAGCTGTTATTTACCAACTCAACACTTGTCTATTCATAATAATATAAACTTAAAAAAAAAACCAACCAAACAACAACCACACTGTATGACTGTATGGAGGTATTGCTTATCAGAGTTTTGTGAAGATCTTATCGATGGAGTATAAATCGGCTGTTCATAAACAACGTAAACCGATGCCAAAGAAATTAACGTTCCCCTTTTGCTTCTCCTCTTTAGAGTTGTGTTACTGTTACTGTTTTAAATCTTGTGCTTTTCATAATGCAACACTGGCTACCTGCTCTGGAAAGCTAACAGCTAATGAATCACCTGTCCATCTTGTACCACCTCTCGATTTTCTTGGAAAGTTTTACCATCTGCATTCTGGCACCTGATTAATGTGAGAACTGATGATCTGACATCTCAAAATAAGATACTGTTTCACCTACCCATGCTTTTTCTCTGTTGTTTGGAAATTGTCTGCCATTTTCTGTGAGCTTTTTCAATAAATGCGGATCTGAAAAATTTTGAAATCCTAATTTTCATGTCTTTATCAGTTCACCCTCTCTTCCCTCAAAGGCAGTTTTCTCAGTCCACGTAAAGTTCTGTTTCTAAGAGCGGGAGAAGCAAAGAGTGAAGAAGAACTGTTTGCAAGTACAATTTTCCATACTGCAATGGAGCTTTTCCAGCCTGTTCTTTAAAAGAAGCATATTTAATTGTTTTAAACTCCATTTATTTAATCTCTCTCAATTTATTTTTTTTTTTCACCCTCCTTTTTGTACTGTTGACTTTGCTTCCCAGTGGTGACTGACTGGAAATATGGAAGCAGCTGAAGATGTTTTCCCAAGTTCCCTTTTTTCAATATTTGCATCCAATTTACAAATATTTAGGTGCTGCAGTTCTTTTGGCGTGAGCTGTCAGATAAAGCATAAGGCAGAGCTTTCTGATGAAGTACTTTACAACATCGTTCTGCGTAGGGAAGTGACATACATACCCCTGGCCACACGACAGCTCCAAAGTGTTCTATGGACTCCTGGATGACGATCCGGTGGCCTACGTAGGTATAGTGCTCTTTGTCGAAGTAGTGCGAAACTCTGGGAACCCAGTTCTGTAGTATTTTAAGAATTACTGGTGAATCTGTGAGAGAAGATGCACAATTTGTATTTTTATATGCAACTTGTTAAAGGGTAAAATGTATATTGTGAAGATAGTAGGTAGGCACATGGACTAGAAAAGCTGTCCACCATGAGGCTGGTTGCTCTCCAGAAGTGGGATGGTCTGGCTGGCCAGGGAGTGAAAGGAGCAATGGTAATTTCCTGCCAATCTGAGTTCTTGCACGGGCAATTTACAGATAGAAATGAGCCTTTTAGAAAAATCTACTCATTCAAATATGTAACATTGCTAATAACAGCTAGAAGACTTTCAGGACCACGTTAGCTTGTATTTTGGGGTGTGCTGTAGTTCTTACTAGGCCAGAGTATGCCATGTAGGGGTGTGTGCTGTAGTTTTCATTTTGGGGGCCAACAGATGTAGAACATTAAGCTGCTTTTTACAAAAGAAGGTTTTAGGATTTACCTCTTACATTGAAGAATATTTTTTTAGTGATTGTGTTTTAAATGCTCCTCAAAAACCTGCTTTTTACAAAAGAAGGTTTTAGGATTTGCCTCTTACATTGAAGAATACTCTTTAGTGTTTGTGTTTTAAATCTTCCTCAAATAAAAGGAGGGTTGTAAGATACTCTTTAAATGTATGTTGATATAAACAGAATCATAGACTTGTAGGGGTTGGAAAGGACCTTTAGAGAAATCTAGTCCAACCCTCCTGCCAAAGCAGGTTCTCCTAGAGCAGGTTGGACAGGAACGCATCCAGGTGGGTTTTGAATATCTCCAGAGAAGGGAGACTCCACACCATCTCTGGGCAGCCTGTTCAGTGCTCTGCTACCCTCAAAGTAAAGAAGTTCCTCCTCATGTTTAGATGGAGTTTCCTGTGTTCCAGCTTGTCTGTTGCTCCTTGTCCTGTGACTGGGCGCTGCTGAGAAGTGTCTGGCCCCATTTGGTGCTGTTGAGCAAGTCAATACTACAGCTGTGCTAATATGTAGGTGAGATTTTTCAGGAGAGCTCTGCTGAGCTGCTTTATCTCACGTCACGAAAAATAAGTTTTCAAACACTGTTCTGAATGACTGTGCTGTTGTTGGAAGCCTGTTAGCAGGATATGTGTGAATGATGCAAAACTAACTGCAAAGAAAATTTTTGCTTTGGCTTGCATGGATTCTAACCGATGCCTGCCTGGAATCCTTGGTAGGTGTTTGAGCAGTTTAGCCTCTTGGAGTTTGTAATACCACAGCTTCAACAGTGCCAGCCCAATTAGTGCATATTATAATCGTATCTCTGGTTGTAATTGAGAAATAACTTTTAGATGTCTAAATAAAATCCATCTTAATTACAGAGATAGTCCTTTTTGTAGAATTTGGTCTGATAATAAATGCAAACATAAGTACAAATGGTAGGGGAAAAAAAATAGCGATCAAAAGGAAAAGTGACACGGTGACATTTACTACTTGAAGACTGAGTGAAGTGAAAGCATGAAATACTAGCATGCCATGGCAATTGCAATATTTAAATTGAATTGAACCTGAATCGGATTCTGCTGTTGATGATGCACACTTGGAGCTGCAAGTGCAGTTTTCAGAGTCGTACTGCTCTTCACAGGTTTCCTCTTCCTCAGTCGGGCAGTCCATTGCTCTCTGAATTTTGTTGGGGAACGGTGGCTGCTGTGCAGAGATCATGGCAAAAGAGCTGAAATGGAAGGGGAAAAATAATGTTCTTAGAGATTATGGGCACTCTTTTTGAGGTATGACTCAGAGTCATACCTCAAGACAGTGAGTAGCTTGGGTGGGCTTTGGTTTTGGTGTTGGTTTTTTTTCAATGATGAATTGAGGGGCCGCAAAACCATGATGAAAGGTGACATTTCTGCTGGATGTTGCTGCAAGCACTTTCTCGTAATGCAATAATACTGTAACATATTTTGGCTTATCATGTTTATTATTTTATAATTTATGCAAAATCTTAGCATTGTGTCACTAAACTGATGCTACTAATCAGCCTGAAAAGCGAGCTACTTGCATGGTGCTCCTATCAGTTAAAGCAACAGCTGAGAAAGATGAACTGTCTTGTAATGTCTATGACTTTATCTATTCAATTTATCATTTCCCAAAGAACTCTGGACTTGGCACTCCCGCTTTGCTGCTGCCATTGGGTCTCCTTGTATACAGTTGCTTTCTCTTCTCTGCCTTTTCCTGCAGAACAACTAATTGAATTATCCTGAAATGTAGCTTGCAATCAGGAAATAACTACAGGGAGAAGTTTGGATGGGTAAGCTTTTTTGGAGAACTCGGTGTCTGTTATGAGTGACTGTGCATCTTCAGTGCACAGAGCAGCACCCAGCGTCGGAGGGAGCTGCTTGATCCCAGATAACAAGCAGCAAAAGCAGGAGTGGGACTGGATTGAAATTTGCCTGGGGAGAAATATGCCAGTGAAACTGTTTGTTTAACTGGAGTTTTCTTTAGTGGTGGCACCTCTGTGAGTGTATATACACACATAAATATATATAAAGAGAAAAAAAAATTATTTGTAACTTGCCCTATGCTATTTTTTGGGCTTTAGGCCACCTGGTCTAGTGGGAGGTGTCCCTGCCCATGGCAGGGGGGTTGGAACTCCATGATCTTTAAGGTCCCTTCCAACCCAAACCATTCTGATTCTGTGATTTTTATCCATGATTGGCCTTATTCTGTTCATTTTTGAGAATCCGTATTTGTTTGCCCTCTCCAGCCACGTGCACTGCAGAGAAAGCGTTGTGTAATTTGGATTGCATCATACCTCAGGAGGCTGTTCTAAGATATCCTGGCCAGGAGGAGGAGAGAGAGCTTTGGCAGCAGCCGGGAGGTTCAGCAGTGCCTGCAGGTAGTTTTTCAAGGAGCCAGAGTGACTGCTGACTTGTGTGGGTGGTGTATTTGCACACATGATATTGACACCATTGCAGTTTTACTGATACCTGATATATTCCTTATTGCTACCCTGTTTATGCATAGGGACAGGGTTCGTGCTCTGACTCCTCTTGCACTGCATATTTTTGAGAATCCGTATTTGTTTGCCCTCTCCAGCCACGTGCACTGCAGAGAAAGCGTTGTGTAATTTGGATTGCATCATACCGCAGGAGGCTGTTCTAAGATATCCTGGCCAGGAGGAGGAGAGAGAGCTTTGGCAGCAGCCGGGAGGTTCAGCAGTGCCTGCAGGTAGTTTTTCAAGGAGCCAGAGTGACTGCTGACTTGTGTGGGTGGTGTATTTGCACACATGATATTGACACCATTGCAGTTTTACTGATACCTGATATATTCCTTATTGCTACCCTGTTTATGCACAAGGACAGGATTCGTGCTCTGACTCCTCTTGCACTGCGTTTGTTCAGTTATGGCAGTGATTTTGTGCTGTTTCAGAAAAGGGAGTTTTTTGAAGTAAACTGATCTCTGCAGATGTACTTTTATTTATTTAATTAATTATTTATCAGAGGGCCTTTATCTAGCCAGTAGCAGATTCTGGCTGTGCACCATGGCAGTGATTTTGTGCTGTTTCAGAAAAGAGAGTTTTTTGAAGTAAACTGATTTCTGCAGATTAATTTTTATTTATTTATTTATTTATTTATCAGAGTAGCAGATTCTGGCTATGCACCTTTTGTGTATAATTGGAGATACAATGATGGTAGGTATGAAACTGGTGATAATGCTGCAGTTACAGTGTTCTCTGATGTAGGAGTGAACGCATCCATGTTCACGTTTCACACCTGAAAGTGTGTCTGCTTACAACAGCAAATGTTTTCTATGCAATCTCATGTAATGAAAAGAATACTTCCTGTTTTCAGCAATGTCTCTTTTTTCGTATCTTCAGCTAGCATAAAATCTGGTCACGTCCTAATGTTTTAGGAAATTTCTGGCAAAAAATATTGACTGATGTAATTGAGAATACTTCCTGTTTTCAGCAATGTCTCTTTTTTCGTATCTTCAGCTAGCATAAAATCTGGTCACGTCCTAATGTTTTAGGAAATCTCTGGCAAAAAATATTAAGAGTGATGTAATTGGCAAGAGAAGAATGGCAGAACTGGTGATGGCTACAGCCAGAAAACACTTATTTGAAGACCCAGTCTTCTGAATGTTTCATGTTTAAACATGGGAAGTGCTACATTTCCAAAGTCTGTTTTTGTTTTGCTTTGTTTTATGCTACAAGAGCCTTACCAAATTAAAAACTGTACTATTGAAATGCAAGGCCAATCCTGAAATTACAAAGCAGGGCAAACCTCTGTATTGTCCAGTACCCTTTTATGTAAAAAAAAAAAGAAAGACTTGTGTAATAAGTAGACTGTTTAACTTGACAGTTTGGGTAGAAAGTGAATCATTCTGTATGTTTTTTTTCTTTGCTTAGATAAGTTCTTACTGCAACAGGTCAAAAATTTCAGTTGGCTATGCATAGCTGTGAATACCACAAAAGAGCTTGGAAACAAGCTTAGTAAATATATATTTGTTGATCCATTTTTAAGTACTTGCAGTAAATACAATTGAATCAAACAAGCTTAGTAAATATATATTTGTTGATTTGTTTAAGTACTTGCAGTAAATACAATCAAATCTCTGATCATGATACATATATACTGTATTATCACTCATTCAGTACAGGCTGAATTCGAAGTTGAGTTAGACATGTTACATGATGTTATCAGAACAAAAATTGCTATGTTTTCTCATGCTTTGTCCTTTGAGCTCCTCTAAAAGAAGAGTCTGCTTAAATATTTATAAGGATGCTTTGTTGCTCTTATTAAATCAGTTCTTAAAATGGTTAGGAGGTCTAAAAGACACCTAGTGGTGAGACTGCTGTGGTCCTTAGGTCCATCAATTGCCTGAGTTCTTAAATGGTAAACTGGGGGGATAAAGAATATGCCCTTGCATTTATACATCACCTAATGCACTGGGCTCTGGTTTGTAGCTGAGGCTTCTAGGTGCTACAATAGTATATTTTCAAAGGTTTATGCAAAATAGAAAGGTGGTGTTGGTTTTTGTTGTTCTTTATGTAGCCTGCTGCCATAACTATTAATGAGTAAACTTGAGTAAAAAGTAAAGCAGTTTTTTCGCAGCAAACTGCAGGTCAGATTCAGTCTCACAATTTCAAGACTTCAAATACATTAGCATCTTGGCCTTAATGATGCACAGCTTTATTTTAGTATTTTAAATGACAAACTGTACCTGAATCTACTGACATAGCATTGAGTATGCTATTTGCAAATAGATGGTCTTTGCATTATTACATACTCTACATCTAATATATTCAAGTTGCAGTTGTGTTTCTGGAATTGTAAATACTGACAATTCTACTGACAAATACTATTTTGACATTTTTCTAGTCCATTTTTCAATGAAAATGGTGTATCTCTAACAGCTTTTTGGTTTAGTATAATAATAATATTGCAACCAAAATCTGTCCCCTTTCAAGATACTGTCTCTTTCTGAATGTTAGCAGCTGGTTTCTTTTGCAAAATAGCCCTGAAAGGAAAATGTAATTAAATTCCCTGCTTTTCAAATTTCTTAAACCCACGTTGACTTCATTAATAGTCTTAAACTGTTGTGAACAAAACTACTAACAAAATAACATTTGGTTTCTTCAGAATCTAAGGAAGAAGGAATAATTCCCAAAACTACATCTATTTGAGAATGCTGCATAAAATTAATAAGGTAATTAGACGCTGAAGGGCAAATTGTAAGATGATGATAAACCTTAAGGTAAAAATTTATCCCCTAAGAGGATAAATTTGATGCTTCTCAAACTTCCAAAATCCATTGCTTGGCTATATTGGAAAAAAAAAAAAAAAAAAAAAAAAAAACAACACAAAGTAGGTTAGTGAGCAGCAGGACTGGGTCACTGGGGCTTCAGCTGTAAACACAGCTCTGCTGAAATGTGTTTCTGTCTCTCTTGCCTCTCTGCAAAGTTACACACCGTAGCCTGCTTTAGTCTGGATTATCTGGGCAAGAGCCAATTCCATTTGCTCCCAGGGGAAAGGCAGTTGCAGTCTGTGCTTCGCAAGACGGGGCTCAGCTCCCCATTCATGCCATACACAAACACCCCTGTCTCTCAGAGCCCATGCAATTTTCTCATCTTCTCATGCACTAAATAAAAAATATATATATATAAAGTATTATAAAAAGATGAATATAAACATTAGTAAACAAAGGAAATGTCAGCGCTAGAACCATCACTATAGTGAACCCATATGATATTTGAGTCCACAAGGTAAATGCATCCAGATACTCCAAACCAGCAACGAGAGCACCTCCTTGCAAATTAGTAGGGGTTAGTTAAGGATTTGGTTGGCCAACACAGCTGACCTGAAATAGAGGAGTTCATTCAAGCGCGGTCCCGTGTTAGGTAGCAGAGAACACGGAGGCACCTCAGCCGAGGTTTGCTGGACCCCTGGGTTGTACCTGCTGAGACAGAGGGTGCTGGAAGCTCCCGGTGGGCGGATGCAGGCTCCAGAGGTCTTTATAGAGGCACGCACCTGGAAGGAGTAGCTCCCTGCACCCGCCAGTCGGCTTGCAGGCTATTTAGAGTAACATTACCCGGCAGCGCTCGAAGAACTTACTGTGTTACACTCAACTCTGCCACACTCGCCGTGCAAAACGAAAACGCTCTTGGGCTTTGATGTCCCGAGCGTGACAGCCCTTCAGAAATAAAATCTCAGCTTCCTCCAGCCTCTTCTTCCGTTTTTGCAGATTTAACTGTTCCCTGTGTTCACGGTCTGCAGGGCCGACCCAAACAAGCAACTTGCCGTGGGCAAACGAGCTGATAAATAACACGTGTGTGGCCACTTGGCAGTAGCCCAAACGCAGGGAAAAGTTCACGAAGCTCCTACTGCCAGGAAAAGGTCAAGTATCACTTGCCCCGCTGAGCTGTGGCAGGGGAAGCTGTGGGTACCCTCCTCTGCCCTGAGTCACCAGGAGCCCTGAAGAAATAACAGCTCTCCTGTCGTCAGTGGTAACCACAGGAAATACATCTATTGAAAGAGAGTGTGATGAAAATCACACTTTCATCAGAAAATCTCACAGTTGCCTGTTTTAAAACAGATGGATATTACAGATGTTGGAGATAAACAAATATGTATTCCTTACACGCTCCAAGAATTTGAGTTGTATATGCATTTACCGCTTTGCTGCCCTTCTGTCCTCCCCCCTCCACCTCAGAAAAGATTCCATAGAAAGAAATTCTACTAGAGAGTAGGGATTTAAAGGGAACTTTGACAGTCATAAGGCTAGAACACAAACCCTGACTAATTAATGAACAACTGAAGGTTGACAGTAGAAATTAGAGGGGTTGGTGAGAATATAGATTTTTAACTCCATTTTATAGGCGTTTGAATTCAGGTAATGCTCTCTTGAAGAGTGGCAAAGGAAAAAGATGAGGTTTTCTGTCCCCATGGCTGTGTATTTCTCACATCAGCCACTTCGTGTCTCTGGTCACACCCCATGTGAGAACCTCTCGGCTGCTCATTCAAATGCTCCCCAGTGTCTTTCCTCTGACACTTGATGGTTAAGACACTTTTTTTCTTTTAATACTTGGGCCTTAGTATTAAGGTACTAAGTGTATTAAGTTGATGTTGTAAACACTGCATTTCACAGACCCACCTGACTGTACAAGCAGTGCCCAGCTAGGTCAGAAGCTGTTATTAGAAAGAAAAAAAGGCAGATACGCCGCTGTTGGAATGACTGCCGGGCCGTTTTTAAAGACGTGGTCTTTTTAGCAGGCACGTTCCCGCTGTCATATTTATTGTATTTGTCACCGGGGTTGGATGTCGGTCACACCGGTGCTGCTGTTAAACTTCTGTCCTGAGCTTTGGCAATGGGATTGATGCTGAACATAAATAGTTTATTTTAATTTTTTAAATCAAACCGGGGGAACTGGGTTAGTTTATGCCCGTTATGCCGTCTGTTGTGTAAGCAAGTAAAAAGTATGATAACTAGGAATAGCTTTACAGCTTATTTACAAATCCTGTAGGTATGACTTCATATCTGAAGCGTTACGGGAAGCAACACTGATACTCTGAAATGGAGCTGTAGTTGGTGTGAATTTACTACATAATCTCTATAAATGCTTCTTGTGCTGCTGTCTGTCTCCAAGCACTTCTTGTTTAACACTGAAAATGGGTGCTGTCTGGAGGTGCATCCCCACAGAATTAAAATTTCTCCAGACTTCTGTGAACAGGCAGGCTGAGGGGAGTACAGCACCTCAGTTCTATGTGTAGAAGGGCAATTTTCCATTATTGACTCAACATCCAATTCCACAGAGCTCTGAATTATTGTTAGCTTTTCTGTTTCTGTAAACACTCACGGAAGTTTGCCATCTAGACCATTTGTAGAAGACAAAATGCAGCGGGCTGCCAAGTGCGATGAAGTAAATCAAATTATTCTCCAAATCTTTTTAGAATGTATTTATTTTTAATGTGAGTTGTGTGGCTTGAGTTTTGGGGGTTTTAAGTCTGGTTATATGAAACTTAATGGGTGGTGTGGGTCTTTATTTTCTTTTAAGTGTTATTTAAGTACCAGGGAAGTTGGGAAGAGTGTTCTTTCGAACTCTGCCTGTCTCTGAACTCAGCAGTAGCATCCTCTTCAATATACAGGCAGAGTAGAACTACATTAATTTTAATGGATTATAGAGTCATTTAAATTTAAAACAAATTTTAAAGTTCCTCTGCTGTTTGTTAATAGTAACAATTTCAGTGTAAAATAGAAGCCAGATGTAAAATTGTTAAAACCTTAATTAAAAGACTGCGAGAAATAGGTATGAAAAAGTGACGGTCTTTTCTGAACCCATCAGGAGCAAGAAGCCTGCCATGGTTTGTGCCAAAAGAAGACAGAGTTAAAGCAGACAAGTTAAAGATACTCTTATCAATGACATCATTAACAGTGACAAATCACCAGGAGCAGAAGGTAATTACCCAGAACTCCACCCTGAAGTCACCAGCCCCAAACCAGAGTGTGGTACCTGCTGCCTAAAGTAGATTTCATACCAAAGTGCAGGAAATTGTACAAGTGTGAGGTGTGTTTCTAAGGGGTTCCTGGAGGGATGTGGGGGGCAGCGGGGCAGTGAGTCTGATGTGGGCACTGGGTAAACTGAGAGGAATGGTAGGGATGGTGTTGGCTGATAAATAGTAAGGCAGAGTGTGGAAAAGGAAGAAGGTTTTTGTATGTTCTTTGAAAGTGTGAACAAGCTTGTAGCTCAGGGTCCTCCGGTTAATGCAGTGTGTGTGGATTTCCACAAGCTTTCGATAAGGTCACTCACTGAAGATCCTTACAGAAATTAATCTTTGCTGGGAATAAAAAAAAAAAAAAAAACAATGAAAAAGGATCATTGTTTTTCCACTCTAGGAATTCAGAGTTTGTCTTACGTGTTCAGTGTGTGGCTCAAGTCTTTGATTAAAACATTCAGGGTCTCAGAGCTCCTGCAGAATTTGCAAGAGGTCGTGGGTGGCCTGGTGATTGATGAAGAATGGTGGACTCGCAGTTCTAGAGCAGATTCTCCTCCTTATTGCTGTAGGCATCTGCCGGGCTTTTCTGGATGTGAAAAGCATGTTTGCATTCTCTAAATCACAGGGACTTCTCAGCTGCTGTCAGCAGCCAGCTAACTGTCTGTAGCATGGTGTTGACAGGGCCTCTGCTGTTTACTGAAGTTCAAACAACTGCAAGGTGAAACTTGTTCCAGGTTAGCATCTTCAATGGTTTGGGGGTTTTCTCCTATTTCTTATGGCTGTGGGATGAATCCCCAGCTTGAAGTCACTAATAGCCAAAGGTAATACTGGTGGCCTTCCTGATTAGTGGCAGCTGAAGGGGTAGAGCAACACAGAATATAATCCACAGACCAATTTGTCATTATTTTTACAATGAGAAATCCTTTCTCCTTAGTACAGGGCCTTCTTTTGCTCACCTAGCTTAGGTGACACAGAGGTGGTGACTCAACCACTTCCCTGGGCAGCCTGTTCCAGTGCTTGACAAAAGCATTCTTTTCATTTTCTTTAATTGATTTAATGTTGCATGTTAAATTAATCAGGCGTAACCTTATTTGCCCATACAATGAGATGACACACATAGAATCATAGAAGGGTTTGGATTGGAGGGGACCTTACAGATCGAGTTCCAAACCCCTGTCGAGGACAGAGACAC
>NW_015090859.1:6956043-6961070 GCF_001431845.1 Calidris pugnax | reverse complement strand
GGGTTTAATATTTTTCCTAGAACTTTTTTTTTTTTTTTTTTTTTTTTTTTTTTTTTTTTTTTATTTTTTGGGGAAAAAAAAAAAAAAAAAAAAAAAAAAAAAGAGGAGTTGTCTTTTGGTTTAATAACTTGTTAACAGCACGGAGGCAATAAGTGGTCAAGTTTACAATGTCCCTCGGGGAGCTGTGCTGCTGAGTGTGTTCCTGAAAGCTAACAGGAAATGAAGAAAATAGTGTGGTGACAATAATGAAGAATTATTCAAGGTAGTGAAAACAAAAATAAGCTGGAGAGTTCCAAAAGGTTCTCTAGGTTCTCTGACACATTATGAGAGGCGATAATATGATAAATGAAACTCGGTGCTGACAAGTATAATATAATTCACAGGGACAGCCTCTAACTCAGTACCAGCTAGGAAAGAGACTGTAACGGCACCAGAGACAGCTATGTAGAGGTACCTTTGCCAATCATATCAGCAGTCAGAACCATAAAGGGACTGTTGCATTTTATAAGGGGAAAAAAAAAAGAAAAAGGCAAAACAATGAAAAAGGATCATTGTTTTTCCACTCTAGGAATTCAGAGTTTGTCTTACGTGTTCAGTGTGTGGCTCAAGTCTTTGATTAAAACATTCAGGGTCTCAGAGCTCCTGCAGAATTTGCAAGAGGTCGTGGGTGGCCTGGTGATTGATGAAGAATGGTGGACTCGCAGTTCTAGAGCAGATTCTCCTCCTTATTGCTGTAGGCATCTGCCGGGCTTTTCTGGATGTGAAAAGCATGTTTGCATTCTCTAAATCACAGGGACTTCTCAGCTGCTGTCAGCAGCCAGCTAACTGTCTGTAGCATGGTGTTGACAGGGCCTCTGCTGTTTGCTGAAGCTCAAACAACTGCAAGGTGAAACTTGTTCCAGGTTAGCATCTTCAATGGTTTGGGGGTTTTCTCCTATTTCTTATGGCTGTGGGATGAATCCCCAGCTTGAAGTCACTAATAGCCAAAGGTAATACTGGTGGCCTTCCTGATTAGTGGCAGCTGAAGGTGTAGAGCAACACAGAATATAATCCACAGACCAAATCCATTTGTCATTATTTTTACAATGAGAAATCCTTTCTCCTTAGTACAGGGCCTTCTTTTGCTCACCTAGCTTAGGTGACACAGAGGTGGTGACTCAACCACTTCCCTGGGCAGCCTGTTCCAGTGCTTGACAAAAGCATTCTTTTCATTTTCTTTAATTGATTTAATGTTGCATGTTAAATTAATCAGGCGTAACCTTATTTGCCCATACAATGAGATGACACACATAGAATCATAGAAGGGTTTGGATTGGAGGGGACCTTACAGATCGAGTTCCAAACCCCTGTCGAGGACAGAGACACCTCCCACTAGACCATCTCCTTTTCAAAGCCCCATCTCAAAGAAGGGAGCAAAGCAGAGCGTTGACAGATTATTTAAGTAATTGTTTTAAATTATGCTACCACATAAGGGATCTTCATGGTCAGGAGCATGGAAGAATGAAGAAATGCCCCCAAGATGATGTGCTGAGAAGAGGGACACCAGGCTGTGCCCACCTTACCAGCGGCTCCTGACTGCCATTAGCCATGTGTGGTGCATTTAATGCCTGGCTGTAACAAAGCTATTGTGGAAACCAGTACTGCATCATTTGGGCTCATTGCATAATTTAAGTAATTCTTTTTAATTATGCTACCACATAAGGGATCTTCATGGTCAGGAGCATGGAAGGATGAAGAAATGCTCCCAAGATTTTATGCTGAGAAGAGGGACACCAGGCTGTGCCCACCTTACCAGCGGCTCCTGACTGCCATTAGCCATGTGTGGTGCATTTAATGCCTGGCTGTAACAAAGCTATTGTGGAAACCAGTACTGCATCATTTGGGCTCATTGCAAGAGACAAGATGGTGAGGAATGGGACTTAAAATTGTTTATTTCTATCATCTAACCATCCTTTGTGACTTAGGCTGCTCTGGATTAGGCTAAAGAGCCTTGTTTATGTGAGGATAGATGTGTTCTGTACTTCCTGTGTCCATCTGTGTGATCTTGAGAGGTGGGTCCATATGAACCTCATGAAGTTCAGTCAGGCCAAGTGCAAGGTCCTGTACATGGGTCACAGCAATACAAGCTGGGTGAAGAATGGATTGGGGGCTTTGAGCAATCTGGTCTGGTGGCAGGTGTCCCTGCCCATGGCAGGGAGCTTGGAATTAGGTGATCTTTAACAGTACTGCATCATTTGGGCTCATTGCAAGAGACAAGATGGTGAGGAATGGGACTTTAAATTGTTTGTTTCTATCATCTAACTACCCTTTGTGACTTAGGCTGCTCTGGATTAGGCTAAAGAGCCTTGTTTATGTGAGGATAGATGTGTTCTGTACTTCCTGTGTCCATCTGTGTGATCTTGAGAGGTGGGTCCATATGAACCTCATGAAGTTCAGTCAGGCCAAGTGCAAGGTCCTGTACATGGGTCACAGCAATACAAGCTGGGTGAAGAATAAAGCCCCATCTCAAAGAAGGGAGCAAAGCAGAGCGTTGACAGATTATTTAAGTAATTGTTTTAAATTATGCTACCACATAAGGGATCTTCATGGTCAGGAGCATGGAAGAATGAAGAAATGCCCCCAAGATGATGTGCTGAGAAGAGGGACACCAGGCTGTGCCCACCTTACCAGTGGCTCCTGACTGCCATTAGCCATGTGTGGTGCATTTAATGCCTGGCTGTAACAAAGCTATTGTGGAAACCAGTACTGCATCATTTGGGCTCATTGCAAGAGACAAGATGGTGAGGAATGGGACTTTAAATTGTTTGTTTCTATCATCTAACTACCCTTTGTGACTTAGGCTGCTCTGGATTAGGCTAAAGAGCCTTGTTTATGTGAGGATAGATGTGTTCTGTACTTCCTGTGTCCATCTGTGTGATCTTGAGAGGTGGGTCCATATGAACCTCATGAAGTTCAGTCTGGCCAAGTGCAAGGTCCTGTACATGGATCACAGCAATACAAGCTGGGTGAAGAAAGGATTGGGGGCTTTGAGCAATCTGGTCTGGTGGCAGGTGTCCCTGCCCATGGCACAGAGCTTGGAATTAGGTGATCTTTAACATTCCTTCCAACTTAAACTGTGTTATGACTCCCTTCAGGTACTGGAAGGCTGAAGGTTTTTGTCCAGCTTCTGTGTGTCTCTCCTGTCCTATAACGAGCAAAGACTCATTATGTAAATGAACACAGGTCAGGGTGAAGAAAGGATTGGGGGCTTTGAGCAATCTGGTCTGGTGGCAGGTGTCCCTGCCCATGGCACAGAGCTTGGAATTAGGTGATCTTTAACATTCCTTCCAACTTAAACTGTGTTATGATTCTATGATCTGTTGAGCCAGCATTCTTCCTGCCTTGTGGGAAAAGCAAGGAGACAGGTGAGTAAAATCTTGGCTTTGGGTGCTCCGAGTAGGATCTCCCTTTAAGTGAAGAGCACTGGAATGTTATTGAAATACGTGCTCTGTAGTGCCAGAAGTAACACAGTTTGATTTTTCTAGTAATTTCCTTGTCGTAAAAGTTTTTGTCCAGCTTCTGTGTGTCTCTCCTGTCCTATAACGAGCAAAGACTCATGTAAATGAACACAGGTCGTTTAGATCCTGTGCACTTGCATGAGGAGATTGGTTAGAGAGGTACAACTGCAGAGGGAAGTCAGCCGAGGGAGCAGGGAGGCACAACATCTGTCACAGCTGGATGTGAAAGTGCGTTTGGCCGTGGGAAGTCACTGGTGAAGCAGATCCTTTGCTCTCACGTTCACGTACTGACAGCAGAGACAATACAACACACCCATGGGGGTTTCTTTGCAGTTGATTAACTCCTGCTTTATAATAAAGCCATACACTTCTTCTCCCCTCAGCAGTGAGTTATGGGGATGTCTCCAAGCCTTCTATAGTTAACCTTTCAAAGTCTGGTGCTGTTTGCCTCGAAGGGATTGTTTTAGTTTGAATTTCCTCGTTAATCTTAGTCCTTTGCTGTGCCTCCTCTGTATTTGGATGGCACTGTTTTTAATAGGGACAGGTTTTTCCCTTGGTGCCACCTCTTTCTCATCTGCTTACCCACCCCACGTGTTTGGAGATCCCTTGCTCCCTGGGGAAAGAAATTCATTAAAGCTGAACTTTCATCTGAACTCTCTCAAAGGCTGGGAAGAATTCTACCTCTTCGCGAGGAGCACTCTGCCCTGCCACGGGGTGTTGTCTTACCTCTTGTAGTCCCTCTGCCATTTCTCAGCTCATTGCTCAGAGGAGGTCTCAGTGCCACCTGCTATTTTTTCCTTATGGCAAGGAAGGAGATCTTGAACTAATTCTGTGGGGCTTTTTATAGAGCAAGGATTGTGATGGTCTTAATTTACCGAACTGGAACTTTTACAGCAGGGGCTGCCTTTACTCGATTTGTTTGGGGCCGGTTACTATATACACAAACAAAGGACCTAAGGATGAGCACACCACTCGCAGTGCCACGGGCTTTGGCTGACTCCAGTTAACACCATACAGAGATAAAACTGGCAGGACTCTTTTAATGGCTCTTTTTCTTTTTCTTTTCTTTTTTTTTTTTTCTGATGGTCACAAAGTTATTCCTTTGTTGTAATAGTATTTGCCTAGGATTACATACTGCAAGTTCTTATACTGGTAGAGTTGCTGAAGCCAGGGAGAGTTTTGTTGTGGTGAGGGGTGGTTAAATGGCTGAATAACAAGAATACAAGATTAATGATTATGATGATGATCAATGGTATCCAACTGAAGAGTCTCCTTGCTTCTCTTCCACTTGCAAAAAATCTGGTGCTTCTCTAGAAGGAAGATAAAAATGGATATAAAGTAATCTCAAATGAATGACTGATAAGTATTTTAAGCAATATTACAATTAAGCAATTAGTTTTGCAACAGGAATTAAGTATTTAGAAATGAGTCTTTGCAGACTATTATTAGAAGTAACTTGACCTTATTAAAAACATCACAAGAGCCTCTATTGACTTGGCCGCCACCATAGAATCATTTAGGTTGGAAAAG
>NW_015090859.1:6930417-6955996 GCF_001431845.1 Calidris pugnax | reverse complement strand
TTTTTTTTTTTTTTTTTCTGATGGTCATGAAGTTATTCCTCTGTTGTAATAGTATTTGCCTAGGATTACATTCTGCAAGTTCTTATACTGGTAGAGTTGCTGAAGCCAGGGAGAGTTTTGTTGTGGTGAGGGGTGGTTAAATGGCTGAATAACAAGAATACAAGATTAATGATTATGATGATGATCAATGGTATCCAACTGAAGAGTCTCCTTGCTTCTCTTCCACTTGCAAAAAATCTGGTGCTTCTCTAGAAGGAAGATAAAAATGGATATAAAGTAATCTCAAATGAATGACTGATAAGTATCTTAAGCAATATTACAATTAAGCAATTAGTTTTGCAACAGGAATTAAGTATTTAGAAATGAGTCTTTGCAGACTATTATTAGAAGTAACTTGACCTTATTAAAAACATCACAAGAGCCTCTATTGACTTGGCCGCCACCATAGAATCATTTAGGTTGGAAAAGACCTTTAAGACCATCGGGTCCAACAATAAACCTGCCAAGTCCACCCCTAAACCTTGTGGGTTTTAATAAACCTGGCCTTGTATGAGTTTAATTATACAAATCAGAGGGAAATACTAAGTCCATTTCCAAGTTCTTATTGTGCATGCAAATCAAAAATCTAACACAAATCAAAGCAGCTCTGTGCCTGAATTAGTCAATAGACTCTTGATGACATTATTGATACCATAGTTAAAATGTCAGATGGTGACCACGAGGTAAATTTCTATGTCATTGGAGTCAGTGGGATTTTTGTCTTGGACTGCAAGAAATCTACTATTTCATCATTTGGCTGGAACTCAGGGGGGGGAAAAAGAGAAATTATGACCTTTGGAAGAAGGAGCAGGCAACTCAGGAGGACTACAAGGATGTCGTGAGGTTATGTGGGGAGGAAATTAGAAGGGCCTAAGACCAACAGAACTTAACCTGTCTACTGCAGTAAAAGATTATTGTTCTTTTTTTTCTACAAATACATTAGCAACAACTGGAGGACTAAGGAGAATCTCCATCCTCTGTTGGGTGTGGAGGGAAATATTGTGACAAAGGATGAAGAAAAAGGCTGAGGTACTTAATGCCTTCTTTGCCTCAGTCTTTTTAATAGTAAGACCAGTTGTTCTCAAGGTACACAGCTGCCTGAGGTGAAAGACAGGGACTGGGATCAGAATGAAGTCCCTGTAATCCAAGGGGAAATGGTGAGGGACCTGCTACAGCCAGGATGGGATTCACCCAAGGGCATTAAGGGAGCTGTGTGGAAGTGCTAACCAAGGCACTTTCCATCATTTACCAGCAGTTCTGGCAAACAGGGGAGGCCCCAGCTGACTGGCGGTTAGTAAATGTGATGCTTATCCACAAGAAGGGCTGGAAGGAGGATTCAGGGACTACAGGCCTGTGAGTCTGACCTCGGTGCCTGGGAAGGTGATGGAACAGACACCCTGAGTGCCATCACACAGCATGTACAGTACAACCAGGCGAACAGGCCCAGACAGCACGGGTTCATGAAAGGCAGGTCCTGCTTGATAAACCTGGTCTCCTTCTATGACAAGGTGACCCACTTAGTGGATGAAGGAAATACTGTAGGTGTTGTTTAGTTGGACTTAAGTAAAGCCTTTGACACCATTTCCCAGTTTCTCCTGGAGAAACTGGCTGCTCATGGTTTGGATGGGTGTACTCTTCACTGAGTTAGAAACTGGCTAGGTGGTCAGGTACAAAGAGTTGTGATGAATGGAGTTAAATCCAGTTGATGTGTGGTCACAAGTGGTGTTCCCCAGGGCTCAGTATTGGGGTTGGTTCAGTTTAATATCTTTATGATCGAGTGCACCCTTAGTCAGTTTGCGGATGACACCAAAGTCAAGTAGGAGTGTTGATCTGCTGGAGGGGAGGAAGGCTCTACAGAGGGATCAGGCCAGGCTGGATTGACTGGCCGAGGCCAACGGGATGAGGTTCAACAAGGCCAAGTACCGGGTCCTGCACTTGGGTCACAACAACCCCAGGCAGCGCTACAGGCTGGGGGCAGAGTGGCTGGAGAGCTGCCCAGCAGAAAAGGACCTGGGGGTGTTGGTTGGCAGATTGCTGAATGTGAGCCAGCAGAGTGCCCAGGTGGCCAAGAAGGCCAACAGCATCTTGGCCTGTATCAGGAATAGTGTGGCCAGCAGGACTAGAGATGTGATCATCTCCCTGTACTCAGCAATGGTGAGGCTGCACCTCAAATACCATGTTCAGTTTAGGGCCCCTCACTACAGGAAAGACATTGAGGTGCTGGAGTGGGTCCAGAGAAGGGCAACAAAGCTGGTGAGGGGTCTGGAGCACAAGTCTTTTGAGGAGCAGGTGAGGAAGCTGGGGTTGTTTGGCCTGGAGAAAAGGAGGCTGAGGGGAGACCTTATTGCTCTCTACAACTACCTGAAAGGAGGTGGTAGAGAGGTGGGGGTCGATGTCTAGTGGGAGGTGTCCCTGCCCATGGCAGGGTGGTTGGAATTTGATGATCCTTAAGGTCCCTTCCAACTCTAACCATTCTATGATTCTGTGATCTCCTCTCCCGTATAACGGGTGATAGAACAAAAGGAAACAGCCTCAAGTTGCACCAGGGGAGTTTTATATTGAATATTAGGAAAAACTTCACTGAAAAGCTTGTCAAGCATTGGAATAAGATGCCCAGAGAAGCGGTTTAGTCACCATCCCTGGAGGCATTTAAAAGACAGGTAGAAGGTGCTTAGGGATATGGTTTAGTGGTGGAGTTGTCAGGGTTAGGTTAATGGTTGGACTCGATTATCTTAAATGTCTTCTCCAAGCTAAAGAATTCTATGATTCATTTCCAAAGATTTAGCTGTATGGAGGCTCTTGTGTGTGGCTTTTTTTTGTTTGTTTGTTTGCATTTGTTGAATGAGTTTGGGTGTGAAAGGGATATTTTGAAGCCTCCATTTTCACCTGGATTTAATCATTTGTGTGCTGCAGTATGCAACGTGCTTCAAAGTTCAGCAGGTTTGTGCAGAGTTTAATCCTGAGTCACTACTCGTATCAAGGTCCTACATCTATCATCACATCTTCGTAACTGCTGTCCAGAGCTATAAAAGGGCTGTAAATTCAGTACTGACTTACCTGCTGTATCTTGCTGTGCACCTGCTTCACAGGGAAACCCGTGCTGGCTGCCTCTTAAGTAGGAATTAGGTAGGATGCTGATTTTGCTCTATAAAAGGACTACAATCTGGGTATTTAAGAAACAGCTTTCTTCCTGTGGCAATCAGAAGTCATCATTAAGCCCTTCCGAGCTCACTGATGAAGTTGCCACTGGCAATGTACCCCCCATGATTCCTTTAGGACATCAAAAGCAGTTCCTGATTTTGGTGTGCAGAAGCACAGACTGGGCTTTGCTGCCTTTTGGAGATATAAAGCAAGGTTTGACTGTTTGAAGGAAGGGTTTTGGCATTTTTTTTTTTTTTTTATTGGAGGGACACTTGGATCTTGGCAAGTTTCCTCAGTTTCTTCACCTACCTTATCAGTGTGTTTTGTGAAGGTGAGAGGCGAGGAGTCCCAGGAGCTCTTGGCAGACCTTTTGTTGTCCTGCTGCCTCTGCAGTCATGCAGCGTGCGTGTAATATGTTAGGAATGGCCCAGAGAAAGCAGAATTACGTTATCTGGAAAGTACCAGTAATACTTAAAGCTATGGGAGATTTGCCTGGCAGCTTTTGTAAGGCTCTTCAGAAAAGATATTCTGGGACGACTGTTACGGCAAGGTTAAAACTATTCCCCACCAGCACCACCAAAAAGACAAGGGTTGCTTCATGCATTTTAAGCCAGTGGTGGGCCCCACAAATACTCTGTTGGCCTGCTCCCCTCCAAGGATGCAGCGATCCCGAGGGGGTCTCTGTGTTTGAGCCTACTTGGGGGAAAAAGACAGTTATTTTAAAAGCTGGTCAAGGACCATGATTGCAGCATTTCAGTGCAGACAGAATATTAGAGGAGGGGTGGCCCTGCTGTGTTGGAAATTGTCATCAAGTATGTCAGGAGTAATAGTATCCTTCCATGGAGCACGGGCTAATCCAGTGCTACCGCGGTACCAATCCCGGGCAATTACATCTGGTGTTACAACCCTCGTTTTGTGTCCCTTACTCATCCCCTCCTCTGTCCCAGAGCTCCAACCTGCCTGTCTGCAAGCTCGTTGCCCCTGGCAGGCACCCTGCACCTTTCTGCCCACGTGTGGTTGGGTGGTGGAGAGGGGTGCTCACGCCTGCCTGAACAGAGGTGACCTGCTCTAGTGTCACTGCTCTGAGTGACACCTTTCTGTGGGGAAAACACTGTTTGCGTATCTCCATGAGAACACTGCGCTGCTACGTGGGTGCTTTTATTTTATTTCTCTTTCTGGTTAAATACTGAAATATATTGTGAAGATGGCAAGGAGCCCTCTCCAGCTGTTTCATATGGAAACAGTTATTGTGGATCATAAAATCGTCTAGGGTGGAAGGGACCTTGAAGATCACCTAGTCCAACCATCAACCTAACTCTGACAAAAAAAAAAAAAAGGCAATAAAAAAATCACTAAACCATATTCCTGAGGACCACGTCAACCCGCCGTTTGAACACCTCCAGGGATGGTGCCTCAACCACTTCCCTGGGCAGCCTGTTCCAATGCTGGATAACACTTTCTGTGAAGAAATTTTTCCTAATATCCAATCTAAACCTCCCCTGGCGCAACTTGAGGCCATTTCCCCTTGTCCTATCTCCTGTGACTTAGGAGACGAGACCAACCCCTGCTCCTCTACACCCCGCCTTCAGGTAGTTATAGAGATGCTGTATACTAAATGCTTTCCTATGCAGTTATCCATGCATGAGTTATTAAATTCATTTTCAGAAGTATAATAGTCTTATTTTGGTTTTAATTATCACCTGGTCTTCAATGTAGCTCTTCTAGAGAATGTGTTTAGTGGTAGTACCATGTGAGCAGAGCAGGTTTTCCCTGCAACATCTGCCACCTACAAAGACTTGAATAACTAAACAAGATCTGAGCTTTGCAGCATTATGCTCATTTATAATAACATGTCTTCTTTGGCCCAGGTCCTTGATGTAACATCTCAGTCACTCCAGACAGTCATCATTGTCCCCTGTGAACTGGATTTCTTGTTGTAATTAATATGGCTCAACTTTTTGCAAAATGTTTAACTTGCATAACTCTGTGTGGTAATGCGGGCTTTGAAATACATTATTTCTATCATATTAATTACTGTGGGTATATCCAGTGTCTGCATGAGTTAAGGCAGCTGTGCCCTCTTTGACCGTGGTCTCCTATTGTCCCCAAGCTGAGTGAGGTGTTTGCAGGCATCACTGATTTATCACCCAGATTTGAACAGGGTCAGTGCTGGATCCTGCACGTCCCCATCAGTAAAGCTCCTCCACTGCTGGAAGCTGAGACTCCCTCCTGCATCTTGCAGGTTTTGGGAGGCGGCGAGCAGACTGCTGTGCCTGCCTGTTGCTGATGGATGTTAATTCTCATCCAGCTGTTGGTCCTCCAGCTGTGTGCTCGTGGAGGTATCTACCGCAAAGGCACCCTTGACAATTTTTTTCCGGTCCTTGCTGACCAGATCCTGCAACGTCACGCGGGTGCTGGGGAGGATGCAAGAGCATGGTAACGTTCATACCTTGCTAATTCTGTGCCAGATTCACAGGTTGGTGACAGGAGTGGCTGGTCATGTCCCCCTCACCTCCACACACCCCACTCCCCGCCCCAGCAGGGCCTTATTTTAGGCATTTGTTGGTAACCCACAGCGACAGGAGGAACTGGATACTCTTCAAGAGGCCACCCTGACCGGCCTCGGGGCAATACAGGGTGCTGTCATTTCTTAGACCTATATTTAAGCACCACCAACAAAGAAATTCAATATATTAACACTGGGAGCAGGCTTATCCTGCTGGAAGTCAAGTAGGTGCTGAACATGGATAGTTCAGTGTTGAGAGCAGCTGAGAGAACCAGGGAATGAGGATGGTCTGGAGTCGTGCCTGGGGGCTCTGGAGGTATCCATATCCTTACATCCTCTGTGCATAAACCCTTCTGTCCCCATCTTCTTTCTACAAACTGAAGGGGAAGGGAGCCCTTTACAAGAATCTCACTACAGCTGTAGAAGTTTCTGAAACATCCAGTGAAGGTTTGTTTGGGTTTGTTGCTGTCGTTTTGTGGTTTTTTTGTCTAAAGGACTTGCTACTTCTTTCTTTCTCAACTTGCGAATTGGTTCAACTGAATCAAGTACCAGGGAAAGACAATTTGCTGTCCCAGAAAGCATGCATATATGCAGGGTGTTTCTGTGCTTTTAGCCTTCTGGTTTCCACTAGAACTGCTTTTGTTGCTTTTTTTTTTTTTAAATGATGCTTCTGAATCTTGATGGCAGGGCATCCTTTGGCTTATACACCGTGAGCTGAGTTTGAAAGCTGGATAAGGGGAGAAGAATTTATCCCCTTAAGTTAAATGATTATTTTAGTGAGAGAGAAGGTAAATTCACGTTTATCCACAAATATAAAAATGCTCTAGATGTTTATTGCCTGTCCCTGTGCAAACTGTTAATTTAAAGCTTCCATATTTGAAACAGCTGGGATGGGGTTCACGGATCTCAGATAACAGGTTTAGCCAAACCCGTCTGAGTTGTGATGTCATCTTTGCTCTGCTGTATCATTCATGTGGTTGTGTCTGGAGCTGACAATGGAAACCTTTCATCATCTTGGCACCGAGGTTTCCTTTTATCCCCAGTACTCCTCGCCTGACACGTAACAGCAACGTGGCGTTAGGGGCTTGTTGGAAGGGAGTTTGTTATCCTTACACCTGCTCACTGAGATAAAATAAGAGATTGGAACTATGTGAATTGCAGTCTCACAATGGAAAGACGTGCTCACAAGCAACAGTATTGAAGAGTACTTACAAAGCAAAGACAATTCTTTATATTTGCCAAGTGAATCTCTTTGCAAAGTCAGAGAAGACACTATAAACAAGTACGTAAAGACATTCACTCTCTCCTTCTGTGCCTGGGGATGATCCCCATTAATTTCTTTACTTTAGCCACCACAGCCAGCAGACGTGGCAAAAGTCTTGTGAACATCAGTGCAGACTTTGGCTCAGCTTCTCAGAAACATCAGAGCACCCCTGGCACTGACCATACTGACAGCATCCTCCCAGCCATCCTCAAATGCTACAGGCAGGATGCAGTGGCCTGAATGCAGGTGCTCAAAGTCCTCTGAGACACCTCAGTGTGTCCAAAGAAATTGTGGCGATGACAGCGAAGACATGGGACTGTTGAGAGACCCTCACCCTCCTGCAGCAGCATCTGGAGATACTGCAGGAGTACTGGAGATTGTACTAGACACACATATTTAGGCCGCTTAGTCTTGCTGGAGGAGGAGACTCAGTTCTGGGTGAGAACACATAAGTTCAGGCATCAACGTGGCAGTTCGGTTCAGTCCAGTCCATGGAGATATATTCTGTATTGTCAATGAATCCAGAAATGATTAATCTCTCTCAAACCAGGATTCAGTTGCCTAAAAGCAGGTGTCTAATGCTATTTTAGGTGGTGTGGACTATCCCGGTTGGCATCCTGTTGCTGCACCAAAAAGGACACGGGCTTCCTCCGTCTTGCGTCATGTCTGCCAGCCCCGTGCAGATGTCTCATCTGCCCTGGAATATCAAATGGCAGGAGGAGCCAGGGAACTGAAGACCCATGCGTGCTGGTAGGGCGTTTGAATCACCCTCCAGGCTCCCTTGACTGCATCAATCAGATCTCTGCTGATTATAGTAGGAGCCAAGATACTAAAGGTTAAGAGAAGATATATGCCTGACTCTCCAAAATAAAGCTAGCTATCTCACTGGCAAAATCACAAGAGTTGGGACAGTAAAAGCCCCTTTTCGTCCACAGTTAGGTGATTTATGGGTGCAACTCTCTCTGTGCCACTCTTCTTTTACCTCCCAAAATGGCGGTCCGGCTTGGAGGCTGATGGTTATTTTTAAGTCAGTTTTCCACAGTCCCTCCTGTTGTAACTGAATCCCCGGTATATGAACAGGGTTTGAGCCATCCCTTATTACCTACAGAAGGGTGCCGTAGCACGCGTTCAACCAGGCCATCAGCAGTAAAGTATGACATGAGGCAAGAGGTAGACTTAAACTTAGGTCTTCCCCTTACAAGGTGAAATAGATGGAAAAAATATCTTTTTGGGAAAACCACCAGGTCTTGTGCTTGGACAACAGCACTTGGCTTTGACTAATTGTAGCTATGGCCAGCAGCTGACAAGATGGAGACTTTTACCCTGGAAGCAGAGCTACAGGGTAGATTTTGCCAGAGCCAAGCAGCAGTTTAGTGTAGAATTCACAAGATACTTGGGCAGCTAAGTCCAAAATGTGTGAGGCTTACGATTGCCATTTGTGATTTAGACTTTTTTCTGTCTGTGTCAACCCTTGGCAGACGTAACAGGTAAAATGGGAGGTAAAGTACGTCCTCTCAGACCTCTCAATCAGTAAGTTGAAAAAGGATTCTCTCCCAACAGGAGAACATTCTCTTTCCTCCACTTTCTCTTCTTGGGGATGATATATGAGTAAACTTAGAAACACTGAAGAGCTACAGTATGATGAATATAATTGTTTTTAATTTTGACCACTAACTAGAAACTGTACTTGCCATCCATGTAATAGTCCAACCGTCATGTAGCATAATTTCACAAAAGTCTCAGAAAATCGGGTTGCAATTGCTTGTAGAAGGCTATTCTTCCAGCCCAAGTAAGGAGCAACTATACCTAAACCATTCCTGGCAGATGTTTGGTTGCTCTTCAAGACCCCCAAGGAGATTGTGTCAACATTTACTGAGGTCTGTGATGAGCAGTAGATTGCAGATGCAGGTCCAAAGGTAAGAGGAGGTTTGCACAGGTATGGGTTTTTTTTGTACAGCCTCTGGTTGAAGCTCCAAGTCAGAAGATCACTCAGCTGTAGCACAGTCATTAGGGACATTCCAAATCCCATTAAATCCAATAAGACTAAATTGAAAAATATATGTAAGCACTTTGCTGAATGACAACTGCAAATCTGTTTGAGCGTGAGCTGGGATTACTTCCCACCTTACTGTATCACTTGGTGCCTCGCTAGACGGAGACTTACACAGCAAGAAGTCACTCCAACCCCTTATGAGCCAATAATTTTCACAGGGAACAGTAAGTGTTGAGTGTCTTCTGAGTTAAACTGTGCTTCTTAGCGAGATTACAGGGAAAATGCTCATTTAAAGAGAGTTAATAGCATAGGTAGACAGATACACTGCTTTATTCCCACCCCCCACCGTATTTCAAAGCTATTTCTAAACAGGAAAGTTGATATGTCACCCACTGGTGCATAGGTCCATGCTGACAGAGGACCACATGGAAGGAAACTCTGCTTTGGCATGTTGTTTTTTTGCAAACTGCATCAGTCTGAAGACCGGACAAGAATGTACTCGCTCCATAAAACTGGAATGAGATCCTGCAAACAGAGCTATATCCAGCAAAGTTTTATAGACTCGGAATTATCTCCAGCATCTGTGCAGGAAACATGAGAAAGGACATTCTCTCTCCGTGGTTTACCATGTTGCTAATGAGGGTAAGGTTGCCACCACTCCCTCTTGTCAGCTCCCCTGTGCACACTCAAGCTATTCCATCATTTCAAGCCCTCCCCTTCAACACCGAACTGCTAAATGCTGTTTTCTAAAGGCTACCACCTAACGGGTTGGATGTGCTGTCGCACACTTGTGGATGCAAGAAGACTCATCTAAGAGAATTCTCTGTGGCATCTGCTACTCTTCTCCTGTATAAAACCGTACCACTGCTTTGTGTGTTGTCTGACTACAACAACATTTCTCTGCTGCTCGAGTGATGGGAGGATTTGGGACTAGTTACTCATTGCCTTAGCCTTTGGTGATAAAATGCATCTTCAAAAAGCAACGCTGGCATGACTCTCTCAAGTGTTGTAGCACAGCTCTCTTCAGCCAGCTGCTACCTGGGACCAGGACAGCAATAGCCAAAGTCATCAGAGTCAACTGGAAGTAGCCAACTAGCATAAAATCCCCTTATAAAAACCACTTTAATTTTTTTTTTTAAATGTTTGAAGCATTTGAAGCATTTGAAGCAGCTCAAATGTTTGCTTTTAAATGTTTGAAGCAACTCAGAAGTTGAGGCACTGAATATGCCCCAGTTGAAGAGGACAATTTCTGCCAGCATACTGCTTAACTCACAGTGTTTTAAAGGGTTATTTCTGCACTTCTAATTTAACATCTGGCTATGCTGCCCTGAACAGGAAAAGACCTGCTTCTATACTCAGAAGCTCCTTTAATAAGGATATTTGATTTGTTGGTTTTAAATTGTAGCTCACAAAATATCAGAATTCCTGTTTGCTACTGAGCACTATGTAATGAACAGCAGAGGAGAAACCTACAGCTAAGCTTGCCATGTGCAATACTTACCTTTTTGTTTAAATTCAGCAGCGAGCAATTGTGACCGATTATTTAGGAGAATGCCTTGCCAGTGTTTGCTAATCACTCTTCCTAACAGTAACAGATACCCTGGGTGGTCCACCGAGTTGTAAGTCAATCTTCAGGTTCAGTGCAAGGCAATATCCTGAAAGAAAAATGACTTGGACAGTTTGTGATCAGCGACTTGAATTACAGCCTCGGTACTCTAAGCATCACACCCGCTCATTTAAGAAGCATGACCACATGGTTGCAAAGTGAGGACTGGTTTCCCCTTTCATGGCAGAAGCCAAGTTAGAAATCATAAAGATAGCATGATAGCAGCAGCCTGCCTGATCCAGAGGAGGAAAAAACAGAAACTATTATGATAAAAATAATGATATATACATATAACGTTTTATATCATATATAAAATACTAATTATAATATTGGGATGATGATTGTTTAAGAGAGCTTCTGTGCGTGTTCTGTTTCTCTGATCTCTGAACACAAATGTGGTACTCACTTTTTTCATTGTGATTACCTGTCCTTACCAATTTATCTGAAAATTATTTAAGTAGATTTAACGCTAAGTAATTAATATTTAAACAGATGACTGGTTTCCCCTGTCTCCAGAAAGGTCCCTTTGATATAATTTGGGCTCTGCAGCATTGCCGAAAGGTGGGACAGAAGAGAAGCAAAGGCCAGGGGTTGTCCCCCTTTGTGTCCCTGTTGGTGATATGAAGGATGAAGGCAAGACCCTGCAGACTATCCCCTTGCTGCCAGAGCTGGCCTTGGCTGAGCACATGGGGTTAAGCCAAAGAGTGCCCAGCACATACAGGGAGAACCTACTCTGGTTATTAGTCTGGAGGAGCAATGATGGGAGCTAAACAGAAAGTGACAAGTCTTTTGGCAGAGCCAAAATAAATTAGAAAAAAGCACTCAGAAAATCCTTCCTCGGTCACCCCTCAGCAGACAAGGTTCGAGCTGGCTAACACAAACCTTGAGGTGTGTGCCAGGCAAGGAGCTGCCCAAGCGCAGCAGAGGGTGAAGTGAACTTTCCTTGTCCTGGTCTCCAGCCATGCCATCCAGAGCCAGACCAGTTATTTCTGACCTGCTGTCTTCAAGGCCTGATTAGCTCAGGCTTAGTTTCCAATGAGCCCCAAGACCCTCCTGAGTCAAGCTCACAATATCGATCACTCAGTCGTAGATCTGATCTCTTCAGACTTCCACGGGGTTGAAGGCGACAACCCGCACAAGCACCTGAGCTGGTTCCCAGAAGCTCTCCAGGAGTGGGACCACCAGCAAGCCAGGCCTTACAAGGACCTTGGTGGCGTCCCACCTGCTCACCTACCTCCACATCAAGAAGTAGGCACCCTTGGTAGAGCCAGACGGCAGCTCACACTCATTGGAAGCAGTTTTGTGGTGAAGGAGGAAGAGAGAAACCATGTTTTCGCTTCCATACACCATTCTTCGCTGGCATGGAGGCTCCCATCGTGCCAAGCGTCTCACAGCTGACTTGTTTAAATCAATTCAGTGGGGAACTCACACACCAGGAATGAAGCTTGTGTTTCGAGGGCTTGTTCTCTACTGGAGTGTTGTAGGCACCCCTTCTCCAGCCAGCTTCAGGAGTACCCAGATCCAGTACATTCACATTGTACATGGACAGCAATGCAGATGTTGAGAAGTCACCTCTCACCCATTTTTGTCCCATCCTCCTCCCTACCCTGCTGTGTTTCCAGGACACTCTCCTTGCTTCTTGGCTAGAAAAGTCCACTGGCAGTGTTTTGCGTGAGCAAAGACTCCTTTCACAGAAATTGGAACTTTTCTAATCTTGTCCTCTCCCTGCTTTGAAGACATTTGAAATGCATTTCGGCCTTTGACCAGGTGCCTAATTAGTTGTTGTGGCTATTACAGCATTTCTAGTTCAAAAACACAGTGAGTAACTCAGGCTGTCTTTACTGCTGGGGTGTTGAACCATGGAGAGGAGCAGCAACACCACCTCACCCAGGTACCTCTGCCAGCTGGCTTGAGAATTCAGGCACCAGGGTTATTGGAAAGGGAACCATAGTTCTCTGATGGAAAGCCATGACCAAGAACTACTCAAAACGTAATTTAAAGACACCTGAGAAGTGCCCAAGTGCACCACTTATGGTATCTACAACGTAACATGAACTCAGCAGACCAGAGACTCTGGCCCTTCCAAGCCTGCTGAATTGGCACCTAAGCAATTGCTTTACTTATTTTCACCTTTCTACTGTCAGTTACTTTCTCTTATGACTCAAGTAGTGTTGAGTTTTCCAGAATGGGGACCGTGTCTGTTTGCCTGTAAAGTGCTCAGCAGAGTGCTCTTTCCATGGCTGGGTGTCCTTTCATCCCAGGCAGTTGTCCCACCTGGACAGGGATTTCACCTCCTTCTTTAGACACAGAGAAGGAGAATAGGGAGGCGATGAATCCTTTGAATTACAGACTTTCTTATACACGTACCATAATGTCTCTGGTTCAAAGCAACCTAGTGTAACGGGACACATTTGTGCTGGAACAGAAACACAATCCTGCTAAAATAAAGTTCACTATACAAACTAGGCCTCCTAATTCAATTATTTCATTTCACTATGCCAGCATCCCAAATTCTGATTCAACAAAGTTCACAGCAGGAGAGATCTGGCATATCACTTGGGCATGGGTCACTCTCAGCATGAAGTAATGCATGCCATGCTCAAGTTATGAACATGTTTAAGAGCTTATGGTTGACCTTGGTCCCCAGCAGCAAACTCCTTGGGATCTGATGTGGATTTGAAGTAGTTGTCCGTCACTTCTCTTCCAGTTGAATGTGGTCTGGAAAGCAGCTGTTTAATAAGCTGCAGATGCATTTAGAGGTCTTCATAAGAGGTCTTCTTCCTAAAGGGGACCTACAGGAGAGATGGGGAGGGACTCTATCAGGGTGTGTAGCAATAGGATGAGGGGTAATGGTTTTAAATTGAAAGAGGGGAGATTTAGATTAGATATTAGGAAGACATACTTTGCTGTGAGGGTAGTGAGACACTGGAACAGGTTGCCCAGAGAAGCTGTGGATGCCCCATCCATGGAGGTGTTCAAGGCCAGGCTGGATGGGGCTTTGAGCAGCCTGGTCTGGTGGGAGGTGTCCCTGCCCATGGCAGGGGGGCTGGAACTGGATGATCTTTAAGGTCCCTTCCAACTCTAACCGTTCTATGATTCTATGATATTTAAGATTATTTCTTATTTTAAAAGAGCCTGGGAGCATTTGTTTCTATCAAAGGCTAAAACTCTTCATAAGAAATTATTCTTTTATCCTGGAGCTACCCAGCCTCCCTCAGCAATTCTTCGCAAATTCCTTTGACTTTACTGTATAGAAGGATCCTGAAAGTGTGAGGAATAATCTGTTCCCTTGCCCTAACGCACTTAGGATGTATCACCCTCCTGGAGCAGCCCCACTATCTCATTCAACACTCCTGACTACACATAACACTGAAGAGAAATTAAGTTTAGGTCAAAATATGTATATCCACATGTGTGCACATGGACTCTACACATATATGTGCGTACGCCCATTTCTTTAAAAAAAGACCTCACAAAGCCTTTGATATGCACCTATTAAAAAACGTGCAGTGAGCTTCTTGAACTCAGGTGAAGATGTCTCACTCCAAGCACCCCCAAACTCATCTGGATCTTTCCCTGCAGCCCCGGGCATTAGGGCTGAAGCTGGACACCGCTCGTGGCCAGGCACTGTCAGGCCAGCGCTCCCCTGATTCTGCTCCCCACACCTCCGAGGAAAGAGGAAATACCCTGGCATGGTCCTTCCCCAGGAAACTGAAACCTGGAGTCAGGAGCACACGTTACAGCCCTGCCGTTGCCTCTACTGCTGATCCGTCGGGATGGTGCCAGAGCGTCACCGCTGGTATCTGTCATAGTGTCAGAGGTGTTAACATCCAGTTACAGGGGAAAAATGAGCTCTGCAACCCAGGGAGAAAAAGGATGCTGCCTTTCTGTAAGATGGGAGATTTTTTTATTCCTGAGAGAGAAGAGGAAGATGGGTGGCTTGGCAAGTATGAAATAAATAAAATTACTGTGAGACGTGTTTCCATTAAATTGAAAACAAGGGCTCCTTTTAATGTGTAGCTATTCTTCCAAAGTACAAGGGACATTATACACAGAAAGATTTTGCTAATGTATGAGAGTGGGGAAATTAAACGTCCCGAAGTTTCAGAAACACACTTTCTCTATTTTTATTCTGTTCATTTTACACGTCCGTTGGCACGGGGTGTTACACTTGTGGTTTCCAGAGTCCACAGCGAGCTGTTCCGTGAGTTAAAAGGGCTGATGCAGAGAAAGGCACCAGCCATTGCCCTCTACACATCAGTATTTAGGATCCCCCTGCCTCTGCGGGGATTGGGTTACTGGTGAGCGAGAAGGCCTTCGTGGTCAAAAATACCCTGGGGACAGTCCACTCTCCAACTTTCCATAATAAGCAGCAATGAAAGAAAATCTGCCCTGTGTCCCCACAGACAGAGCTGCTCTCCTCGCTCTCCCACACAGGTTTGGGGTGTCTCTGCCTCAGAGACCTGCGGTTCCGTCCCTCACCCCGGGAGGCACTGGAAGATGACCTGTCTCGAGACACCCAAAGGTGACAGACAGAGGCCGTGCTGGCCCCTTGCAGCTACAGCAACCAGACAGTGAAGTGCCACCTGCAGGGCCAGGTTGCTCCCACTGCTCCCTCCCGCTCCTCTCACCCCACAGAGAGATGATGCAGGAAACAGTGTGGGCAGGAAACCAACACTATGGGGGCAAACCAGGGAATAGTTTTCTCTAGTGTTTTAGCCCATTCAGTTCCCTGAATGCAACAAGACTTTCTACGGGAGCTTTGTAAAGCAACTCATTGAATGGACACAGGAGAGAGGGGGAGGAGGGCTGGGCAGGCACCGATGGAGGAAGGAGCCAAGTTAAAGGGAATAAAACCTCTCGTGTCCACCTTCCCATGGGACGTTGACTTCTTGTCTCATAGCAGGGGCTGAACAACATGCTTGTGGCTTCTGGCAGCCAAAAGGAAAATAGAAAGAAGATGAACCTTCGAGGAATTACTTGAGCAGCTGGAAGTCCAGCCCTGCTCATGGACTCTCTCGCTGCCTGGTCCCCAGGAGGGTGCAGGCAGAGCATCCTTCCTCTCCAGTAACTGAAACAAAGAGAAAGCCAGCCACCACCTCTTCCCCTCAGCCCACCCTGGAGGCCTCTAGGCACACTGGGCTGCCTCCTGCGACCAAGAGGTTTGTCACCTTTCCTGATCTACCAGTGATGGCACTTTGGGCTGCTGAGGGCAAAATGGCTGTGCTCACATATCTGGAGAAGGAGAGTCCACCCGGGGAATGGGAGCTGTGGGGCACAATCCAGTCGGGCTTTTGTGGTTACTTCTCTGCTGCCTGGGGGGACAGCCAGGCATAGCCACGATGGAGATCACCTCATGCTTTTGGCAATCTCCTCCACCACCATTCCCAGCGCAGCTTTCCTTGCCCTTCCTGCAGGCAATTTATTGATCATATCCTGGCATCATTTCGAAGCCTACCACTCTGCCAGGCCAGGAAGCCTGCAATTACTGTTTGGGACATGGTGACAGTAGAGTGGGAAGTTCCTCCAGAGCTAGACTTTGCAAGCCATTAGAGAAGCAGGCCCTGAGGAGAGCTTTGTGCTACACCCAGAGCACTCCTGTCTCAAATATGGCTTCAGACACGGTCTTGTATCAGCAGCCTGAACTCCCTGGCCTGCCTACTTCTTGCTGAGGGAGCTGCCTCATGCAGCATGCCTACAAATGCTGTGTATACCAAGCATGGCCTGAGGACCATGTCCAAAAAAATCATGCTCCTGGGGAAAAATTGATGTAGCATCTGATTGCTGAAAGCGAGGAGGACACTGCTGCTGACATATGCAGCCCTGCCCAGAGACAGGCATTTTCCAAGGTTACTCGTAAGCCCTCACCTCTGTGGTATTAGCCACGCACATCCTGCCTAAACCTCACACCAGATGCCTTTCCCTTGCAAAAAGACTTATTTAATTATATATTGCTGACTGATTTGATCCCAAAGGACTGGGATGTCAGGGAGATACTCAATATGTGTTTCTGCCCCATGGATGTGCTCAGTGATAGGATCACACAATCATAGAATGGTTAGAGTTGGAAGGGACCTGAAAGATCATCGAGTTCCAACTCCCCTGCCATGGGCAGGGACACCTCCCACTGGACCAGGTTGCTCAAAGCCCCATCAGTCAAGTTCATTACCCTATTTACCCTCATTACCCTAAGCACTGGTGGCCACACACCCGCAGCATCATGGGGTTCAGCCTGGGCTTCTTAGGCTACTCCACAACTGAACAGAACAGCTCAAGCTGAGCTCCATGCTGCAACGCTTTACTGGTTTGGTGCTACCGACCTAGAAGTGTCGTTAATGGGCTTATCTAAAACGTGGGCACTACAAACATACCTCAGGCTGTTTCCACAGCACCGCCGCTCTTTCCCTTCTGACAGGTATTTTGATGGGGATTTCTGCTGTCGGGGGATTATCTGGAGAAGACTTTTCCGAAGGGAGCAGCTGACCGGCAAGGGATCCAGCTGCCCTCAAAGATGTCATGTGAGATTTTTCACAGGATGCCAGAGAGGGCACCGAAATCAGCAAGATCACAGGTTTTCCAGGCATGGATTCCCTGTCATCCTACCTGTAACTATTAACACAAGCATTACTTCACAGTGAACAAACTCTACCCACTCCCCTTGCAGAGATGTGGCATGAGGCTCCTGCAACATTTAATACTATTTAAGCTCCCAAAATAGGGCTTTAATGAGGCTGAAATGCTGAGTTTGTGCTAGACCTTCCAGAGAGAAAGTTCATTTCAGCCTGCAGGCCTAATATTCATGAACTTGAAAACAACTCCGGTATAAATACTAATAATTTTTAAAAGTGCCATTTTACATGTGCATAAGCATATCTGCATAATTTTGTGGGTACTCCCATGTGCTGGTATTTGCAAATGCACCCCATGAAGTTTCTGGCCAAAGACTGAATGGTATAAATATAAGCATGAGAAGAGCTGGGTTTTTTTTCTGCTATATTTCGTTGTCTGCAATAAGCGTAACATTAGCATTGCACATGAGGAAGGGGAAGCTCCAGGACTGTGAACGTGGCCCACTGATGTATATGTGTTGCAAGTTTCCATCGCAAGTCTCCATCTGCCCCCACAGTGAACTGGACAGAAAATGTAACCGACGGTCCCTGTGGTTCCTTGAGGCTCGAGGTGTGTGCTCTAACCAGTCCTTGTGGCTCGGAAAATCCTTTTATCAATTGCACAGTGTGTGCAAATAGAAAACAAGCAATTAGTTTCCAAAGAAGATATGTGGTTGGTTGCACACTTTCCCCTAGGCAGAGAGTGAGAGGACAAACATCTGACACTAACGATATTCTTTTAATATGGGTATGAGCTTACTGGGACTGAGAGGGCCAAAGGGACTAAACAGATTACCTGATGTGTTTGTACTGGCAGAGCCTCTTCCTTCTCCTATTTGGAGCTGTGTCAACACAAACACAATGATTGCTGCCGTAATGTAGTCTTAAAAGTTCTCAACAGCTACCACAGTGAATGCCATACAACGTTGCACTGACAGGGGTAGGACTAGACGACAGCTGGCTTCCCATTCTCTAATTTCTATGGTCCTAGGGAAATGTCCTACCACCTGCAAGACACTTAACTGCAGTGATGTTCAAAGCATCTACTAAGAGAGAGACATTTTTGGTGCATCTCCTTTCACGGGATCCCACTAATATATGCTGAAAGAAAGATTTTAAGAATTTTAATAGATTGATGCATTAATGCAAAACCATTATTTTCTTCCAGCTATTTATTTGTCAAACCAACTGACCGATCTCCCTCTCATACCTGGCTTCTGGTTTAGACAGGGTACAGACCATGTACCCTGCCTATAATCTCAGCCCAGCACTTAGACAAGACCAAGAGCTCAAAGTGAACCAAGCATCCAAGAGAATGACAAGTTAATAAACACAGTTGGCCACCTAAGATTGATCTGGCCACAGTACAAGATGGGGCTAAATCTGATCTTGATCCAAACTGAGGGCTGATAGATCTGGAAGTGATTAATCTGGAAGTGATTAATTTTCTTAAAGGTCAAAATTCTAAACTCACTGCCCAGAAACCCTTCAGTCATTCCCTTTGGAAAATGAAAAAAAAACCCCACCAAAAAGCCAACCCACAAAACCAAAACAAACGCACAGGGAGCAAATATTCCCTTTGGACCACATAAAATCGCTGCTTTCAGTCCTTCCAATTAAACCACAAAACAAATAGCACCATAAATTTCACCTTGCAGATGATCTTTCCCCAGGTCCCCTTTTCATCGCCCCTTTCATTAGCTCTGCCCCCGTCCATCACGCTATAAAGCACAAGGCCAAAACCTCGCCCTGTGCACGGGCACGGGCTGGCAGAGGCGGGATGCAGTTTGCCAAGCCTGCCTCCTCCCGCCTCGATCACCAACTTGCCTTTCGACTCCAGGGATGTGACACATCAGGGATGTGCCTGATGTCATTGCTCGGGCATCCTCAGCCTGATTTGCTGGCATTGGCAAAGACCTACAAATTCCCCACGGAAACGAGTCCTCCGACTTCTGAGTGTAATGTTACTATCCTTATCATTTTCCCAGAAGGATAAAGGATAAAGTGCAATGAACTTTTTTTTTTTTGTGGTTGTTTTTCATCTAATAGGATTAACCACGGAACAGACATGTGAGAGACCGATCTTCAAAGTAAATGATTGGGTTTTCCTTGATGAAGTAGCCAGGTGACCAAGGCACAGCTGCATGTCCCAAAGTTCAAAGGTAAAAACTGAGATGACCAGTCCCACATAAATAAAAGTCATGTGATGCTACAGAATCTTTGAAGTACTCACCGTGGATAAATTCCTGTGCTTCATCTTTCTTCTAAACATATTCGTGTCATATAATCTATTGATTGACAAGTGCTGAGGAAAAGAAGTGCCAAACATGTCTGGGCCTAAAACCCATCACATGGACTCCAATAATTTGTTGCCCTTACAGCATCTCATGGAAGATTTTCCATTTGGCACCAAATAAGTCCTTGTAAAAGGAAGGCAGATTTTGTGACATGGAACCCATAACTTCAAGTAGGCGTCAAGGATACCTGACATGGCTAACTTTACATAGCAAGAAGCTCAGAGAAGAAATAGGTCAGGACACATTTAATGGTGTATCAGAGAAGCTTTTATGAGGCTCAGCTTTATTTAAAGTCTGGATTTTAAATGAGCCACATGTACAATGTCAGTGCTACTATCTAACTGCACCATTCCCAAATCTTCTCTTCCATCCTATCAAAGTCTTTGCAATGGCTGTAAGGGCCATTCCTGGACAGTCTTATAATAGCTTTGTAGCTTTGTTCCATTAATTTCAGTGGAGTTCCAGCTGAGTGACCCCAGCATGAGGGGAAAAAACCCAGCATAGTTAGAGCAGATCTTTCAGCCTTATTCAAAAAGCACTCTTAGTTTGGTCACCATATGATATTCAATCTTCCATGCATGTCCTCCATAAATTTTCCAACTGAACTACAGAGCACAAATGTGTGGATCACTCACGTGACCATTGCTATTCAGGTAGCTATAAAAGATGGGAAGCACACTTGTAAGAACTGAGGTAACAGTACAGCTGATCAGGATTGGAAGCTCCTGAACAACATTGGTTTTGGCTGGCCTTTCCTTGGGAGGGAGACTGTGGAAAAGAAAGCAGGGTAAATGTAGGCCACTTGAGGCAGCAAAAATTTAGTATACAGAAACAGGAAGTGGGGAGATTCTGCTCAGTTGAGAGAGCATGGATACAAGGACCCAGGAATAGGGTAAGGAAATGAGTCACCTGGGCCACAGTAATCCCAAGCACAAATACAGGCTGGGCAAAGAACGGCTGGAAAGAAGCCCTGAGTAGGACTTGTGAGAGTTGGTAGACAAGAAGCTCAACATGAGACAGCAATGTGCACTCACAGCCCAGAAAGCCAACCACATCCTGGGCTGCATCAAAAGAAGTGTTGAGAGAGGTGATTCTGTCCCTCTACTCCGCTCTGGTGAGACCCCACCTACAGTACTGCATCCAGCTCTGCAGTCCTCGGCACAGGAAGGACATGGACCTGTTGGAGCAGGTCCCGATCGGATGAGGGGTAAGGGTTTTAAATTGAAAGAGGGGAGATTTAGATTAGATACTAGATTATATACTAGGAAGAAATTCTTTACTGTGAGTGTGGTGAGGCACTGGAACAGGTTGCCAAGAGAAGCCCCATTCCTGGAAGTGTTCAAGGGAAGGCTGGATGGGGCTTTGAGCAACCTGGTCTAGTGGGAGGTGTCCCTGCCCATGGCAGGGGGGTTGGAACTGGATGATCTTTAAGGTGCCTTCCAACCTGAACCATTCTATGATTCTATAAAAAGCTTTTCAGTTCATGATGCAGCCAGGAATACAGGAGGACTACAAGGCAGGACGTTGTCTCTCTACAGAGCAGGTCTTGTAAAGATGAGTCAAAGATACTTGACTCCAAGACAAATGTCATCTCTCCAGATATGCTCAGGTTGGTTTTAGATATGACACTAAATGCAAGACTTCAAGAATGCTCACCTACTTGGACTACCAAGTGCAGCAAGATGCTAACTCCTGAAAGCAGATGCATGGAGCACACCGAGATGAATTCACTAGCACGCTGACCATTGACCATAACTTTGCGTGACACCAGAAGGGTTTAAAATAGTTGGCAATAGCCACGGAAGCATTCCCCCACCTAAGACTCATCAAGCAGAGTTAGGTCATGTCTGAACTGTCCTTTGGACACACTGTGAGTAGAAGATGTCTCTGAACACTACCAGCACTTTCTGGGACCATCCATAGCCACATCGGTCAGTTTTCAGACATTTAGAGACTTGTTTCCTTGCTTGTTAACCCTTTTAGTGTGTATGTATGAGTATGGATATTTATATTCAAAAGTATATAGCTAGTAGCAAACTGGCTCCTGTTACTTACGTACATTCATGACAATGTGTAAGTTAAAAGAGGAAAATAAGGAGAAGGCAATAATTAGATCTTTCAGTTTAACTTGAGTTCCTAGGAACTATTAAAACAAATATACACTTTGTGTGCACTGAAATCTACTTAAAGATAAACAGTTACCAGAATGGAATTGCTAAATTATGTCAAGCCAAATTATTTTTCTTCCTACTCCATTGTAGTAGATTTCGTGAACAGCAGTGGATGTTAACTTTAGTAAATTTTGCCACTGCTTCTTTCCATCAGGCTAGGGAATCATAACATAAATGACACTCCTAACAGCACACGTGCACAGCCAGAAAACACTTCTCAGTGATGCGAGTGATATTCTATCCAAACAGAAGAACAAACCAAAGAGAGTTCCACGCGCTCCTTTCTGGAACTCACTATGTTTAGAAATATCTTGGACTACAGAGTAGATAATGTACTTCTTAAATGTACAGGTGACGTGAAGCTGAGAGGGATTGCTGGGATGCTTTGGAGAACAGGGTTAGAAGGCAAACCTGAATACATGTAAGAACTGAACCTGGAGGAATGATCACTGGGGAAGGTACGACAGACATCTGTAGAGCCTCAGGGTTACTCTGCAGTTGCCGCTGCTCTGATAACTTCTGGATAAACCAAGGGCTTCACTTTCAAATTTGCATGAATCTATGTGAGTTAAAGGTAAAAATAGGAGCAATGTCATTTTCTGCCATCTTAGAATGAAGCAATTTATTAATGGAAGTGAAAATGGCCTAGGAGCTTGCAACAAGATGCAAAAATTCCCATATTTAGGGGCCGTAACATGGTGTTTATAATTAAAAATAGCAATAGACTCCAGATAAGTAACTCGCTTGGGTGACTGATGACATGACTGTAGAGGGTATCAGTTTTTTGGACTGAGAATTAAATGTTAAGGTGTCTCAGGTCCTAACACAATGTTCACAACAAAGGTAATCCTAGCAGCGGCGATAATGTTCTTTACCACCCCTAACCAAGCTAATCTCCTGAAGAAGGCATAGATAGAAACAGAGTGACACTTCAGACTGGAAACACACATGGAATGGAGTTCAGCATTCAAAGATTGTACGAACATGCCAAAACTATTAATTCTTCCCTTGCAGCAGTGGGAGCAGAAAAGTTTGTTCCACTGGCTCCTGGCCAGGTCAGTTCCCCGTCAGCCAAGGGGAGAGAATAGCCAGAGCCACCTCCTGCCAGCAGTGTCCCCTCCAGTCCCAGCACACGAATCAATCGTAGCAGCTGCCACTGGAAAACAAAGCCCTTGCATTTATCAAGAACAATGCGGGAATACAAAATCCCCACCAAAGACCCTGAGACATGTAGAGCATCCAAAAGTCGCCATCCAGAAGCACGCATTATGACGACACTTTCCTTAATTAAAGTAAGGACCTTCCACTTATCACCACAATTACAAAGCCAGAACTGCTGCCAGAGAGTCTCGTGCAGCTCAAAAGGGAAACTTTTTACGCATTGCACATTTGTTATCAGACGTTATCTGTGCTCCCACAGTTCGTGACCAATGTAATGCTATAAAAGGCACCGGTTCTCTGTATGTGTCATAGTTACACAAAAATCAGTATCTAACAAATACACAGTGGCCTAAGTGTGTTACTGATATATTACAGTCTAAATAGGCTAATTAATGATGGGCAAACACAACAAGAAAGCTGAGATCACAGGAAAAAATAGAATAATAAAACGATATTGTTATCAATGTCAAATGAATGAATTGCCTAAGAAATAAATTTTATGAGACTGAATTACCACTGATAGAAATGGTTTCAATTTTATTTGAGTAATTCACCTTCTGACTAGCCTAAGATCTCCAAAGAAGTTACGGCCAAGACAGTTTCTAACCTTGCTGGGGGTTGATGTCTGTGTCTGCAGAACGCGAGCATCTGGCGTGCTCCTTCACCCTTCCCAGAGAAATTCGTCCAACCTAAATGGCCAAGTTCTCCAGCTCATTGTAAAGACACAGGGATTTACACACACCATGCTAAAATCCTGAATTTTCCTGCACGTTACAGTGGTTCTGCTTATCACCTGCCCATCACTTCCTCTTTGATAAAGGACCTCAAAATCTTTTCGGACCCTCAAGAAGTATGATACAATAGTTAAAAATTAGTCAGCGTTCTGGGTACCACTACTTTTTAACTCAGGATACTATACTGTCTATCAAATAATAGCCTGCACAAATAATAGCAAAAGCACCTTAGGAAAGGTGCTTTTGACACCTGTGCACACAGCATGTGCGTGTGTTGCTGTGTATTCACATCCTCAGGAAAAGAAAAAAATGAAGGTTATTGGTCAAAGGTCAATCTTCTAATTTAGATTGAGAATTGAACTTTTTTTTCCAAAAAAAAAGTATGTTTCCAGCCTAAAACAAACAAACAAAAAAATTCCTATGGTCTTTTATTAAAAAGGTTAAGGAAAAAACCTATCTGTTTCTGATCCTCATGCTCTTTAGTTATTTTGCACTGAAATACAGGAAAAAAAAACCCATATTATTTTGTATTTTTGTAGTTATTTTTATGCACTTTTCTAAACAAATCTGTTCTAGCACAAGATTAGTGGGAAAGGTCATGTCTGTTGTTCCTATTGCATTTAAATCTAAGTCTCTGGTATGAAAAGCTGTATTCATAATCCAAGGAAAAGAACAGGGATTGTCTGATGTGCTACCAAAAGTTAACAGGTCCCAAGTTTAGACTGGGGATAATGTCATTCTTTGATAAACAGCCACTCTTTCTTCACACCCAGCTGTCTTTGGCATATAAAATCTGTCAGAGGTGCTTACAGCAGTGTATAGGTTATTATGACATGCAACATATATTCTTATTGAGGCGTGTCAAATCACATACCTTTCATAACCTTCATATTTGATGACAGATTTAGATTACTATGCACCATATATTGTTTTCAGAATAAAATTCTATTTTCAGGAATGATGTAAGGTTAAAGTTATAAAGTGATGCCATGCATCAAAGAAAGCATGTTTTCTTAGATGTTTAATTAGAAATATTAATTCAGAAGTTCAGAAAAGTCTTATAATCAAAGGTGGGAGCATAAACTTAGACTCTAAATTAATATTTAAGCATGCTTTATTCACAAGCTGGCAGTCCTCAGATGGCAGGGGTGGTCACTGAAATACTCTGAGATAGCAGAGTTGCCCTGATAGATTCACTTCTCAGAGGGCCTCAGTGCTTGGATCCCAGCGTCTGACAACAGCCAGCCAGCAGCGTGACAGCGAGACACAGCACAAGCAAGAGCACACTTATTTTCCAGCAGGTGAACATGTGAAAAATAAAGTTCCACTTTGTGATGGTGCCTTCAACCAGCTAAGTCATAGGGTATCCTAATTTCTATGTGTTTTATACACTGATAATGGAAGAAAGCATGTTCTTAATACCTTGCCACAGACAATTTTAAGAAAAAAATTTGTTAACAGATCTGTGAAATACCCAATATAAGCATTGTTGTAGAATATTGGCGTTGTCTTCCACCACTTAAAGACTATGTTTATTGCATACACTAGTTTTTTTTTTATTGTACGATGAAGCATAGCCCAGGGAACAGCTGTATGTCGGTACCTAAAACACTAGCCATATAGTCTCTGCTTGTGAATGCCACATACACCCAGTGTGCTGGCAGCTGCCAGAAAAGTCACTTGGTATCATTCCAGACACCCAATTCATAGTAAGGATGCTATCTGTAGTCCTTGGAGTCAGATAGAACCTGAATTTTCAAGCAATTGTCTTTATTTCTTCTGAATTATCATAGTCTGCGTTTTCCACGTGCAGATAAATAGAAACTACTTATGGGGAGTGCTGTGAACTCTCCAAACAGCCTAACTCAGACCTAATTAATTCAGCAACCACCATTTTTTAAATCCCCTCTCCAGTCGCTATCATAATTAAGTCATATTTCTTCCTGACACGCCGACGTTTTTTAAAAACAGCGCTACTGCTGCCCGGCGTCCACTCGATATGCACTTCAACACATCGACCGGTGACGGGGCGGCCGTCAACCCCCCCCCCCCCCCCGGA
>NW_015090859.1:6900174-6930369 GCF_001431845.1 Calidris pugnax | reverse complement strand
CGGCCGTCACCCCCCCCCCCCCTCAGGTACCGGGCGCTGGCCTGCCCCACGCCCCACAGCTTCTCCTCAGGCCCAGCCCAAAGGCGCCTCCCCACACGCCTCAACCCAACCGCCGTTCAAAATTCCCTCCTGCGCAGCCCTCCCCTGACGGCCAACAAGCGCCGGGGTCGGCTGCCCCCCCGCCGGGCCCAGTGCGCACCCCGACGCCCAACCGCCACCGGCCGCCACACCCTTCTCTCCCCTCAGCCTCCCCGCCCCGACTGCTTGCCTCGCCCCGCCCATCGCCTTTGGGGGCGGGGCCTCGCACACCTGTGGGCCAATCAAGCGCCGCGCCAGCCGCCCGCCCGGGGAAGCCCTCTCCCAGAAGTGGGGCGGCGATTGGAGAAGGCGGGCTGTCACTCACAGGACGTCACGGGCGCGGGATGAGCGGGCAGGCAGAGGTATGGCCGTTGTCCGTCCCCGCCGCTCCCGGCGCGGGGGGGGAGGGCGGAAAGCGGCCGCCCCTTCATGGAGGCGGCGGGCGGTTAAGCGCCTGTGCAGGCCGAGAGCCGGGCCGCTCTCCTCGGCCAGACCTTCCTGAGGGCCCTGCGGCCTGGTGGGCCCGGGCGCTCCTCGGGGTCACCGTTGCTCGGGGCGGCCCCGGGCTGCTGTGGGGAGGCCGCGGGGTGCTTGGTCTGGAGCAGCCGCCCGTGGGGGCCCGTGTGCATTTCTGTCTTTGGATATGTAAAGCCCCGCAGCCGGTAGCAGCTGCCGTTCCCCTCTGAGGAGCCTCCAGAACTGGGGAAAGGGGGGTGAGGGGTTTGTGCTGCCGACCCTGCCCTCCCGGGAGCGGTGTAAACATGGTGGTTGGCCCCCTCAGCCCCGCCTGGCCTGGTGCCTGCCCTGGTAGTCAAGGAGCAGCAGCTCTGGCTGGTTCAGGCTCCTGCCCATCTCTGTAGCCACCTCTGCCTGGCATCCTCCACCTGCATCAGCTGGGCAGAGGCTGGGAAGCTCCATGAGGCCACTGACAACCTCCTCCTTCCCTGCATGGTGCCTCTGTAGGACCCCTGCCAAGGAGAGACTTTGGGATCCAGCAGTGGGCATGAAATAGTGTTTCATCCCAGGTCTGAGGTGTTCTTTTTTTGCTTAGAGGACGCACATGTGCTGTCCAGCCCCCTTTCATTCAGCTCAACATCAGCTGGTCTTGTGTCTCATTCAGCTCTTCCAGATGTCTGACATGACTGGAGGCCTTCTGCCAGCCTGAAGCTGTGCTGTCTCTCTCCTGTCCGTAGGGAAAGCTCAGTCTTTCATATGCAGCTGCTGCTCCACTGAGTGGTTGCCACTGTGTAATTTGGAAATGATTGCTGGGCTGTGTCTGCGTGTCTTGTATTTCTGTGGCTTAGGCTGCTAGTTAGAGAGTTAGCTCCTTGCTTATCTTAGGATATCAGTTATACAAATAAGTGAAATATGCATCTTGTGACATCTGCCAATATTTATTATTAAACACTTAATGGAAAAAGTAATTCCTATGTTTCTTTTTTTTAATAGTTGCATGTAAGATCTAAAACTAGTGTATTCAAATCCATTTTTTGTAATAGTCTGTTTTGGTCTTTTCCCTATGTAATCAAGCTTGTATATGGATTATACAGCTACAGGATTAAATAGTTGCTGCCAGCATGGAGTTTTTTTAATCCTATATACTCCATATGGCTCTACAAACCCAAAGTAATTTGGTTGTAATAAATGTTTAGGGGCTTCCTTAATTCTTTTATTTAATAATGTCTGTGAGAGATGGGAGATAAAA
Organism: Calidris pugnax; assembly: GCF_001431845.1. Lineage (NCBI taxonomy): Eukaryota > Metazoa > Chordata > Aves > Charadriiformes > Scolopacidae > Calidris > Calidris pugnax. The sequence goes on along the minus strand of NW_015090859.1, from coordinate 6,928,586 downwards.
ATACTTTTTCCTCTGTAGGAAACTGTAATTAGAAGAGTTTGTATTTGCTATTTATTTTTAAGCCTTATAGAAGAGTTATTTTTTTCTTATTGTGGAAGAATTAATATTCAAGTCAGTTATGGCAGTTAGCTTTCAAATAGCTAGATATAGATATACGGAGAAGGGAAGAAGCATTTCAGTTTATGGCTTGAAGTGTCCCTTGAAGCTAGGGATGCTTCATTTTCTAATGGACTGTGGAGTGATAAGGTGACTTGCCCATTACTGCATTGAAAATCTTTGAGCCAGAGGTAGAGTTACTCACTTAGTACTCTTAAACAGAAGAAATAAAAGTGGGCTTGAAATTTTGTTTTCTTTCTTAGTTGTCTGATTGTTTGTCATAACGTGTAGACTGGGAACATGCTTGTTTTCATTTTTAATTATATTATTTTTTGTTTCATTTCTAGGTTAAAGTGAAAATACCTTTTGGAAACAAGTATCTTGATGCTATATTTTCTGTCCCAGAGAAGAAATCAACATATGGAGTCATTCTTACCCATGGAGCTGGGGGAGATATGAATTTCCCTCACTTAGTGTCCTTGGCAGCCCATCTTGCATCTCATGGAGTTCTGTGCCTGCGGTTTACTTGTAAAGGCCTTAACATTGCTTATAGGACTAAGGCCTTCAAAGCAGTTGTGGTAAGAAGTGACCAAATAAATTATGCCAAAACTTAAATCCACAGACGTCATATTCCGGGCTTCTTGAATTATGACCAGAGATCAGTCAAGCAACAGTGGGGAAATTAGAAGTGATGGTTAGCTAAATGGAGCACTGGCTGTGACGAGAAACAGCAGGAACAATTTTCATATGGCCAGTAGCTGGAACAGCTGCAGGAAGTACGTGGGTTTGAATTCAGGGAGAGAAAGAAAAGCTTGAGAAAAGGATGTGAAAAAAGCAAGGGTGCTTTGTAGGAAAACTTACAGCTTGAAAAAATGAAATATTTAGGATGAAAACAAGAGATAGGGCTTGGTGAGGAGAAGAGGATTAAGGGATACAGCTTTAGAAGCAGTTTTGAGAGGAAAGGGAAACCTGGGAATTGTGCTGGTTGTGTGAGGGTTGGGAGGACAAGACTTTGGGGAAAGAGTAGGGGGTTCTGGGTCACAGGAAGAGTTGAAGCAAAAGAGATTGAGAGTAGCATATGGGACCCCTAGAACCTAAAGAGTCTTTGCTTTCCAAATGAGTTTAAACTGTTAAATGCGCATGTCTCTTTTTGATGTTGCTAAGCTGTTCTTATATACCTAGATTTTGTTAAAATGAGTAACCTTTTGTTGTAGCAGTTTCAGCTTAGAGTATCATCTTGTTCTGGGGTGGGTAGAAGTGGAAATTCTCTCCTGATTAGCTACTTCTACTGGGGCATGGGAAAGTAGCTTGAGTGTTTTGCAGTGACCATCAGACAGTTTTATCAGGTAACTAAGTCCAGTTCTTAAGGAATTAATTTATATGATGTCATTATATGTACATTAATGTGAGGTTAGAGTAAGCTGTTCTTATATACCTAGATTTTGTTAAAATGAGTAACCTTTTGTTGTATGTTTCAGCTTAGAGTATCATCTTGTTCTGGGGTGGGTAGAAGTGGAAATTCTCTCCTGATTAGCTGCTTCTACTGGGGCATGGGAAAGTAGCTTGAGTGTTTTGTAGTGACCATCACACAGTTTTATTAGAGAACTAAGTCCAGTTCATAAGGAATGAATTTATATGATGTCATTATGATTATATGTACATTAATTTGAGGTTAGACTTTGCTAGCTTTAATGGGGATCTGTTCTCCATTCTTTCTTGAAGCTGCATAATGTTGTTAGTGAGTTTCTATTAATATTTTGCTGTGTAAAAGTAATTTAAAGGCCTCTGCTACTATAGCATCTGACTAGTTATCTCCTAAAAACAGAAAAAGTTGATGCTGAGATAGCATCTGACTAGTTATCTCCTAAAAACTGAAAAAGTTGATGCTGAGTTTTATAGAATCATAGAATGGTTCAGGTTGGAAGGAACCTTAAAGATCATGGAGTTCCAACCCCCGTGCCATGAGCAGGGACACCTCCCACTAGAGCAGGTTGCTCAAAGCCCCATCCAGCTTGAATGGTTTATCTTCTCTGCCAGAGATAAGCTAGAGCAGGTTGCTCAAAGCCCCATTCAGCTCTAATGGTTTATCTTCTCTGTCAGACATAACTGTTGTAAACTTTTTGTTGGAAACACATGACCTCAGCCTCAGTAAAGGGCATTTTTGCTAACTTTCATTGCCTTTTGGTGGGCTAAACCCTTGCATGTTCCAGAACTACATTGATACACAGTAACACAGTTTATATTTTGGTAACTTGACAGGGCATCTGAAATTTTAGACTTGCAGAGAACTAATGTGAAATTGCTTATGCTTATTATATTGTTACTGCAGAATGTTATGAAATCATTTGTGTGAAAAAAAGCAAGACATCAACTTGTGTGTATCTCTTATTTGTTTAATCTGCAGTGCTGAAAGAGCTTCCCATTTTGTGTTTAGAGCTACAAATGAAAAAAAATCCCCACCTCTGAACTGCCTTCATTTTGATTTGTAATGTTTCTCTTTATCTTATTTCTTTAGGAATACTTAAAGCTTTCCAAAGACTATAAACTTTCAGGTGTCTTCCTTGCAGGTATTGTTTTTATTACCTATAATTTTCTCTCTCACATTGTTTCTAATGATAGCGGTCTGTAATTACTCCATTTTTTAAAGTCTGTCTCATTTTGGTAAGAAGTGAAAGGAACAGATGTGAAGGCAGGTTTCAGTTTGAGGTGGGCACTAAAAGCTTGCTGTCTAACTTGGGAACCAGCTGAATAAACTCCTTCTAGTCAATATTGCCTAGGGAAAGCAATTCAGCTGTCTGCTGGGAGAACCCTCCTTTACGAAGAGGGTTCTGTAGTCTTCATTAATTGATTAACAGCCCACTTATTGCCATGGGAAGCTGGGTGCCAAGCCCACTTGGAGATCTGCATTGGGGTGTCTCCTTGAATCATAGAATCTTTCAGGTTCAAAGAGACCCTTGGGATCATCGAGTCCAACCATCTACCCTACTCTACATAGTCCTCCCCTACACCATGTCCCTTAGCACTGTATCTAAACGTCCCTTAAACACAGCCAGGGATGGTGACTCCACCACCTCCCTGGGCAGCCTATTCCAATGCCCTATCACTCTTTCTGTGAAAAATTCTTTCCTGATGTTCAATCTAAACCTACCCTGTTGGAGCTTGAAACCGTTCCCTCTCGTTCTGTCACTAATTACCTGTGAGAAGAGACCAGCACCAACCTCTCTACAGTGTCCTTTCAAGTAGTTGTAGAGAGTGATGAGGTCTCCCCTCAGCCTCCTCTTCCTCATACTAAACAGTCCCCTTGCTACCAGCCCTGCAGCTGGTGGCTGCGTGGGGTGGCTGTGCAGCTTGGCTCCCTCGCTTGAGCAGCGCTGCTTCTCGGGTCACAAATGGGAACATCCAGCCTGCTGCTTTCACCACGTTCTCTGGGGAGCACGGCTGTCTGGATCTGTTCACCCCCTCACAATCCCACAGATCTCTCTCCAGAAGGTGGAAGGAAAGAGAAATAGACTGTGTTTTCCAGGTACTTTGGGAGAAAAATTCCTTGTCGCTTGTAAGTGGTCACAGGAAGAGTTGAAGCAAAAGAGATTGAGAGTAGCATATGGGACCCCTAGAACCTAAAGAGTCTTTGCTTTCCAAATGAGTTTAAACTGTTAAATGCGCATGTCTCTTTTTGATGTTGCTAAGCTGTTCTTATATACCTAGATTTTGTTAAAATGAGTAACCTTTTGTTGTATGTTTCAGCTTAGAGTATCATCTTGTTCTGGGGTGGGTAGAAGTGGAAATTCTCTCCTGATTAGCTGCTTCTACTGGGGCATGGGAAAGTAGCTTGAGTGTTTTGTAGTGACCATCACACAGTTTTATTAGAGAACTAAGTCCAGTTCATAAGGAATGAATTTATATGATGTCATTATGATTATATGTACATTAATTTGAGGTTAGACTTTGCTAGCTTTAATGGGGATCTGTTCTCCATTCTTTCTTGAAGCTGCATAATGTTGTTAGTGAGTTTCTATTAATATTTTGCTGTGTAAAAGTAATTTAAAGGCCTCTGCTACTATAGCATCTGACTAGTTATCTCCTAAAAACAGAAAAAGTTGATGCTGAGCTTTGTAGAATCATAGAATGGTTAGAGTTGGAAGGGACCTTAAAGATCCCCTAGTTCCAACCCCCCTGCCATGGGCAGGGACACCTCCCACTAGAGCAGGTTGCTCAAAGCCCCATCCAGCTTGAATGGTTTATCTTCTCTGCCAGAGATAAGTGTTGTAAACTTTTTGTTGGAAACACATGACCTCAGCCTCAGTAAAGGGCATTTTTGCTAACTTTCATTGCCTTTTGGTGGGCTAAACCCTTGCATGTTCCAGAACTACATTGATACACAGTAACACAGTTTATATTTTGGTAACTTGACAGGGCATCTGAAATTTTAGACTTGCAGAGAACTAATGTGAAATTGCTTATGCTTATTATATTGTTACTGCAGAATGTTATGAAATCATTTGTGTGAAAAAAAGCAAGACATCAACTTGTGTGTATCTCTTATTTGTTTAATCTGCAGTGCTGAAAGAGCTTCCCATTTTGTGTTTAGAGCTACAAATGAAAAAAAATCCCCACCTCTGAACTGCCTTCATTTTGATTTGTAATGTTTCTCTTTATCTTATTTCTTTAGGAATACTTAAAGCTTTCCAAAGACTATAAACTTTCAGGTGTCTTCCTTGCAGGTATTGTTTTTATTACCTATAATTTTCTCTCTCACGTTGTTTCTAATGATAGCTGTCTGTAATTACTCAATTTTTTAAAGTCTGTCTCATTTTGGTAAGAAGTGAAAGGAACAGATGTGAAGGCAGGTTTCAGTTTGAGGTGGGCACTAAAAGCTTGCTGTCTAACTTGGGAACAAACTGAATAAACTCCCTCTAGTCAATATTGCCTAGGGAAAGCAATTCAGCTGTCTGCTGGGAGAACCCTCCTTTACGAAGAGGGTTCTGTAGTCTTCATTAATTGATTAACAGCCCACTTATTGCCATGGGAAGCTGGGTGCCAAGCCCACTTGGAGATCTGCATTGGGGTGTCTCCTTGAATCATAGAATCTTTCAGGTTCAAAGAGACCCTTGGGATCATCGAGTCCAACCATCTACCCTACTCTACATAGTCCTCCCCTACACCATGTCCCTTAGCACTGTATCTAAACGTCCCTTAAACACAGCCAGGGATGGTGACTCCACCACCTCCCTGGGCAGCCTATTCCAATGCCCTATCACTCTTTCTGTGAAAAATTCTTTCCTGATGTTCAATCTAAACCTACCCTGTTGGAGCTTGAAACCGTTCCCTCTCGTTCTGTCACTAATTACCTGTGAGAAGAGACCAGCACCAACCTCTCTACAGTGTCCTTTCAAGTAGTTGTAGAGAGTGATGAGGTCTCCCCTCAGCCTCCTCTTCCTCATACTAAACAGTCCCCTTGCTACCAGCCTTGCAGCTGGTGGCTGCATGGGGTGGCTGTGCAGCTTGGCTCCCTCGCTTGAGCAGCGCTGCTTCTCGGGTCACAAATGGGAACATCCAGCCTGCTGCTTTCACCACGTTCTCTGGGGAGCACGGCTGTCTGGATCTGTTCACCCCCTCACAATCCCACAGATCTCTCTCCAGAAGGTGGAAGGAAAGAGAAATAGACTGTGTTTTCCAGGTACTTTGGGAGAAAAATTCCTTGTCGCTTGTAAGTGCCAGGGCACGGGTTCTCTGATAACCCATGTGTACTTTTTAACTGTGGGTCTTGAAGAATTCCAGCTACAGGTAAATGGAAAATCAGGGTTTTGGTAGAGAAAACCTAGTGGCAGATAGAAAATCAGTTATATCATGTGAAAAAGCAAAGTGGATGGGTGTGATTAGGAATAACTTGAGACGGGAAACCCTGAATGTTCTCTGAGTAAGCGAAACCAAATCTGCCCTGATGCAAGTTAATCCCACTGGAATCAGCTACTTCTAACACTCAATTACAGAGCATTGTCAGCTCATATGCCTCTTCTTTGAGGAGATAATTTGATATCCCCTTGCTGTTAGTGACTGACTTCATGCTACAACTTCACGCTTTGTTATTTTTTTTTTCCCCTTCTACTTTCAAGCTGAATGTTGAGGTGTGCATAAGCACTTGCTGGATTTATTTTGGAAGTAAGATGCATAGAATTAATTTAATTTGAGCAGGTTAAGGTTGCATGAAAAAATGATAAAGATAGCATTGCTATCTGGAATTTCAAGGGTCAGGAGCATAGGATATGACCCTCTCCTGACTCCAGGACAGGCTGTTGTTCCTTCCAGCATTGCAAAGGCTCCCTCTCCATTTATCTTCTTTTTGCCACCTTCTTTTTTTAAATGGGAATGTGCAAACATAATATAACCAGACAAATAGTTTAGCAGAAAATGTGGAAATGAGGATTAATATTTTTCATTGAGTAGATGAATAAAAGCATCCTTCACATTTTTTACTACTGGTACACTGAAATACACTCAGTTGGATTGTTTTTAGGAGTTGTTGGATTGTTTTTAGGAGTTGTTTACTTGAAGAGAATGTAGATGAGGTGACAGCAGATACACTTTTTTTTCCTTTATTTTGACATGGGAGAAAGGCCGTTCCATGGGCTCACGAGCTGCTGCCTCTGTGATACGTCATCTTAGCCAGGAGGAGGAGGAGGATGACTTCATTCATGGTCTAATATGTTTATCTTACCCATTGCATCGACCAAAACTTCAGTCCAAGCTCCGTGATGAAGATTTATTATTTATCAGCTGTCCGGTGCTGTTTGTCTCAGGATCAGCAGATGAGATGTGTGAAAAAGTGAGTACCCTTGTAAATCCTGCTATGGAGGGGCAGGATGAAGGAATAGGAATGAGTCTTGAGTGACATCTGTACCAGTACACACAGCTGTGGCTTTGATTAACAGCCTCCTCTAAATATATATATATATATCTTCCAGAGGGAAGCCTTGGGTAGGAAACTTTATTGGACATAAGGAAGCCTGGCTTTGATTAACAGCCTCCTCTAAATATATGTATATCTTCCGAAGGGAAGCCTTGGGTAGGAAACTTTATCAGACATAAGGAAGCCCGGGGGTGCCTTCTGTTGCTGCTTGAAACTTCTGGATCGTGCTTGATCATCCTCTTTAGCAAACTCATCTTTGGGCCACTAAAATACTGCTGATTTAAGGGTTTTGTATTTTTCTAAGGATTGTACAAATTTAAAGCAGCCTATGGATGGAGCAAGTTATTTGCTGTTCTGTTCTAACCACATCAGGTTACAAAACATAAACACTGCTGTGCGACCAGTTTCACGTTTGTCACATTTTTATGACAAATTCTTCTAGCAAAGCAGTTCTACTCCCAAGTCAGACTTCTGTGGTAGAAAGTGATGTTTCTGTAGAGATGAAGACCAGGTGTGCAGAGATGAAAAAACACTGGTTTTCTGCCTTGTTTTCTTGCAAAGTAGGTATCTGTTCATTCTTGAACCATTCAGCTTGGATTTGGGACTGCACAATTGGTATTTTCCACGCTTGGAGAGTTCCTAAGGAGTCATGATGCTTTCGCAAGGAGTTGTCACCAAAATGTCAGGCTGACAACCAGCAGATCCTTGGAGTGCCCTCTTCATGGGGAAATGTTTAAGACCTTCTGAGCTGGTTCTTAAGTCTGTTTGCTGAGAAAGTTGAAGAGAGTCAAAGCCACTCTCTAGGCTGTTATATTCATAGAATCATAGAATTTCCCAGGCTGGAAGGGACCTCCAAAGGTCATCTAGTCCGACCTCCCCGCAGTCAGCAGGGATACCCCCAACTAGACCAGGTTGCCCAGGGCCTCATCGAGCCTCACCTTGAATATCTCCAGGGAAGGGGCCTCAACCACCTCCCTGGGCAACCTGTTCCAGTGCTCCACCACCCTCACAGTAAAGAACCCTCTCCTAATCTCCAGTCTAAATCTGTTCCCCTCCAGCTTGAAGCCATTGCCCCTCGTCCTGTCACTGCAGGCCTTTCTAAACAGGTTCTCCCCAGCCTTCCTGTAGGCTCCCTTCAGGTACTGGAAGGCTGCTATTAGGTCTCCCCGGAGCCTCCTCTTCTCCAGGCTGAACAACCCCAGCTCCCTCAGCCTGTCCTCGTAGCAGAGGTGCTCCATCCCCCTGATCATCCTTGTGGCCCTTATTGCTGCTCTACTACTGTAGACAACTCTGTGAAAGTGGATTCCTTTGTGGGGAAGGAGCCTGCACAGGGCTGTGACCATTCCAGTTTTTTAAGTTCTAATTTTCTGCTAACCCATGTTTGAGTGAGGGCCCCTTTGAGGAAATTCCATTCCTGGACACAGCATCATCATATCTTTGCCATCAACACGTGTTTAAAGTGCACACAGATTGTTTTCAAGAGCTGCCTATCACGTGTTGCACAAGCAAAGTGAGTGCAACTATGAATTGCACAGTTTGTAGCAGCTGATTCTTTAACTTTGTCATTCTTGTCTTCTCCACAGCAATTGCTGGAAGGTGTGGCAAGCAAAATGAAAGCCCCTAAAAGAATCCATTGGATTGACAAAGCAAACCATGGGATGGCAGTCAAAGGAAGAACAACAGACGATGTCATGGAAGAAATAAATACACAAGTTTTTTCTTGGATTAGAGAGAATATTGAACTAGAGCACAGATGATTTGCAGTGTTTAAGCAATATCTTCATTTAGATGTTCCTAAATGCAGCAAATTAAGAGTTTGTTATTTCTGAGAGATGCATTTTTTATAAAACGGATATTTTCAGAGGTCTAAGTGTAAATGCAAATAAAACATTTTTTGTGTGAATGAAAAGCATTATGCAAAAAAATAAAGAATTTTTTAAAGGAAGAACAGAAGATTTACCAAATACTTAATATCATGGCAGCGTTGTTTTCTGTGTTTCTGTGCAAATAACTGTATAAAACACTTAGTCCTCTCCATTAAGAACTAAATGCTTTGGACTGATATTTGAAGTAATACACTGGAAAGAATCTATTTTGACAGCAAGTCTTTAGATGCATTTCATTTCTGAGTGTATTACTGCTGCTACACTGGTTTGAAATTAAAACCTGCTTATTTGTAGAATTCTGTGAGCACATCCCCCGAGGCTGGGCAGCAGGGGTTGTACTACTCTGCCTTGGTGCTGTGTCCTGGCACTGCCAGTGGGCTTCAAAACCAGTGACACAGGGGGAGGAGTCTCTGGTCATTTATGGCGTCCCTACCCCAAGGGGCCAGATGCTCAGCCTGTGTAGGGAGGAGGAGGTAACACAGACATGGTTGTGCGTGAGGAGCAAAGAACGTGACTTTGAGAAGTCACCCTTGAGCAACTTCCCTTGTGTAAAGGACTGATGGCAGTGGCCCTTTGGAGAGATGGACATGAAAAACTCTAAAAACCAATAAATGACAAATTATGTTTATGCTGGTGGAGGAGCTCCTGGAGGAGGAAGCTGTTAGGACATGTTGCACAAGGCTTCTGTCAGGAGAGCTCAGAAGAGGCAGGCAGGGGTCTGAACCTCCACTAATGGTCTGAACCATTAGTGGAAGGAACAGAGGTCTTCAACTGACCTCTGGCATTGCAGAGTGGATGAAGTCCTTTGTGTGTGCTTGCAGCTGCAGGCTTCCCATTACGGGCTGGGAGTAACCTGCTGGTATAACCAAAGGTTATAGCATCATATTAACTGCTTTCAACCAAGTCATCAGCAACTATCAGCTGAATGATGACTCTCTGAGATGACCCTCCAAAGCCTGATGACCCCTGAGATGAAGTGGCTGGTTGGTGCTGAGAAAAGCATCTTGGCATTGTCTCCTGGGATGGTGGTCTCATCTCTACTGCCATCAGTTCCCTAAAACCTGCTCTGGTCGTTCTGCATCTTTACGGCTTGCAGCTGCGGTGCCACCAGCTGAAGGTGACCAGGCAGCATTAGCCTGGAGGTCATTTTGGGAGGAGCTGTTGTGTGTGACAGTGCAGAGCTGCCTAAATGGACTTTGAGTCAGCCCTGGGGAGCTGAGAGGATTTCTGGCTGTGTTACACAGAAAAATCCTCACTTTGGGCTGAAAACATGTGCTAACTTTAGAATTTAATTAATTTAATTAATTTAATTTAGACTCAACTTTAAATCCATCTTTTTCAGATGATGTTGATATGTTTTGTGGTAGTAGCCGTTAAAAATATACTAACCTGGAAAAGTTTGAAATAGTAACAGAAAATGTGATCTCCCATAAGATTGTTTCTTGCAAATTCTTGTCCAGACTTCGCAATATTTTTTGCCTGTCAAAGAAAAAAGTTATTTTTTTTAAGTTCTCAAAAAACCAAGTAGTTACCTCAGGATGCCAGTATTGATTCTGGAGTTAAATAGTGTTGACAGTTTAGGGTAACTTACTTATTTTTATTTAAGCATTCTTAAAAGGCATTCTTATGAAAAGACTCTTAATTTTTCGGAAGTTCGATTTAATTTCAAATTAAGAGCAGTATTATGCATTTTTTAAAAAGTTGAATTACTTAGTATCTGTGGAAAGAAAACTGGTATTCTAAAAATAGACTGTTGGAACAATGATTGGTTTAGTTTCAATAGTCACTGTTCGATGCCGCTTAACTCTTTTCATGTTGCCAAAGAGACCGAGTTTCACAAAACATCCATCAAAATCATATGGAACTTAACACTTCCATATAATATTCCTAAAGCGTCCTATAGCACTGTGTTAGTCCTTCAGGTTAAAAAGGTGTATTATAAACCCCACATTATTATCTTTGAGCATACTGACTCTCTCAGAACAAAGTTACGGTCTAAAAAAGACAACTTTGGATAGATACATGGGGTTGGGAGGGTGGACTCACAGTTCTTTTTTACAGAACACACTTGCGAATACACTCAGTGCAACAAGCGTGAGTAATCTGAATGGTTTGGGCTGGAAGGGACCTTAAAGATCATCTAGTTCCAACCCCTCTGCCGTGGGCAGGGACACCTCCCCCTGGACCAGGCTGCTCATAAAGTTGCTAATAAGTATCTGCATTTCCAAGGTATCTCAGGCCAGTAAGACATCAGTGATACAAACGTGGTTTTTATTTAAAAAAAAAAATTATAAAAATGTTTTTGAACAAGGCTCTGCAACCACTGCATGATAAAAAGGAAAGGGGATGCTTGGTTTTCTTCCATATGTAGATCACGACACAGTAAACTTCATAATATCCATTGACATTATCCATTGGCATTTTAATCCAAGTTTTTCTTCTTCCCTTAACAAAGCAGTCCGAGTGTAGGTAAATATTTTAAAAAAATATTTTTTTCTGTCAGAGTTCATCTTTGGCCTGTAGTCAAGAAAGAAGAAACAGTTAATTGGAAACTCAATTTTTAAGTGTCTAGTCCTGCAAAAACATGAAGAAATGTTTCTAAGTTCGGCAGGTGTTAATGTTCTGGTAACTGACACCACGGGGTATTAAGCAACAGCTGTTCCCAAGCTGGTTGAGTAAGAACTGAAGACACCCAGCACTCACATTTAACACTCTATGTACTGTACCTTTTTTCTGTGGCAGGTACATGGAAAAAGGTCATCATCGGGCTGATGCACCTTCTCCATCCCATCTCTGATTTTTGGCTCACTCACTTGCAAGCTGGCATATTCCTGGTTTTAAAAAAGGATGGTATTGTTAATTCATAGAACCATACAATGGTTCAGGTTAGAGGGGACCTTAAAGATCATGGGGTTCCAACCCCCCTGCCATGGGCAGGGACACCTTCCACTAGAGCAGGTTGCTCAAAGCCCCATCCAGCCTGGCCTTGAACACCTCCAGGGATGGGGCATCCACAGCTTCTCTGGGCAACCTGTTCCAGTGTCTCACCACCCTCACAGTAAAGAATTTCTTCCTGATTTCTAACCTAAATCTCCCCTCTTTCAGTATAAAACCCTTACCCCTCATCATATTGCTCCACTCCCCGATAAAGAGTCCCTCCCCAGCTCTCCTGTAGGTCCCTTTTAAGTACTGAAGGCCTCAATAAGGTCTCCCCAGAGCCTTCTTTTCTCCAGGCTGAACAACCCCAACTCTCAGCCTGTCCCCATCGGAGAAGTGCTCTAGCTCTCAGATGAACAACCCCAACTCTCAGCCTGTCCCCATAGGAGAAGTGCTCTAGCTCTCAGATCAGCTTCGTGGCCCTCCTCTGGACCCATTCCAACAGGTCCATGTCCTTCTTGTGCTGGGGACTCCAGAGCTGGATGCAATACTCCAGATGGGGTCTCACCAGAGCGGAGTAGAGCTCTCGTGACCACCTCCCTTGACCTGCTGGCCACACTTCTTTTGATGCAGCCCAGGATGTGGTTGGCTTTCTGGGCTGCGAACACGCATTGCTGGCTCATGTTGAGCTTCTCATCCACCCACACCCCCAAGTCCTCCTCAGGGCTGCTCTCCAGCCATTCTCGTTAGATTGTCCACCTGGTTCTAAGTACTGCACCAACTCAGCTGAGTAACTCTGTAAAAGCTCTGGGGCTACACACACAATCTGTGACTCCACACTGTGTCACCGCCAGAGTAAGCAGATACTTTGCTGACAGGAGCCCCTTCGGGTGCCTCGCTGGAGGTTTGATACCTGGGTGCTAATGCACAGATATTTTCAGCTGTGGTTCGCAGGGCGCGCGTCTGACGTGGAATTCTTTGATCGTGGTGGGCAACATATTCTTGCAGATTAGATCAAGATTTATGGGATCCGATTGCTTCTCTCAAAGCGCCAGCGTAGTCTTAAGGGGTTTGATGGGAAGTAACAGCACGCAACGGTTGTAAACCCACTGAACCTCTTAATTGCTGCTACTTGCTTTGAGGCTTCAAGTACCAGCCTGGCCAGTTTCCAGCAGCTCCATTGCCCTCGATTCTCTGTGAGGGATTTCTATTTTTGTGGTAGTAGCCGTTAAAAATATACTAACCTGGAAAAGTTTGAAATAGTAACAGAAAATGTGATCTCCCATAAGATTGTTTCTTGCAAATTCTTGTCCAGACTTCGCAATATTTTTTGCCTGTCAAAGAAAAAAGTTATTTTTTTTAAGTTCTCAAAAAACCAAGTAGTTACCTCAGGATGCCAGTATTGATTCTGGAGTTAAATAGTGTTGACAGTTTAGGGTAACTTACTTATTTTTATTTAAGCATTCTTAAAAGGCATTCTTATGAAAAGACTCTTAATTTTTCGGAAGTTCGATTTAATTTCAAATTAAGAGCAGTATTATGCATTTTTTAAAAAGTGTTTTTCTTGTTTGTAGAGTTGATGACAATAATTTTTAAGTCCTTCTAATAGATTTTTTTTTGTTTCAAAGAAACACAGTTTTTGTTCTATTTTGTCGAGAAACATTGCTGATACTTCTAAAAGTATATTTACCTCTTCATCATGCTCTTTGGCCCACTGTAGTTTTTCTAGCAGATCACTCAGGTCACTTTTAAACGGAATATAATGTTTCCATGGCTGCAGCTCGTTATAAAAATGCTCATAGTAGATGGAGTCTTGCTTTAGCACCACACTGTTTCCTGCTAGTAGATAAGGCAATCTATAGGCTGCCACTGTGCCATCAATATTAATTTGATATTTATACTGGAAAGAAAATGACCATGGGTTATTAACAAACAGAAGATCCAAGTAGCTTGGTTAGGTTATAATCATTCTGAGGGCATTGGTGTTACTGACTTGCCGATATTGATTGAGAAATGTAGGATTGATAGGCAAGCATCAGTGTGTAAGTAGCTTTTATTATTTAGTTTGGAATTCATCACAGTGCAGGGTACACAGAGAGATGCCCTCTTCATCAATTAAGTTCTCCGGGAATTCTGAGCCGCTCATCCTCGGATGTGAGGGTAGATGTGCCACTTCATCCACCGATTTTCCCACTATGTTAGTTATGTTAGTAGGCCTGATCGCTGAATCAGGAAAAAGAAATAAAAAGGAACTTGGAGTTACACGGATTACACGAGGTTCTACAGAACCTTTAGATGTAAATCAACATTATCATCCTCAGCGTAAGAGCTACAGAGCGGTTAATGCCACAGGAAGGGATGCCTACTCATGCTTGTTATTGGGGGTGTGCTGAAAAACTAAAAAGCACTTCATTATCCACAATATATACAAAGTTACTTGATAATGGGGAAACACCAAGAACCTAGTTCTATGAAAAATGTCTACTGGCTTACCTTAAAAAAATCAAAAAATGAAATGTGCTTAACAATGGGGCCATAGAGGCTTTCATCATGTTTGAAAAAAAAGAAGTTTGTAAAAGCAGCATCTATGATCTCTGGGTATTTTCTGCTGAGTTTTACAAGTTCAAGCCTCTCTTTGCGGCTGTCACGTCCTCTCCAGAACGCTGTGGTGTTCTTGTCTTCCCATGGTGGACCAGTATTTGCTTGAACTGACATCATATCCAGACTGACTCTGGAGGAGAAAGAAAGGGATTTAATAGTGAAGCCCACTGGAAATTTTTTTTTAAGTGCAATTACTTAAAAGAGTTTACAGTACCAACAGGCAAATACCAAGGATGAAGGCAAGTCACGAGCACACCCATATATGTATTGTATAGAATCACAGAATCATGGAATCGTCTAGGTTGGAAGAGACCCTTGGGATCATCGAGTCCAACCATCTACCCTACTCTACAAAGTCATCCCCTACACCATGTCCCTTAGAACTTTGTAGCAATAAAAATATGTAAGGCATGTCAAGTTTACAGGCCAATGGCAAGACAGCATCAGTTCAATGACAACATGGCACGTGGAAAGTGTACCCGTCAGTTGTCATGGAAAAAAGTGGCTAAAAGGGGTTGTGGTTGCCAGACAGATTAAGGTGATACAAGGTAAGGCAGTGGCTGATAATGGTGATGAGGCAGTCACGATAGTCCAAAACAAGGTTTTTGTGTAACTAGCTTCATACAACATATTTCACTTCCTTTGCTAAACTAAAGCACAGAAATTAGGGAGGCAGGGAGGAGCAAACTTAGGGAAAGTCTTGATAATGAAGACAAGGGACGTCAACTGAATATAGTGAAATGACACACAGGTTCAAAGTGGATAACGAAGATGTCTTAGAAGGTGGCTTTGCAGTGCCTCAAGACAGTGACAGAGCAGTTAGGAAGTTATCATCAGCAATCAAAGTGGGAGATGGTAGACCCTAGGTTGAGAGTTCTGGCTATGCTGGGCTTTAAAAGGTACAGAAAAAAAGATTCTAGGAAAATCAGTAAAAAAGAGGCCTGGCTAGTTCTCAACATGTTCATGAGGGGAAAAACAAAGCAAACAAACAAAATACCTTCCCTCCAAGTGCTGTTTTCAGTGACTTCACCATGTTTAGATTAATCTTGGTTTTTGAAATGAAACAGTGAAATATTTTAACGTGTCATTTATGTTATACAAGACATAACTTGGTTAATGGTAAGATATTGAATATGCAGTGATTGCCCACCTCTTGGGTGCCAACGTCTCAATGAATGAGTAAAACAGTTAATACAGTGTTAATACAAATATCTTTTTGGAAGATCATTCACTGCGAATTTTGTGAAAATTTTAAGCAACTTCTTACCGTCCCATAGTCTCCAAAACAGAGTCTGTTAAATCATACGTTGGCATGACAATATCTTTTGACTCACTGGACCCACACCACGAGAAGATGGGATGCAGGTTCTGTGGGGGCTTCCTTTTCTCCAGAGGCCAGTCCCCCAAATTAACAAAAAACTCTACATCTGGCATTTTCACCTAAACAGAAGCAAAGCAGGCACAAGTGTGTTTTAATACAAAGCAGTACTCTTCTGCTGGCATCTTCCATTGTGAAAACAACCTCACTGAGAGAAAAAATAGCAAGGTCTCTAATATACTTCATGTACCTGTAATAAATTGTTAAAGTTCAGAAACATGTTAGAAGTTCTGTGACCACAGAGTAAAGCCTACAAGATACTATTATTTTTTTTAAAGATTTCCACAAAGTCACATAAATGCTCTCTATTTTTAAGAGATAGGAACACTCCGGTTTAGAGGATCGTTTCTTGTTATACATCACATGATTGGCCACACAATCTTTGTACCAGGCTAGCACTGGGATCTAGTAAGCAACTGTATAGTTCCAAGCTAAGTTGACAATATGGAAAATTGCTGTTGGGTGGTAAATTAGTTTTCTGTCACATCAGTGAACTGATTTGCCCTGTGACTGCATGACAACTAAATCCATCAGGAGAGAAGTAACAGAAATGAACAGCCATGATGAGAAGACCCTATTTAGTCAGTGCTGGAGTTAATTATTAAGCACAATACCCTCACTTTTTAAAAAATAGTTGGTAGCATGGAACTGCATCTGAAATCACTGTTGCAGCCAAAAAAGCAAGCAAAATATTGTTGATGGCCAGGCAATGTTGTAACACAACAAGACAGAGGGCATTAATTTTCCTGTTGTATGAAACTCTGATGCACCCTCATCTTAAGCACTGTGTGTGGTTCTGGTATCTGCAAGTGAAGTAAGAGAAGGTACAACAAAAGGCAGCTACTATGATAGGGATGGACCGGCTGCCCTGTGAGAAGAAGCTAAAAATGGTGGGACTCTTCAATTCAGAGAGCAGAAGGCTGAAGGCAACATATGGCTGAGTTTTACATGCCCTGAAGACATGTAAAACGTCAGTGCAAAACTGACGTTATGCCTGTTGTTATTTCACCCTCTTCATAATGCTTTTTTTAAAATATAAATCTCCACTATATCCCCCTCAGTTGCCTTTTTCACAGCAAAAGAATCCTAGTCAAATTAGCCTGACTGCATGCTCAGCCTTCCTGCTGTTCCTAGTCAAATTAGCCTGACTGCATGCTCAAACAGCCTTCCTGCTGCGTAACTCTTTTTGAGAAAGTGAAATGAGAACTGCACTGTGACAGGTTTCATGCTGCAATATCTTTTTTTCTTTTGTTTTTACCTCCCTCTTTAATAAGTCTTAATTGGGTACTTGACTATTATGAACATCTGATGAATATAGTGGCATTTTTGAAAGTGTAGGAATAACTCCAAGATCTCTGTCCTGACTACTAACAGATAATTTGGAGATCATTATTGTATGTGTGATTAGGAAGGGTTGTTGAAGTGTTATCATCAACTATCTTATTAGCTACATGAGAAAATATCTTCTCTGAAGAAAGAACAACATGAATGTTAATAATTTCCAAATTAAAATATATAAAACCATGTAAAAATAGCTTTTAAACATATTGCTGACTCATCATATATATGCATCAAAGCATTTCTCCTCTCAGAACCCTTTATTCTTCAGATCAGAATGGCTGGTCACAGGCTAACATTTCCAAATTCTTCTGTGACCCAAACAGGTTTCAGTAATTTTCAAATTTAATTTATCTTTATGGACAGAGGTAGAGATTAATAATTTGTCAAATATCAAACACTCTCCTAAAGAGTTGAAAATATTCTTCTCTAATTTGACGACATGGGAAAGCTTTTGGCAGAGACATCCAGAAATTCTAAATACAGAGACCCAAAGCAGTACTTTTTGTTTCCAGTCTATGACAGAGAAGGTTTCATTGTGTACCTTCATTTCAAAGGGGGTTTGGCTACATGGTCCAAGTTTCAACACTAAACTTTAGTTACAGTGCCATCTAATGGTTATAATGGGCATAAAACCCCTATGAATTCTATTTTATCTTTTGCAGACTCATTCAACAGGTTAAATCATCTTCTCCAGCCTGATACATCTATTGTCTTTCAGTCACACTGCCTTAATAGAAATTCCTGCAGTATCTAATGGGGATGAAACAAATTCTCTTTTCTAGATCTGTTTCTGTCTTTGGAGTTGGCAAATCTTTTCCAACGTGCAATTTAATTCCATTATTTCTTGTCCAACACTACTGACACAGGGAACACCTTATTGCCATATTCCATAGAGCAACCTTCTAGATAATTAAAGGCTATTAAAGGCTACATTCATACCTTCCCTTAGACACGGTTAGATGAAACAACCCCCGCTTAAATGAATCTTCATGTGTATGTCTAGTCATTCTCACTTTTCTGGGCAATGTTCATAATTGAACAATCTTTCCTGAAGCACACGACCCGAGAGTGGACACAGGAGCAAAACTGATTTATTACTAATCCTGAGTACAGTGGAAAGGTTACTTCACCTTTCTTTCATGTGTTTGTTCTGTTAATGTGTGTGTGTAGCTTCTCGCAACAGCATGCCACTATTGAGTCCTTAAATTTGTGATACTGTAATCTTCACATTTTTCTGCAGAAAACCACTCACTCCCTATTTTAAATGTGTCATAACTATATGACTTATCCAGTCTTTGTGTAGTATCCTGCCCATGTCAGTTTATTTTATCAATTTTCCACACAATTTCTCTTACTTGTTAAGAAAACTACGATGCTGTACCATGAGGTGCTTGCAGGATCATTCACTTTTGTTACCTGAAAAATCAATAAGCATATTCTCTAAATCCATCATTCAGTCAAGTTATTAAATGGAGACTGAGCCTAGGACAAAACACTGAAGAATACATTTGTGACACCTTTTGCCTCTCTGGAAACATTGGTAACTATTACTTAAGTAAGGGTTTCCAAGCAGCTTACAGTAGCTTCTTCTAAGGCAAGGTTTTCCTGTCTTGTTTGTGAGAAACTTGTGAGACACCCTCAAAAGCCTAACTAAAATTAAGATATTTGACATCCATACAGGAAGCTTATTATCTTGTTATAGAAAAAAATTAAATACTTATAACTTATTTTTATGTTAAATCCATGTTAAGTCCACTTATAAACAATGTGTTTATCAGATTTTTAAGGATTTCTTTTTTAGGTGAACAACTCCATACTTCAATAGCTCCTCTCTCTTCTTTCTTTTCTTATTAAAAGACAAAGTGCTTTGTCTTTTTGCAGGCAAAAATATGTATTAACTCAGATATCTTCGTATTTCTCTTATGTAATAATCACATACTTGTGTGTGCTGAAACTTCAGCCCTGCTATATTCTGTCACTATATATATAATGTCATTTTTTTTTTTTTCACAAAGTTTCCCTAGGGAAACTTTTTGTTTGTACATCAAGGGGGTTTCCCCACATGCCACCTGTTGGGCTTTTGGTGATCTTTATCAACCTTTCCTGTCTTGTTTTCAAAATATGGAATTTAATGGATAACAATACACATTCCGCATTTTTTTCAGTCATTCTGTAAAATTTTCTGTTAGATGCTGCAGGATGATTTATTTAGTGTACAGGGAACAAAAACCCACACTCTGTCCAAATCCATCAAACTCTCCTATAAAAGCTTGCTATTCAATTAACATTTGTGATACTTGATATACTAATCAGATAAGCACCCTAGAACATGCCAACTTCAAACAAGGGAAATGACCTTTCTGTTATTAATCAAAATACAAGAAGGGCTTTTTAACAGAAACTGCAACACTATTTGTTAAGCCCAGGCTTCCATAAATTAGGACATACAGAATGAATGACTGTACAGGTGTACTCACTTTTCTTGTCAAAGAAAGCAGTATGGCATCCATGAAAATTCTGAAGCCAACATGTTCCCCATACGTCTTTATATAAACCTGAAAATAAACAAAGGCTTTGCTGGTCTGGGGTTTTCATTTCAGAGAACAACTGGCACAATTTAGAGCTCTTTCAATCACTTAGTAATTAACTAGGCAGACAGATCCTATGGCCATATAGATTTATGAATCGGCTGTGCAGCTGTAGAAATCTCATACCTCTAACTCACCACAAAAAAGTAAACAAATAAAAAGCCAAGCTTTGCTTGCTTTTGCAGATGCTTTAGGTCTGTCTCATGGAAACAGAAACTGGTTGCTTGTTTCTGTTGTGTTCCATTGTTCTGTTTTCTTTATGAAACTCTACTGATGTCAGTACAGTTTTGTTAAAAAGAATTGTAGCTCTGATCCTCAGTGGAGCTAAGTGGTATATGTGGACTGCAGAATTATGCACAATGTAATTTATTGATGCATGTCAAATTGGATGATCGTGACACTCCACAGCAATATTACCCAGAGAACAGGAAACTGAATTAGCATTTAAGAGACTTGGGTCCGTGCCCAGTACTCATATTGATTGCTTGGAAAGTAATTTGCCTTTGCTGTGCTTTAGTTGCTTCAGCTGTAACGCGGACAAAAAAGCCCTTTACAAAGTAAGACAGATACTATTGAGCTCATATGCAAACTGCAAAGTGTTCAAGGGCAGAGAAGCAAGGAATTAAAATTTCTTAAAGAACACACAAGAAGAAGCCTTTCAACTGGAAAGAGCCAACCAGCCTAGTTGTATGACTTCCCACCAAAAGCCTGTATGGACTTCAGATCAACCCATTCCGTACCTCATTATCTTTGATGGTGTAATGACACAAACTCTGTCTCTGTCCAAATCTCTGTGGAATTTCTTTTGCAATCTTATCTGGATCAACAATGGGAAAATTTGCTAGGTCTCTCTGAATCTGTGGAATGATTTGAGGGCAGTTCATCTCTTCCAGCCACACACTGCTCTCCTCCTGAGGGCAGTCACAGTTTTCATGGTAAATAGGTCCTATCGGGAACACAATTATTATTTTAATAAATCACACTGTTGAGCTGTTGAGATCAGAAAAGAGGGTCAGGCACTGAACATTCATTACTTAGGGCCAAGTCTTCAGCAACTCTAAGTGGACACGTTTGAACTTTTTTATTAACTCCAAGGGAGTCACGCTTAACATCTGTCTCTGTGTGAGCCTTTTACATGCATTTGCTAGGCAACTGCTTCACAGCATTTGTTTCTTTCTATTATTTTGAACAGCATGCACAGGACACCTATAATGAATCCATAATTCCCATGGGATTTGATAGTTCTGAGAAGTACTGAGGTCCTGCAGAATCCTCTGCTAATCCTAGAACCCATTCTGGAACACAATTTAGGAGAAAAACCCACGACAGGAAATCTGTGTGTAGTGCTGCTTTTTACCTTTTAAAATATATGGAGACTCTGCAACATGTTTCTCTCCAGTTTTCACTTCTATCTTCAGGTTTTTGTAACTCGCATACATCCTGTATCTCACAAGGAAGGAACCATCTTTCCTGTCTAATACTTGCACACCAACCCGAGTGAACTGTTCATCAGGAGCAGTGATCTTCACCTGGAATGCATTTTCACCTGGTGATGAAGTGAACCTGCCAAGAGAATAAGTGGGAGCTCAATAAAAAAGTAAACACACAACAGCTTTCTTAGTCTGATCTCTTCCTTTTCAAGTCGACAGATTTCCAGTGACTTCTGGAAGCCACTTTATGAGCAGATGCTAATGTTCACAAGCAAGGGACGATTTTTCTGAAGAGAATTCTGCTAGGCTAACATCTCATGCTGTTAGAACTATTAGCTATCAAGAAGGCTCCACTTAGATGGAGGACTAGACTTAGGTTGGACTAGATGATCTTTATGGTCCCTTCCAACCTAGACGATCCTATGATTCTAGATACTCATGTACACACCTACAAAATGACTTGGTGCGCTACACGTGACTTCTGGAAGCCACTTTATGAGCAGATCCTAATGTTCACAAGCAAGGGATGATTTTTCTAAAGAGAATTCTGCTAGGCTAACATCTCACGCTGTTAGAACTATTAGCTATCAAGAAGGTTCCACTTAGATACTCATGAACACATCTCCAAAATGACTTGGTGCGCTACATGTTGAACAGTGTTAGAAATACGGTCTTTGCTTATATGGGATCAGAACACCTTCAAAAAATCCAGCATAGCTCTTGATTAGTAATAGCTCAAGTGTAAAACGATGGGAAGGCAGAGAGCATGCAGATAAACGGATCTTGGTGGATGTATCTTGATAAATCAAGGGGCAACAGTTTGAAACTGAAAGAGGGTAGATTTAGATTGGATATAAGGAAGAATTTCTTTACAAGTGTGGTGAGGCACTGGAACAGGTTGCCCAGAGAAGCTGTGGATGCACTATCCCTGGAGGTGTTAAAGGTCAGCCTGGATGGGGCTTTCAACAACCAGGTCTAGTGAAAAAAGTCCCTGTCCCATGGCAGGGACGTTGGACTAGATGATCTTTAAAAGTCTCTTCCAACCCAAACCATTCCATCATTCTACAAAAAAACACCAGGACAAGCTTCACTTTAGCAGCTTAATAAGTCTGTTACTTTACATACAGAAGCAAAATGTATCCTGCTTACTTTATTATTTTCCAAGTATTATTTAAGGAAGTGAAGAACAAAGTTAGACTTTTTAATCATTATGTTAGCTCATACAGGGTGGGGGTGGAGAAAGAATATTACAAAAGCCAGTGGCTTGGTAGGGAAAAAACATTATAGTGGGATCATGTCATTCAATGTGTACTTATGACATCTTGGTAAAATTCACCATACACCAATCACAGAAAAATCTCAATAAAACCAAATAATTTGAAAATTAATGACATTATCACACATCACAGAGGTATATCACACATCACAGTTGGCATGGTCAAAATGCTGCATTTGCCAACCTTCTTCCACCTCTTTAAACACAGTCCCAAATATGTAGGGGGAGCTTAGGATAAAGATGGAGGGACTGGGAGTTCCTGGACTAATGGATTACAGCACAGCAGCCTGGTCACCTTTCCCGAAACTTGTCCAGACATATTAGAGAATTGCCAGTTCAACTAAACACAGGAAATATTTACTGGCCAAGATAAGCTGAATTGACAGTTTCCAGACTTGTGCATGTCACAGTGCATCTAACCTGGACAACCTGGAGGGAGCACTCTGAGCTCCTATCCCATTTGTATGGTCAGGGTTTCTTTCCTGTAGAAATGGAAAGCCGTGAGTGTCCTCTGAAAACTCAGTCTACCTCTTCTGTTCCTATGAAGTTGATTTAACGGTATATAGAGTGCTTCCTAAATGACTCTACAGATCTTGCGCCTATGCGTTTAGGTCAAATACTGATGTTCCTAAGAGTGGAAACAAGCAGGTCACCCGAGCAGGTATATGATAAATTAAATATACTAGTTATTGTTAAGGTTTTGACAAAGCAGAACAAATCGTAAATTGCTGGCTGGACCAATGCGTGTGTTTTGCTGTTGAATATTTTCATTGTCTTTTCTTATCTCATCCCCTTGTGTGGTTATTTGATACTCCTAAAAGGATTAATTAGCTTTTTCTAAGTGATACACAGAAAAAAGTCACGTAGAGAGCTTTCGGCACCAGTAGTTTCCCTTCCTGAAGGAAAACACCCCAGTAAATCTCTGCCTAAAAGGTGAAATCGGTTCAGCAGGAATATGGGCATGCAAGGTCAGTCCTGCGGAGGCCGTGCTGGCGCTGCTGCCGTTCGAGGCGGGGAGCTGGACAACCCAGCAATTACGATTTGGGGCCAGGGCCTGCAAATATTTAAGCGGTTGCCCACCGAGGGGAAAGCCACGCACCCGGGAGGGGGCGGTGATGCCTGGGGAAGGGCGCGTAAAAAGCCCCGCCGCCCTCCTGGCCGGGAGCGGGGAGGTGGGCAGGCAGCCTCACTTTTTAACCTTTTTTTTCTACCCATAACCGGCGTCTCCGCGGAAAGCAGCCACCGCCGCCGCCACGCTTACCTCTGCCCTTCGGCGTCCACGGCCTGCACGTAGAAATAGCGGGCGGGGAGGGCAGCCTCCGCCCGCAGCCCGGGCCCCCATACCGCGCTGCGCTCGGGGCTCGGCCGCCCGCCCCCGCCCGCCGCGGCCCCCGCCGCCACGACTCCCAGGGCGACGCAGAGCGGCCACAGGCCACGCATTTACAGCGCCGGGGCGCGGGAGGGAGCGCAGCACGGGGACCTTTCCTCCTTCCCTCCCTCACCGCCGCACCGGGGAGTCCCGCCCTCGGCGCGGCTGCATGGAGGGGGCGGCGGGCGTGGAAGGGGAGAGATGGCGGGGCCGCCCTGTCCCGGCTGCCGGCTACGGCTCCTCAGGGAACCATTCCCGCAGCGCCTGAGGGCAGCGGGGCGGGCGGCAACGCGCTTCCGGCGCGGAGGGGGGCTGCTGGGAGGTGTAGTCCGGATGAGGAGGGGGCGGCCGGCACCGGGTTATCCCCGAGCTGCCTCAGCCCCGGAGCGGCCCGCTGGGCCCTCCCTGGGATCCACCGCCAGGATCGCCTCAGAGGAAGGGGAGCGGGAAAAGCCGGCTCAGCCCGTGACTCTGACTTACACGTCCCGACATCGGGGTTTTCTCCGTGTCACGAGCTCAAGTCCAACCCCCACCTTCGTTTCCCTAAGGTTAGGGTGAGAAACAAAAGAGTTTACGATCGGGAAAAGCAGGTTTTCAGAATCCTCCACCGAGCAGCAGAAGCAAGGACATGGCATTCAAGAAGCTCAGGTCACTGTCCTGGAGAGCTGGGCACCTCACAGCCCGCTGACATGGCGGCAATGCCCCACACAGGCCTTGGACGACTCAACTCAAATGATCCTACCTCAGGTTTAATGAGCGGATAAAAAGCATTAAAAAGGAGCCACAATGTTTATTGAAGCACTGAGAATCAGAAATATGCTGATTTTAGTCCTAGTAAATCCTTAGCGTCTCCATATTTAGAATAGAATCATAGAATTGTCTAGGTTGGAAGGGACCTTTAACATCATCTAGTTCAACCATCAACCTAACTCCGCTAAAACCCATCACTAAACCATGTTTCTAAGCACTATGCCAACCCGTCTTTTGAATACCTCCAGGGATGGTGCCTCAGCCACTTCCTGGGCAGCCCATTCCAATGCTTAATGACCCTTTCAGTGTAAATTTTTTTCCTAATATCCAGTCTTAACCTCCCCTGGTGCAACTTGAGGCCGTTTCCTCTTGTCCTATCTCCTGTGACTTGGGAGAAGAGACCGACCCCCACCTTTCTACAATCTCCTTTCAGGTAGTTGTAGAGAGCAATAAGGTCTCCCCTCACCCTCCTTTTCTCCAGGCTGAACAACCCCAGCTCCCTCAGCCTCTCCTCATAAGACTTGTGCTCCAGACCCCTCATCAGCTTCATTGCCCTTCTCTGGACCCACTCCAGCACCTCAATATCTTTTTTGTGGTAAGGGGCCCAAAACTGGACACAGTGCTCAAGGTGGGGCCTCACCAGTGCCCAGTACAGGGGGACGATCACTTCCCGAGTCCTACTTACCACGCTGTTCCTGATACAGGCCAGGATGCTGTTGGCCTTCTTGGCCACCTGGGCACACTGCTGGCTCATGTTCATCTGACCAACACCCCCAGGTCCTTTCCACCAGGCAGCTCTCCAGCCACTCTTCCCCAAGCCTGTAGCGCTGCATGGGGCTGTTGTGACCCAAGTGCAGGACCTGGCACTTGGCCTTGTTGAACCTCATACCATTGGCCTTGGCCAGCTGATCCAGCCTGTCCAGATCCCTCTGCAAAGCCTTTTTACACTCCAGCAGGTTGACACTCCCACCCAACTTGGTGTCATCTGCAAACTTATTGAGGGTGCACTTGATCCCCTCGTCCAAATCATTGATAAAGATGTTGAAGAGAACCAGCGCAGTACTGAGCCCTGTGAGACACCACTCGTGACCGGCTGCCAACTGGGTTTAAATCCATTCACCACCACTCTCTGGGTCCAGCCCTCCAGCCAGTTTTTAACCCAGTGGAGAGTACTCCCATCCAAGCCTTTCAGCAGTCACTCCTGAAACTCCGAAATTTCTAGGTCATCAAGATGAAAGCAAGCCAAAGGTGGTTCAAGTTGGACAACTAGCAATGATGCATGTGCTTATTCCTAAATAGAGCTTTTCTAAAAGGTTGGAGTTTGGCTGCTATGTTCTGTTTATCTGAATGTTTTTACATGTATACATAAAATCTTGAAAACTTCAAACCTCAAATTTAGGTCAGGGTTAATAGCACTGGACTCCAAAAAGTAGTGAACTTCTTTTGCACAGAAAAGCAGACGCAGAAAGCAAGAATGAAATGCCCACACTATTCCTAAATATGTACCCACACACACATACCCAAATGCTTTCCGTTGTCACTTAGCTACGGAAACCTCACCCAAATTAACAGGAGAACTTCAATCCCAGAAGGCATTTTTAGTTTTGCTCTTTATTACTTTTCTCTTGTTAAGGGAAACAATACAGAAAATGGAACCTTATCATCGAAGAGTCATGAATTTGGAAGAGCTCTTGTATTTTACATTTTGAAATACTGCAAATGTGCTTTATAGAAAAGCACAGAAATAAATCACTTGCTTGGAGAAAATTGCAAGCTGAAAAACAACCACTTGGGTCAATGAACGTCGTCTTTTCCAACACGCAACTGAACCACAAAATGCCTTAAAAAATTACTCAGCTCCAACTTCTAAAGACATAGTTTTTGTCTCCTGCTGTTCCCATTGGCATGGTTTTTCAGGACATTCAGCAGTGAGAAGACTTGTGATTTCCAGTCTGAAAATTCACACAGGCCCCATTTTATTTCGGCGACCCTTTAGCTTCTCTCCCTTCCCTGTCTTCACTTTCTTGATGTATGTTACAGGCTGTGTTTTACACTCCCTCTCAGCTTATGTTTTGCTGCATGAGACAAGCCAGTCTCCTTTAGTGAAAGAACTTTCAAGATATTTTTATGTAAAAACAAATTTCATAGCTGTAGGATTCACAGAACATCCCTTCCCCTTCCTAGCAGGATGGCAATCAGCACATTAAAAAAAGGCACAGCAGCGATGAAGTGAAGGGGACACATGTCCTTCTCCCCTCCCGCCTCTCTCTCCTCCAGCTTTTCTTCCCCCACATCGGCGCAGCCCGGGGAATCTGTGTACAGATCTGGCACTATTTGTCAGCACCCAAACAAGCCGTAAAATAAATCACGCAACCTAATTTTAGTCCTGGCTGGCAAAGCCCAATGCTGCTGCTATCCTAAATGCCTATCATTTGGCTCAGAGAAAAGAAAAAAATGCTTTGGAAGCAGAATTGTTTAATTACTTCAAAGGCTGTTGGCCGACAGAGGCTTCCAGCTGGCGAAGGCAGAAGGGATGCTCTCTGCAGCAGAGACAGGTCGCCTCCGGCTTCCGAAGCCACATCCAACTCCCAATCTGATCTGAGGTCTTCTCCTACTCGTGTCCAGGGGGTGGCCAACTCGGCTGTGCCCACCCTTGCCAGAGGACTTCTGCAACTCTGCTCTGCTTAGCTACTGACAATTAGCACATAAATCTAATGCTTGAGGAGAGATTCGATTCTTCTTTCCATGATTTGCAGTCCTTCTCACAGAAATACTCCCACGGGAGCGGGGGCTTCACGTTGTGAGGGCACCCCACTGCCATCGCCAGCGCCAAACCCTCCCTCAGCAGCATGCCACCTAGCTTTTTATCTTGTTTTGGTTTTTTATTGTAGATTTTATAGCTTACAGATCTGAATGTTCAAAAATAAATACATTTTTGAATAATTGTGGCAGCACTGAAAAGTGCTCCAGCCGTGTCTTCAGCGTCACTCTTGTTTGTTCACGTTAAAGATCTCCAGTAAAGATGAGACGGGAAATACCGTCGGCAGTTCCGGACACTGTTACCTGAAACAATCTTTTGTCCTTTTACACGGATGTCCCGAGGCATTTCTGTCACACAGACTCTTACCGTGGGCTGAGGGACACCAAGGGAAACCCTGTAGACGCAAAAGGCCCGGACCCCTGTCCCTCCATCTGTCCCTGTTCCCGGCAGGAACCCAGCCCTTACGTTTATGCTCCTCGACCCTGAGGGGGGGACGCAGCCACGTCCCCAGCGCGACGCCGAACCCGACCCGCGATTTGTCCCCGCCGCCATCCCGGGCTGCTCCTCCCTCCCCCGCCGGCGGGCCAGCAGCGGGCGAGACCACGAGGGCGCAGGGGGGGGACGGACACGCACACACACACACACAAAAACACACACACGGCCGCAGAGGGGCCTCTCACGGCGCCGAGGCCCAGTCGCCGCCCGGCCGGTTTACCCGAGACACCGTGAGGGCCCGCAGCGGGGAGGACGGCCGCCGCCACCGCTGAGCCCCCCCCGCGCCTCCCCCCCTCTCTGCCGGCTGCGGGAGTTGGTGCCGGCGGCGGCGGCGCTGAGGAGGCGGGGGGCGGCGGGGGCGCAGGTGAGCCCGCCGCGCGGCATCCACCTCCCCCCCCGCGCGCCGTGTCTGTTTCCGGTGCGCTCGCGTCCTCGCTCCGCCGCCGCCGCCGCCGGGGGAGGCGACGCAGGCGGGCGCTGCGCCGCGCAGGTAACCGGCTGGGACCGCGGGTCGCGCCGCCCTTCCCCTTCCTCCCCACCGCCGGCCCTCGCTGGCGCCGTGGAAAGGAGTAGGCCCAGCCTCCCGCCGAGCCGCGGGCCCTTCCCCCAACCGGCGGCTGTTCACTCCGGAACCGACTGGCGGCAGCGGCGCCGGGG
>NW_015090859.1:6884703-6900164 GCF_001431845.1 Calidris pugnax | reverse complement strand
CGAGGCCCCGATTGGCGCCGCCCCAGCCCTCCCGCCACTCCCCGGTGCTGAGGCCGGGTGTGCGGGCCTCCCCGGTGGGCGAGTCCCAGGGGAGCTGAGGAGAGCGGGTGTCGCCGGGGCTGCTGGGCGGAATCGGGGCCGGGTGCTGCCCCCGCGGCGGGCGGCTGCGGAGTAGGGGCCTGTGTGTGCTGCTGTTCCCTTGTAATCGTGGCAAGTGCAGCCCTGGGTGCCTTGGGTTGCCAGGCCCGCTGCCGGCGGGGGAGGGTTGTCGCGCTGTGGGCTCGGTTGGGTGACCAGAAGGCGAGTGTCGGAGGAGGCCGCTCTGGAGCGAAGCTCCTGCCTCCTCTGCTTGCCAGGTTTTCCCATCTGTGTCTTCGCACCGCAGACGTGCAAGCTGCCGAGATGACAGAGAACACATACTGTCAATTTCCTTTTTAAAGAAAGATCATTAAAACTAAGCCAGCCTTCTAAATTTGTTTTTGGTAATTCTTAGCTACTGTAAACAAAACCTGATGTTTTCCTTTTGCACACCATAAAAATAAAAGGGAATTCTTGAACAGCCATCCAAGGAAAGCAATGGAACAGACTGAGGGTAGCGTTGCCAATTTACAATCATCAGAGGTGATAGTTACTGTAATTTTCTGTCAGCTTGAACTTCACTTGCAGTACAAGTATGCAGGACTTCAGAATTAAGTGACCTTAAGTTGCTGTCTTACTGATTTATTAATTAGCATAAATTTTGTGCTCCATGTATGCAAGGTATTGTGACTACTTGAGGGTAGCGTTGTCAATTTACAATCATCAGAGGTTAATCATCAGTTACTGTAATTTTCTGTC
The DNA here is from genome assembly GCF_001431845.1 of Calidris pugnax. Taxonomy (NCBI): domain Eukaryota; kingdom Metazoa; phylum Chordata; class Aves; order Charadriiformes; family Scolopacidae; genus Calidris; species Calidris pugnax. The sequence goes on along the minus strand of NW_015090859.1, from coordinate 6,899,327 downwards.
AGCTTGGACTTCACTTGCAGTACAAGTATGCAGGACTTCAGAATTAAGTGACCTTAAGTTGCTGTCTTACTGATTTATTAATTAGCATAAATTTTGTGCTCCATGTATGCAAGGTATTGTGACTACAAAGAAATAGAAGTGATTGACCACAACTATGTAAATGTAGGAACGTGTTTGGTTTGATTTGTTTGGGGTTTTTTTTGTTCTTACTTTTTACAAGTCTCATTACTCCATGATGTTGTTATCGTGGTATCACTGTGGTGTATGCTGTTGGCACTTCACAAATAATAAAAAGTGCTGTTTGTAGAATTCTAGAGAAGCTTAGGAAGAGACACAGTGTATGGAGTGGTGTATCTTAAAGGGTATTTCAGCTTTTATTGGATATTCATTTCAAAAATAATAAGCCTTGGTGTATCTTAAAGGGTATTTCAGCTTTTATTTGCTATGAATTCAAAAATAATAAGCCTTATGTGTTTTATGTTGATTGAGACACCTGTACTAACTTCTGAATTTCTTTCAGGTACCTCGTCAATAGCTTGCAGAGGCAATGGAAGCAATGATGCAAACTCTGTTGTAATTAAAACATAAAGAAAAAATATTCTTAGCTGTACCATACTCTTTCAGTATCATTCAATGCCTAACATTTCAGAAGATGAAAAGGAGAATGGTTCTGGAAATAATGGAAACACTGAAAACAAACCTGGGAAAGAATCCCCAGAAGCTTCTCTTCGTGATCCTGTGAAGCCATACTGCGCCTCAGATGCCTCCACTGCGTCCTTGGTGTCTAGGGGAGATGGGCATTATCCATGGGGATGTCCTGTGACTCATACACGAGAGAAATTTTATACCATCTGCTCAGACTATGCTTTTTTAAACAGAGTAACATCTATTTGTAAAAGCCCAAGTGCTTCAGTTAGTGCCTGTCTATCAGGCAGCGCTGCCTTAAATGTTGGAAATAACACACCGAGCTTACTCAGCATTCAAACTGGTGCTTCAGAGATAATCTACAGTGAAGATACTAACTTGGAAAGCTTGCCTGGCGAACTTGGAAAGCTTCCACTGGCATGGGAAATCGACAAATCAGAGTTCAATGGCATGGCCACAAATCTGAAGAACAAAGCAGGTGAGGTGGTGAAGTTTTGATGTTGTGATAGGAAGAGGCTTTGTGTTTCCAACTTGTTTGTGGAGGGGACTGCTCCACATGGGTATCTCTTGAGGAAGTGCTGTGGAAGAGCATATGCAAACAATTTACTCATTGGGAAAGGAGAGAGTGATGCAGGAGTGAAAGTCAAGTGTAGCTGCCTGGGGAAGTGGCTCTAAAGCAAGGCTGACTTCTGCTTAACTGTGTGTGGTTATCTGGGGTGTTGTTTGGGGTGGCTTTGGGCTTGGGGTTTGCTGTTTTTTTTTCCCTTGGGTTTTTGAGTGTTTTTGGGTTTTTTTTATTCCTTTTAGCAGGACCTAGTGCGTTGTGCAGTGATTACTTTTACCTGTTAAGTACAGCTTTGTCACTTGTAGAAATGTTTCAAGGTACTTCAGAAATGTATTTTGATGTTCAAGATGTCGTTTATTTATGACAGGTAAATGAAATGTTTACAGATTTGCTAGATCTATTCAGTGTTAGGGATAGATCCTAGATAGCCATTTCTTTAAAACTGTCTGCTGCCTCCTGTGTTCTTTCTCTGCCTACTCACAGATTGCAACTGTGAATCAAACGCTTGCATACACACTTGGTTTTCTTTGTCCTGCAATCATTCTGCTTATCTAGAGCAGGCTGTAGATTTTTTTTGTCTTAATGGCTTGGCTAGCTAATCAAATTGCTGTTTTCTCTACCTTAGTATGAGACCAGTTTAGCAAAACTTAAAGATGTGTTTGGCAAGTTGCCATTACCTTTTCATGTGTACATGTGGTGTCCTTAAATAAAAATAAGAAACTAATGTTAATATTTTACACGATGGTCATTTTTGCTAAAATATGTGTGATATATTTCATTTGGATATGATGGCTTTATAATGGGACAGAAAGACTCCTGCTTTAGCATGTAGCCCACCTATTCTTTTTCCACTACTTCAGTGGTTTACAGAAAGGAAAAGACCTTGGGAGGGTATATTGTTATTACTGGATTTGCATATAAGTTTTCATCAGAAAGTGTAGCTGGTTACAGAACTTGGCTGTGAAAAACAAGTGCTTCATTATATTTCGCCGTGCATTTAATGTTGGAGATGGGAAGTCCGTGTTGGTCTGAGAGTCTTACTTCTGGGATGGATTATTAAAGGCATTACAATAATCAGATTGACTGCTGTCTCTAAGCAGTTGGGCAGGTCATCATTAATTCTATTCAGATGTTCATGGAGCTAATGGCAGCTTTACAAGCCTGTTGACAGTCTTGATTATGTATTTGAGCTTTTTCCTTCAATTAGTGTTTAGCCCCAATTTGCACTTAACTGACACAACCAGTGTCTCTATTTGAGGTGTATGATATTACTAAAAATATTTCAGAAGAAATATTTGAAAGGTAAAATAGGCAATTGTTTCTGAAATTTGTTTTGCAGGCAACATGAAGAAACAAGTGGCAAAGAAAAAATCTGTTGACAAAAAAAGCAAACAATGCAGGGAGTATCCTCAGCGTTCTGCTCTTGAAGATGTGAAGGAGAGGAAAGTGTTGGACCTCCGGAGATGGTATTATTTATGAATTGTATTTAAAGTTATCCCCATACAGTTTGTTGGTAAACACTGTTGCTGGTCATCTGATTTCAAATTTCTTAATGTCTTCATACTTTTTTTTTTATAGTAGAAATGGGGATATGTTAAGCATATGTATACTAAATCTCACACTTTTTACAAGAAGAATGAGAGGTTCCCTCCCATATGTTGAAATTCTAAACCCATTTTTCTTTCTAAAAATTTTTTTCTTTCAATAAGGAAAAAATTGTGTGGATTCATTGCTAAAAACATGCAAATTCATTAGTGTGATCAGGCAAAAAGTAACCTTAAACACAGTACTGATATGTCTTACTCATAATTTTTCTTTTCACTGGGAAATACTTGATCAGAATCTCTCAGTTCTATACAACCTATTATCATATGCATATAGTTCACTAAATTCACTTAGTTTACTGAATCCATCTGGTTCTTACTGTTCTATGACATCAGAAAGTTAGAGTTAGCCTAGGAAATCTGCGACCTGGAATGACATTCATTAGTAAATTGGTAGAGATGCCTTTTACTACAAGTTTGTGTGTTGAAAGAGACTGGGTCAAACCATATATTATATTAGTACAGAACCATTCTTTTTCTACAGGATCACTTGTACAGAACTCCCATGGGGCTGTTAAAAACATGACTGATTTGTGTGAAATAGGATAGTAGTATGTGGCAAACTTAAAGAAATTGATTAATATATTTGCTCTTTTTTTTTTTTAATGCAGGCAACATAAAAACATGTAATTTAACATGGCATTTCAGTGACTTGGCACATAGAAAAGTAGCTCAGGTTGCTCCTGTAACTCAATCAAGAATGCTGACTAACGTGTTTGGGATTTTGTTTGCTTTAGGTATTGTGTTAGCCGACCTCAATACAAGACTTCCTGTGGAATTTCATCCTTAGTGTCTTGCTGGAATTTCTTGTATAGTACACTGGGAGCTGGAAGGTAAGTCACACATAGACTGCTTTGCCTCCAAAGAGTCTAAAATATATTGCTAATTACTTCCCTAACAATACTTTTTAATTTTTTTTTTCCAGTTTACCACCTATTACTCAAGAAGAAGCTTTACATATACTAGGCTTTCAGCCCCCATTTGAGGAGATTAGATTTGGTCCTTTCACTGGAAATACTACTTTAATGAGGTATTTTTAGTCCTTTTGATGCAGCTAAATTGTTAACATATACAAAAATAAAAAAACCTAAGAGATGGAACTTTTAAAAGTACAATAGTAGTTTGTTTATTTGAAGAAAAAAAAAATAAGGGGGGCTGACACAACGTAGTCCTTCTAAGTTTTAGAATAAAGAAGCATACCTGGGTACTCTGACGGTGCCCAAAGAAACTTCTCAAAATGTTTTGCAGTAGCCATTTTGTGTAGTGCCATGTTGCTACACAGATCAGGTGAACATGAAATTCTATTTGATTTTTAGTTCAGTTTGTTTAATGATTGTATAATACTCTAATGAATCCCATCTTCCGGTTCGGAAATTTTTTCTTTTATCCTCATCTTCTGTTCTTGAAAATGCATATTAAATGCTCGTTAATGTCACTGAAACAGTCTGAAAAGGCAATTGATATACTAGTAGTCTTATGTAAAGAATAATTTAAGAATTGAAAATGAGATAGTGAGTGCTGCGCCTCTGCTGCGGTGGAGCTGGGCTTGGAGTCACAGAATGCTTTAACTTTCAAATTCTGTTTCATTTCTGCTCTGCTGTTTCCTAATCTTAAAGAGTTTGGTCTAAAATCCTTGTCCTTTTTTTGTTTTATTAAACTCATAAGGAATTTTAGCATTAAACAGGGCCTGGAGCATATCATACTTGAGCATTGAACATCTTGACAGGGCTTTGGTGTGTTACCCTGCTGTGAGATTTAAAAATTTTGCAGTCGTCTTGCCTGTTTCATCAGTTGCATTTGATACAGTTAGTATTTTTTGAAGGCAATATATAGGGCTTGGCACAGAATGTGGGTGTTGGAGTTGAAAACGTGGCAGCAGTCTGTTCTTTAATGGTGTCGTACATAGATCATTGAAGAGTGTCATGGAAACTTCCTTTTTTGCCGTAGGCGACTTGCATCCAGATTTTGTATCTCTTCAGGAATATGTCAGGGTATAGCAACCCTTAAAGACCAAGCTGATAAAATGTTCTGTCTCTTTATGTCAACAGTCTATACAGATGAAAGCTAAACTGGTAATTCTTTCTGTTCCCCTGTGAGCGCCTTATGTGCTGCAGAAAAATCAGCCTTACTAGTTTTTTGGGGTTTTTTTTCTGCTTAGTCAAATAATTTTTAAGTACTTGGCGGACTGGAGAACAGGAAGGCTGAGAACCAACCCCATCATCCAGCATGGCTTTATGGTTGACATATTATCTTCAGAGATGTGAGTCTGAATATTGTAACATTGAGAAGTGAATATCTGAGACAAAATCTTCTTTGCGGACTTGTCCTCACTTACTGCTGTGAGGATTTGCAGTATGGGACTCCAGTAACCCTTGGGTGTTGTGAAGCTTATGTGACAGAAGCCCAATATGATAATGCAGAAGGTCTCACTTGAAGGGTCCTGCCATCTGTTGTCTTAGAAGATTCCCTTTGTGTAGCTGAGTTCATTTGTCTCTCTAGGATATGTTAAGTTTTGTTTGTATTAGGGTACCATGGTCATCTACAGTCTATACAATTAATGCAGCAGGTACTTAGGAGCACACTGAGACTTTTTTCTAAACTGTCAAGCAGAGGAAAAGTGGGAGGAAAGAAAATTGCATTTAATAATAACTCTTGAGTTACTACAATCTTTAAGCTTATTGTTGCAGATGGTTTAGGCAAATAAACGATCACTTCCGTATCAAGGGATGCTCATATGTTCTGTATAAACCTCATGGGAAGAACAAGACAGCTGGAGAAACTGGTATGTAGCTAATCCTAAAGCATTCATTTTATATTATATAAACTGAAAAATCCTGCAATGTGTAGCATTTGACAGGACAAATTCTGTAAGTAGTACTTCCAGTTTGAGAGAAGCTATCAAATGGCTCCAAATTGCCTGGTTTTTCTGGCTTTACCTTTTCTTCTATTTTGCTAAAACTTCCATTTTTACTTCTATTTTGATAAATTATATTTTGTGCGATATATTCTGCTATCACAGATCTGGAATGTTAAGGTATCCAGGAGGACACTGCACTTCAACTTGGGTATTGGTGTCCTGGAAGATACGTTTGCTATAATACACTGGGGGAGCAATACATTTTTATTTCAGCATTTTAGAAATCTGTGTTGTATAAAAATTTAGAATGTACAGCACAAAAGTATTAATGTATTTAATATATGTTTTATGCTTTTAAATAATGCAGTTTTAAAGTTATTGAACTCATCCATTCTGCCTGACTTTGGCTAACATCTGTATTCTAAAAGTTTGGTGATTATTCCCAATTAGTGGTGATTATTCTCAATTAGCTGTGACACTGCATTTTACTAAGTCTACTCTTAAGTGTGCTAACTGAAGAAAAATTATACTTTCATACACAGTTTATCAGCCTTCGGTATAGTCTGGGTAATTATCTTCTAACTGTAAGGTTCTTTAAAATTATAAAACCATGCTGAAAAGTTTTTGGGGAAATTATTAAAGTGGCAATAATATTTTGTTGTTGTTGTTGTTCTTGGTATCCCATTTGAGAATTCTGTCATGTTTCAGTGCCTTTTCTAGTCTTTTCCTGAAAGTGGGTACTGCAGTCATATTACAAAGTATTGCATACCCAAATGTGGAATGTGTTCCTGAGAGTAGGAAGCTCCAAGAAGCTCATGATAGAAAAATGTTCGAAACCTTTCAGGGTTTCAGTAGTATCATTGATGTGCTGCATCTAACTTGGTGCAGTGGGACTGCATTGTGTTGCACTATTTCCTAGGCTAAGAGATACTTTTGGTTCTTTCTTTTTTTTTCTTTTTTTTTCTTTTTTTTTTTTTTTCAGAATAAGTAACTTTTAATATGACTTTGATCAAAATACAATGTGTACTTTAGATTGCATTTCCCTAGTATGGACTGTGTGGCAGATGTTTTTTGGTTTTTTTTGTACCAGGCAGGAAATTAAACACTAAGAAGTTTGAAATAAAAACGGTATTTTCTGTGTGCCTGTCAGGTCATGTCCTCTAATGTAAAAAGCAGTGTAACTAAAAAGTGTTATCAAATAGGTCTTTTTTTTTTCTTTTTTTTTCTTGAATATGTCACACAGGATCCAAAGCAATCCACGCTGTAACCTATTCTTTCTTTGTAGCTGCAGGTGCCCTTGCAAAGCTAACGCGTGGACTGAAAGATGAATCAATGGCCTATATCTACCATTGCCAAAACCATTATTTTTGCCCAATTGGATTTGAAGCCACCCCAGTAAAAGCTAGTAAAGCGTACAGGTAAGATACTGTGTTTATGCATATCTCAGTGGAGGATACGTACAGAAAAATTTACTGCAAGTTGGTACCGTTTTTCTCCCTAAATAACATGAGCATAAGAAGCCAATCTCTGACGAAACTGGCAGATACTGATAGTGGGGAGTGCTGAGCAATGAAAAGAGTAGGTCACTGGCATAAGGTGAGCCTTAGTCTTGCACTTTGTTTACCAAGCAGGTCTGCCTTTGGCTGTGTTAAAGATGTAGAGTCACGTCAAGGAATGGAGAATGCTATCTCTTCTTTTAGAGTTCAAAATGGTAATTGTGTGGAGGTAATAAAGCGTAATCATCTGCATCTAGTTTGTTCCCAATGTGAGACTGTGACCGTGGGGATAATGAAAGCTTTTGTATGAAAAGAATACAGAAGTTTTTTATTAAGACTGCATTCACTGTCATGCCATGTGAGTGAGAAGAATTTGGAAAATATGCCCCAAAACATCAGTCGGCTTAAATTTAGCCAAAGGTTAATGGGTTGCTTACTTGATCTTATTCAAGGTTAAGGCTTTCTTACTAAGAGTCTGCACTAGAAGAGTAAAGTAAAAAAAATAAATGGTTTACTAGATCAAAAATGCAGTTTGAGAAATAATATGGTCCAGTGTGTGGAAACTTAACATACCTTTTATCCAGTTTGAATTTACATTGGTTAGTGATGATCGAGAGCAAAAATTTCAATACTTTACCCATGGTTGAAATGGATTCTCAGTCGTTAGTGATGTTATTTTTAAGTCAATATTAGATTTTATTCCTGCAACCAGATCTCTTCTATCAATGTGCCCTGAAGTATTGAGCTTTTATAGCCTTATTTTCAGATGGAGGTAAAACCAGAAGAGCATCCTGTTCTCTTCATATCTTCTGATATCTGGGAAAAGTTATGTTTAGGTTCCAGAAGCACTATCAATAGATTCTGCAGCAGTTCTTGTTTACCTGTTTTTGCATTCTAGTTACAAAGGAAAGCTCTTCTTTAAAAATCAAGTGAAGAATGTTTAAGTTCCAAAAGAAACGGGTAGATAGGTTGCTGGGCTGAGCTTAGAGACAGTTCCTAGGTTACCCACAGACTTCCTGTATGATCTTAGGTTGCTGGATTTGGACTCGGGAGACCTGGGTTCAGTTCCCAGTTCAACCACAGACTTCCAATGTGACTTTAGGTAAGTCAATCTATCCCACATCTTGGTTTCCCATCTGTGCAATGATGGCATACATTTTTATTTTACAGGGAATTATAAGTAAACAGATTATTGCAAGCAGTGAGACCATATGCTGTCTAATTCCCTAGGCAGAAAAATCTCAGGTTTTGTTACAGTTGAAACTGAAGTAGTTTTTCATGGGGTAATTATAAAGGAAGTCACAGAACAATCCTCTGTATCTCACAGTCTGCCCTGATGTCTGTGGCAAGCTTTCCCTGACAAAGTTGTTGCAGGCTTTGAGTTTCTTGGAAGTTGCTTACAAACTTGAATGAGTATCAGTTGAAGGTTTTCTTTTTTAATATGTGGTACTGGATTCTTAGGAGGAAGGGATTGAAATTACCAGTTGTTTTCATATGTGTTACCCTATGGCTGTCAGTAACAACTGTTGTGTGGGGTGTAGCTTAAAAACAGTGAAACAGGCTCTTTTGTGACTGTTAGACATGAGAGATAGGGAGGAAGATGTTTGCTCCTTTTTCGTGTGGCTTTCTACAACTTTTATTTCCATTGTTACATATATATTTATATTTGGATCTTATACTAGACTGCCTTTCATCTGAGTAATGCTATTTTTTATGATGAGCTGTCTTTTTCCCAAATAATAAGCAGTAACTTCGATCTTGCTTTCCATCCTTTTGAAACAAAAAGTCTCCCTGTATGCAATTGCAAACACTATTTTATAGCGCAGGAGCTGTTTTTTAGTTTGGCTGAGGAAATAATGTTACAGGTTAGAAAAATCCTAAAAGGAACAATAGAATGCTAATCTTTTTCTGTTCAGTATGCACAATAAATCTTACTAGGATTGTATCTTCTATTGAACAGAGGTCGTGGCTTGCAGCAAGAAGTAGAATATTGGATCTTAATTGGAGAGCCGAGCAGAAAGCATCCAACAATACACTGTAAAAGGTATGTTACTCGGGAAGAATATAAAACAATAGGTTTTCCTTCAAAACAGAAGTAGGCACTTTAGTGAGAAGCTTCATGTTTTGACCTCAAGGCTGGCTCTGCAGTTTTACATCACGTGGCTGGACGTGTCTGGGCTGCTCTGAAAGCCAAAGCCTGTTTTTCTTGTTTGAGTGTGACACAGCTCACGTTAGTCAGGAAGAAAAGCTGTCTGCGATGGTGCCAGTTGTGACTTACAGGCTGTATGAACCTCGGAGGAGCTCATCCTGCAGTGGAGGATGTTCCCATGCTTCTCTGGGGTGTGTTAGAGGATATTGTGCCACTGCCAGGATCTCCTAGCACAGACACAGGTACAGCCTGTACTCTGTTGTGTTATTAGTTTATCTATGCGTTAAAACAGTACATTTATGCTGAGGTCTGGCTCATCTGAAGTTGGTGTCTGAACCAGACCTACAGACAAGGAGAGCTAGAGGACGCTACGTAGAAATTTCATAGAATAGTTACATTTGTTATGGTAAGTTAGTAGAACAGTTTTCTCAGCTTTATTTGACATACGAGCTTGTAATGCTTAATATTAATTTCTGAAATGAGGGAACAGTGCAAAAGAAAAGCATTTCTCAAGAAACCAAGTCTATGGCCAAAAAATACGTTTTAGCAAATACTTTCTCTGCCACCCCCTGAGTTAATTATGGAGTGATTTTTCTTGTTAAAACAGATACGAAAAAATAATAATAATGAAAAATAACCACACAACTTCTGCTTTGTTTCCTTTTCCTTATTCTCTAACTATTTAGATCTTATACTAGACATCCTTACTTGATGGTTGGTTTCACAGCCAGTCAGACTTAACCCAGTACCTAAAAACTAGTTATCTTTTTTTGTTGTTGTTTTGTCAGTGAGATGACTGTCAGTAACTGCAAATAGCTGGATATTTTGGACTAATGAGATTAAATGCAACAAAATTAAAATCACATTATGCATGTGATTGCTGTGCTGAGAAATGGCATACTACATATTCCACTGACAGAATTTTGTTCTGTGCTGTATAAGCTACAAATGGTACAGGAAAAGGTTTCTGAATATAGAATACAAACCTGTGTAATATTATTTTTTTTTGATTGTGGAGACATTCTCCCTCCTGCTACAGTCCCAATGAGAGATAGCAGAAAGTTCTGTGCTTAAGGTAGGAGGGTAAAGATAGAGGTAGAAATGGATTTTCTGAACTTGGAGGGTGGTGGTAGAGAGAAGCAGTTAATTAGACATTGACAAAAATGAGAAGGCAATGTGTAGGCTTAAAGAGGTCTGGAATATGGAGATATGTGTTTCACTTGGGCTAGAAGGAGCTATGAAATTCTGAAGAGCTGAGTGAATGAGGAATGATTAAATTGATAGTTTATTACAGATGGGAATTAAATAAAATGGAGGAGTGAGTTATGGTGAGAGCTGTCTTGTGAAAACAGATTCAGTGGGCGAAAAAAACCCAAGGTTTTGAACAAAATAATTTAAAAGGGTAAGATAATTAAATAAGTAAAAGCTAATGTTTCTCCTTGCATAAACTGCACTTTGCTTCTTCCTTTCACAAACTGATGAATTTGTAAGGAAAGCAACGCAACTAATGACTCGTGGTGCTCTTACTCATTTTGGAAAGTGTTTGCCAAGAGCAGGAATAATCACTGAATGCTTTGAGTAAAAGTGATGCTTCTATATCTGGCTTGATGACTCTTAATACCGAGGCTTTTATATCTTTACACATTCATTGATCTTTAAATCACTGGTAAGATTATTTAGAATTGCAGATCTGTATTTGCATGTGTGTGTACATGAGTCTTGGTGTTGCTGAGGTTTCATAAATGTCAGCTGAGTAGTAATGATTTTATTCTGTAGGTGGACAGATATTGTCACTGATCTAAACACCCAAAATCCAGAATATCTAGATATTCGACACCTAGAAAGAGGATTGCAGCATCGAAAAACAAAGAAGGTAAGATCAACTTACTAAGATGGGAGGAAATTCATGGTAGATTTTTTGGCAAGCTTATTCATACTTCAGCAGTGTAAGATAACTTGACTAAAATACATTTGTTATGAAGTGTTGCTGAAGACAGAAGTCAAATGTTGGTACTTACATACCAGAGTCCTTTATGTGTACTTGCAGAACTAGATACAATACAGCAGTAGCCTGGCATATGCTAAAATGAACCAGAATCTCTGCATATACAATATATTTCATCATAATACTTAACCTTGCTGCTTTGAAATGCAGCTGCAGCAAGTATAGAATACAGACCAATTACAGACAGATCCTTTTGGTGCATGGCCTTCTAGTGACGTAAGCAGGAAAGTAGAGTAGGATCGAACATAATAAAAGAATGTATGTGACTGTTATGTGGACTTTGTGTGAGTACATACAGTTTTCTTTCCTGTAGATAGGACTACATCTTGTGGGTGGGGATGTATTTTCCATTTGCAGATTGAAAGTCTATGAGAAGTAGTAGGCCAAAGGGATGATTTCAAGTGTGGAGACCTTATGGAAGACAGGAAGATGAGAAGGGAATAAAAGAGATTATTTGTGTGACAGTGGCTGGAGAGTAAAAACAACTAGCAGAAGATAAGTTATACTAGCCTATGAAAGTTAAAAAGGATAACTTAAAGTGATGAGAAAGAAGGCAGCAATTGAATTTGCAAAGCAATAAGAATTGATTGAGCTGAGTTGTTTGTGGGTATGACCTTGGGGTGGGGTGTTTTTTTTTTTTTGTGTGTGTGTTACCGCTTCTTTTGTTCTCTTTTTTGAAGAATTCTGTTACCTGACAAGATGTTCATTTCAAATATCTATGCGTGTTAGAAAGGCACCTGTGTGCATTTAACAAAGAACCTTTTTTACCTTGATTAGGTTGGAGGAAATCTTCATTGCATCATTGCCTTCCAGAGACTTAACTGGCAAAGATTTGGTCCTTGGAATTTTCCATTTGGAAATGTTAGACAGGAGAAACAACCCCAAACACAAGGAATTTCCAAATCAGAAAGTGAAGACAATATCTCTAAGAAACAACATGGACGACTGGGTCGATCTTTCAGTGCTGGCTTTCATCAAGAATCTACGTGGAAGAAATCTAATCATCGTGAGAGGAGGAACAGTGGGTATCAGAGTTACAATGATTATGATGGAAATGATTAAAATTAACTTTAGATAATAGAGTTGGTACATTAAAGTTACTTTTAATCAAGGCATATTAGGGATCTTTAGTCCTAGAACACATATGAATAGAAATTAAGGTATAAGATACAGCTTCATAATTATTAAAAAAGTCTGATGATACATTTGCAATGGGTGAGATCTGATGTATAATATGACGAATAAGCACAGATTATTGTACCTTTGCAATCAAAAGTAAATATGACAGCAAAATCAATCATTTCTTTTGAAATAATTGTACTATGTCCTGATCTGTGAAAACAAAAAAACAAATTGAAGTTAGCCAACATAATAAAGAGACTTCATTGAAAATACTTAGTATTCAAAAGCATGAAAACTTATGATATGACTTTATAAAAAGGGTTATTCTGCAAATGGTGTAATGTTAAAAGTAAACATTGCCTTCCTTTTTAACACTCCATTTTATTAAGGCTGCCCATATCCAGTGAAAAGGAAAAAAAAAAATAATCACATTGATAAGAAAACCTTGTCAGGTTTACAAAGTGAATGTACATCCTCCATTTAGTTCCCAGTAGAGTTCTGTCAGTCAGATAATCATATTTTTGTCAAGCAGGTCTCAGTTTCTTTTCCCTTAGCTGGATGCCTGTTTTAGACTGAGAGGAATCGCCTGTAGGAGGGAAAGTTTGAGGATGGACCTTCTGTATTGCTTTTGCCCTGTGGGTGCAGGGGCTAAATTCTTATCCTGGAGCCTCTTGAGAGCACGGACTCCCTTAACACAAGCTTGTGAAATTCAGTACAAAAAAAAGCTGCATTTACCATTAGCCAAATGAGCTAGCTGAACACTGCGTTCTGTTGGCAGTTCTTTTCCTTGTTCAGTCATAAAACCTCTTGTCATTTTTCTGCTGCTCTTTTCGTTTTGTATGAAGGGTATGCAAGTGCCGAAAACCGCTGGCAGCCCTGATGATATACCTCTTGGCCAGCAAAACAATTCCAGATTATTTCAGGGGTTCATGTGCAGTCTTGTTTTTTTGTTTGTTTGTTTCTTTTCCCTGATTGGAAATTTATCCGGTTGTTTCCCCAAACACATCTTAACAGTTGTAACTTCCTGTGTACAAATGTTCATAACCTGGTCAAGGATTAATTTTTTTGACATAAAAAGTTTTGTCATGGAATGCAGGGGTTTTGTAGGTTGCTGCTTTTGTTAACCAAAAATGGGAGACTTTTAGACTTTTGTTCATTCAATAAAATTTGTTTTCTATTTTGTTGTTTGCTTTTCATTTCTCTTGGGAATGGTGACCCTGAAAAGCTAGTGAAGGTTTCTAGGAAAGTAGGTAAGCAAAGGATCAGAGTTGCAACCCCTGCTCAGCAAAATAATCTTGGAGGTAGGATCTCTTGGTTCATAAGCCTACCCAAGCCCCTGTGACTTAGCTTCTAATCTTTAATTGCCTGAAGTCTGCAGGCTGGTGAGTGATCAAAACCCACCTTTGGAAAACTTACTTCCCAGATGAACTATTTTCAGAATTTGTTATTGCAAGCTGAGGGTTCAAATTTCTTTAGAATGCTTGAGCTGTGTTCCCTCGGGTGCTTCAGGCTTAAAGTGAGTTATATAGATTCCCTGGAGGTGTTCAAGGCCAGGCTGGATGGGGCTTTGGGCAACCTGCTCTAGTGGAAGATGTCCTTGCCCATGTCAGGGGGATTGGAACTGGATGATCTTTAAGGTCCCTTCCAACCCAAACCATTCTATGATTCTATAAGTGTCAATATCTTAAGTTTTGCTTAATAATGGTAGCTGCCCTGAGGAAGACGGAATCTCCTGACAGTACCCTGCTGCTCCTCCTAAGTAGGTGTGTTGTGACAGACTCGTTTTTATAATCTTGCCCTTGTGTTGGAGGCTGTCACACATCATTAATAAAGTAATGTCACCTGCTTGACTCTTCCAGCACTGGCAGAAGGAAGATGCTGGGAGTAGGGAGCTTTCCATAGGGCTTCCCCACAGGGAGGTGGGTGCTGGGGATGTGGTGGGAGCGGCGAGAGCACAGGCTGCCAGGGAAAGTCATATTTAAGGGGAAAAATATACCAAATGCGACGTTTTACAGAGGTGTTCGGTACTTTGCTCTCCTCAGGGCAGCCGAGGGCCCCGCGGGTGGTTGCCGGCCTCCTCCCTGCAGCCCACCGGCCTCGGGCCACGGCGGGGTCTCTCCGCCTGGGATGCATCGGGAGGAGCGGTGGGGACCGGCGGGGACGATGTGAGGGGGCGAGCCG
>NW_015090859.1:6751450-6884693 GCF_001431845.1 Calidris pugnax | reverse complement strand
CGCCCCCCCCCCCCCCCCCCGCAAACTCCCCTTCCCGGCAGGCAGCGGGGCGGGAGCGGCGCACGCGCAGGCTGCGCGGGGAGGCCGCGGAAGGCCTGGCGGCCCCGCTCTGCCCGTGAGGCGGCGGGAGCGGAGCAGCCGGGAGCCCGGCGCGGGGACAGGACCCGCCGCCTCAGGTGAGCCCCGCTCCCCTGCCCTCCTCCCTCGGTCGGTGAGGCCCCGCCGGTGTCCCCCGGCGCGGGAGGGGTTGTCCGGGCCGGTGGCGGTCCCCGCAGAGAGGGGAGTCTCGGCTTCCCTAGAGCTGTCCGCCGGCCGGCGGGCTGCTGCAGCGCTGCGCTTGAGAGGTTTTTTTTTAAAAGTGCTTTTATTTTTTAACGACTGAAAGCTGAGGGGATGGTCCGCAACCGGCCTGGGCGGCCGGAGCCCTTTTCCTTTTCTTTTTGACCTTTTTTTCCCCCCCTTCAGCTCCCTGTTATCTCTCTTTGCAGCGATACCGCCTCCTCGTTAGTTGCGCATCCGCGGGTCTTACAGTCTTTGGGTCATTCCTTCTGTCGTCCCCCCTAGATCCGTCGCTCTGGGAGCAGCGGAGAAGGGACAATGGGAGTTCAGGGGCTTTGGAAACTGCTTGAATGCGCCGGGAGACCCATAAACCCAGAAACGCTGGAAGGGAAGATTCTGGCTGTCGGTATCCTTTGAAAGTAAAGCTGAGAAACCAGCTGGGGGAGATGATTCTAATTACTTCGCTCATTTCCTCGTGATCTATTTTGTTTTGCCTTTTTTTTTTGTTTAAATTTTAAATCATGACCATATTTTGATAAGTAGATGTAATGCTTTATAATATGTGGAATACTAAGCTCTTTATTTTAATGTTTTAAAAGAGAGGCTTTTTAAATAGGTTCCTTACACAAGTGTTGGGCTATAGGATTTTGTGCTTTGTAAATACACGCGTTGCTCTCAGTAGGACTATAACATGAAAAAGTTTTAAATATTGTGCCTGTATCCTGTGCGACAGGACTCAAAGGGTAATGATTAATGGAGCAGGTTCAAGTTGGAAGCCTGTAACCAGTGGTGTCCCCCAGGGGTCAATACTTGGACCCGTGCTGTTTAATATATTCATCAGTGACCTGGACGACGGGACAGAGTGTATCCTCAGCAAGTTTGCTGATGATACCAAACTGGGAGGGGTGGCTGACACCCCGGAGGGCTGTGCTGCCATCCAGCGAGACTTGGACAGGCTGGAGGGCTGGGCAAAGAAGAACCTCATGAGGTTCAACAGGGAAAAGTGTAGGGTCCTGCACCTGGGGAAGAAAAATGTCAGGTACCAGTACAGGTTAGGGGTGGACCTGCTAGAGGCAACTACTGAAGAGAAAGATCTAGGGGTCCTGGTGGACAGTAAAATGACAATGAGTAAACAGTGTGCTCTTGCGGCCAGGAAGGCCAATGGTATCTTGGGTTGCATAGGGAAGAGTGTGGCCAGCAGGTCAAGGGAAGTCATTCTCCCCCTCTACTCTGCACTGGTGAGGCCACAACTGGAGTACTGTGTCCAGTTCTGGGCTCCCCAGTTCAAGAGGGACAGGGAACTACTAGAAAGAGTCCAGCGAAGGGCAACAAAGATGATTCAAGGATTGGAGCATCTCCCTTATGAGGAGAGACTGAGAGAGCTGGGACTCTTTAGCCTGGAGAAGAGAAGGCTGAGGGGAGACCTTATTAATGCTGACAAGTATCTCAAGGGAGGGTTGAAGGAGGAGGGAGCCAGACTCTTTTCAGTGGTTCCCAGTGAGAGGACGAGGGGCAACGGGCACAAGTTGGAACATAAGAGGTTCCACTCAAATCTGAGGAGAAACTTCTTCACGGTGAGGGTGACAGAGCCCTGGAACAGGCTGCCCAGGGAGGTTGTGGAGTCCCCTTCTTTGGAGATTTTCAAAACCCGCCTGGATGCAGTCCTGAGTAACATGCTCTGACAAGCTCTAGGCAATCCTGCTTCAGCAGGGGAGTTGGACTAGATGATCTCTATGGTCCCTTCCAACTCTAAAATTCAGTGAAATTCAGTGAAATTTTTGTGTCAACTCTTATCACACATACTTGGTTAAATGCTGGAAAAACATGGAAAGTCTGTTTGTTAAAGTACCTGGAGAAGTACTACTTGCAGCACAGTTGTTTCAACTCTGCATTTTGTCCAGGGTGGTGTGGGCAAGAATTTATTCTTCTTTGAAGTTTACAAGTATTTGGATAACATTGGCTTCTATAAGCCAAGCCTGGAAGAGTGGTCGAAAGCCACTCAGTCAAATATGTGCACTTTATAGGAACTGTTAATGTGGTATACGTGGAAGATAGCACACTTTTTCCTCTTAGCGCTTCATTAAGATATCAGTATTTGGTTGAACCAAGCAATAAAGGGAGCCAGAGATCGTCGTGGTAATTCTGTACAAAATGCTCACCTCCTCACTCTGTTTCATCGACTCTGCAAGTTACTGTTCTTCCGAATTCGGCCTGTCTTTGTTTTTGATGGAGAGGCACCGCTTCTGAAGAGACAAACCTTGGTAAGTACTTTTGCTGAGTCTTGCAACAGGATGTGTCTGCTGATACAAAGTACCCATTTTCGGGATCCTTCTTATTCTGCTGATGATTCTGAGCCATGAGGATGGAGGGCTTGAAGTGCACTGCTGCATTCTTTGCAGTCCCAGTCTTGGTTAGCTGTTGGAACATGAAGCAGCTCCCTTTTGGATTTGCATAGAAACCAGATTGCAGAGAGGTAGACGAAGGCACAAGCCTGGGTCATGCTCCAGAATAGAACTGAGTGTGAGTCTTGCAAGCATTTGTACCCAGAAGATGAAGACTTTTCCCTAGTCTCGCAGAGGAAACACACAGGGAGATTTAGAGGATCTGAAGGCTGTGTCTCTGTTGATGTAGGATGACTTAGGAGTTGCTCGTAGACTCAGCATACAGAATTATAACATCAATTCACTGGATATGTATCTTCAGCATCCATCAAAATCTTGTTGGTGTTAATCTTTTACAGGCGAGGCGGAGACAAAGAAAGGAAATCGCCATTACTGATTCCAGGAAAACTACTGAGAAAATCTTGAAAACATTTTTAAAGAGACAGATTATCAAAACTGCTCTCAAAGGCAAAAGGCAAGAATAAAAATTATTTTCCCCTTGTTTATAAGCAGCAGGTAAGTTTTTGTGTAGCTATTAATCAGTGTTATGTTTTGTTTTTTTTTTCTTTCCCGAAGCAATGAAGCTTTCCCCAGTATTACAGAAGTTCGGAGAGAAGAAATTGATGATATCTATGTATTGCCCTCTCTAGAGGTTGAAGAGAAGAACAGGTAGGTAGAAGTAAGAAAAATAGCTTAAAAGGTTATAATGAACTCAAATAAAAGTGAACCATATTTTTTGATGCTGCTGAAAGGCCTTTGACCCATGAGACTCCATAATATATAAAGTGTATTTCTTTAATTTATATTTTATTTCAGTTTCTTTTTTGAGAGTTTGCTTTAGAACTGTGGGTACAGAGGCCTTCTAGTTATTTATGGGAAAGTAAGAGAAGAAGCTTTCAGCCAACAGGTTAAATATTTGCACTGGATTAATGTTTAAGGATGGAAGTGCTGCCTCGGTCTCTGTGACCATATCTACAACTAAATGGAGCTGATGGTTCATGCTTGAGTAGCTGGTGTGTGGCAGCTTGATTCTGGTTTGTGTCCCCTCAGTAGTAGTAGTAGTGTAGATGTATTTAGCAGAAGGAGGCTTTGTGACATCTTAAATAACACTTAGGGTGGAATGTGGAGCTATCTCTTAGGTTACTCTTTGCGCATCTTATATATACTTTTATATACCTTAAATGCTGACCAAATAAGAATCGGGTAATGATTTGAACAGCAACAGTTGTCTCAATCTAGTTTTAACTGAAATTAGTATGCCTTCTTGCTTTCTGTTCAGATTTTTTTGACTTGTGTATGTGTGTATGCATAAGCTTGTATATATGTGTCTGTACCTCAGTGTTGTGTGTGAATTTTTGTACTTATCACTGAAGGGATGAGTAATGTCCCTTTGCTTAAAATAAGAATTTTATTTTCCTAGGTAAATATCTACATCTTTTTTTTTTTTTTCTCTTTGATTTTTAGCTCAGAGGAGGAAGATGAAAGAGAATGGGAAGCGAGAATGACCCAGAAACAGATGTTGCAGGTAAATGCACCCTAATTGCCCTGTTTCTGTGAACAATCCTGTCATTCACGTGCTATGCTTAAAAACAAACAAAAAGGTTAAAAAAAAAAAGAAGAGTGTTTGGAGGTATAGGTCTTACTATAGCATTATTTATCAACTAAACAAGTTAATCTGAAGTACTCTATGAATTCCTACTACTAAGGAAATAAAAATGTAATTTTCTCCACTAGAGTAGAATAGGAATATCCTATGGTATATTTTTTTTTTCTTCTGACTACTTTCTCTGGACACATGGAGAAGAAATTGATTTTTGTAAGAATATAAGTGAAGTGTACGCATTTGTGCACATGTGTATGCACATATAAGACAGCATAGTTAACAAAATTCCCTGTAGTTCTCCAAATACAAATTGATGTTGAACTTTGATCCTTGAGTTTTCACGTATAAATTCTGTATTTCCATCTGATGTGCTGATCACATGGGAAAAGGAGAAAAGGAGTATGTAACCTAAGAAGGCTGCATAATGAATAATAAAACTATCTCTGCTTTCATCAAAGTAAAAAACCAAAAAAATGTCTTGAAAACACTATTTATCTTTGAAGTAATTCGCATTCAGAAGGTGAACCCCTTCAGAAGGGTAAAATCAGACTAGCTGAGGCTGTAGGACGTGATTCTGTAATTAATACTAAATATCTGTTTGTAAAAAGAGTAAACCAACATTTCTTATATAATGTATGTCAATAATTATGTACTTTATTGGATAGTAGTTACCTTTTTTTTTTTCCTTAAATGTTTTCTTCACAGTATAGGAAGTAGCAACAAAGATTTTTGTGGGTTTTTTTTGTTGTTTTTTGAAATGATGCTCTAAATATTTTATTGTTCTTCCTGTGCTGTAATCTAAAATACGTTTGTGGTGTTTTCCATTTTTATAGGAAGAATTATGTCAAAATCCTCATTCTGTAGATATTGAATCAGAAGATTTCAACAATCTGCCTCCGGAAATAAAACATGAGATCTTGACTGATATGAAAGAACTTACAAAGCGAAAAAGAACATTATTTGAAGTAATGCCAGAGGTAATATTTAAAATAGTTTTTGAGCCATCAGAATGGAGCTATTGCCATTAATGCAGATGAAGGCTACATAAGAGTATCACTTCTGGAAAGCTTTACCCTCAGGCCTATTTAATAAGAGATGTTACATTGACTGGGGAAAAAACCCAACGAGATAATGACTCTTAACAGAGCCTTCCCGTGTGTGTATTCAGAGTCCTGTCTCTTGATTGCCAGTAAAGCTGGCAGAGCTAATTGAGTTTGGCAAGAATGGGAAAAAAAATCATGCTGTGTCTCATGCCTCAGCAGCATTACCCCCAAGATTTCAATTGCAAGAACATACTACTGGTGTGGGTAAACCAAGCAGAATGAAACACAGCTTGAATTCCAAACGCTCAGGTTGTTAGGAGAGCTGGCAGCTGGGAAAAGGCTTCTGTAACTTAGGCAGATACATTACTAAAGTCATTCAGAGACAATCAGGGAATCCTGAAGTGCCACTTCTAAAATAGCTTTTCAGAGCGCAGTTAGGTTGATGTTTGTTTTTTTTTAAAGCACAATATTTGTCGGATCAAATGGTAATTTGTGCCCAAGTGTAAGCTGAGAAGCATCATCCAGAATCCATCCACATGCGGATTCTGTTATAACTGCATTGTTTTTAAGATGGAGACCAGCCCCCCAGCCAGCTACATTTTGTTGGTCACATGTTGAGATCTCACTGTGTGTAGTCAGCATTCAGAACTGCTTAATGGTACCTTTTGTTGTGTGTTACTGAGCTTGTGCTGCTGTCACTTCAGAGTGCAGCAGTCAGTAGAAGACAAATGTTACCTACTTAAAGGAAAATCTTGAAAGGCTCTCCAGAGCATTGTAAATAAACTTGCTTAAAAGGTGCAGCTAGTTTTTTTTTTTAAATAAATTTTATTTAAATTGACTTGATCGGTTGTTTTATTGGGTTTATTTGTCTGTTTGTTCTCTTTAAGGAGTCCAGTGACTTTTCCCAGTACCAGCTTAGGGGTTTGCTGAAGAAAAGCAGCCTCAATCGGTGCCTAGAGAACGTACAAAAAGAATTGAATCAACAGCACTCGGGTGAAATCCAAACACAGTATGAAAATGAAGGTGGTTTTGTGAAAGAAGTGGAATCTAGGAAGGTAGTCTCTGAAGATACTTCTCACTATATCCTAATAAAAGGTGCGTCAGGTCTTAATTTTGTAAAACCTCTTGTTTGGTGGGTGCAGTCTGCAGCTGTCAGTTTTCAGAAAAACCTGAAAATTGTTTACAGGCGCACGTAGCCGATACGTTGTATGAAATGTGTGTCACTTTTAGACATAATTAACTAATCTGTAGACGTGTAGAAAACAGGTTTATTAATCTTTAAATAATAATGTTCATTATGTAAAATGGAATGTTGGTATAAGGCATTTTTTTACTAAAAAAAATTTAAATGAACCAAAAAAACTTTCTTTCAGGTATTCAAGCAAAAGAAGCTACAAGTAGAGACTTGGAAACTACTGCAGGGCCCTCATCAAAAATGCTTGAATTTATTAAATCGAATAAAATCAGTGAATCTCCTGCTACCACAAAGGTAGTGGCATCCGACAACTTGCAGACAGAGAAAGATAACAATGTGGTGACAGCACCACCCTCTCCTCGGACTTTGCGTGCCATCCAGGCAGCTATTGCAGAAAGCAGCTCAGAAGAAGAACTGGGGGATGAAGATACAGGGCGACTGAAGGGGGACCAGTCTGTAACAGAGAAAGGCAGTGTGTCTCCAAGAACACTACGGGCAATTCAGCAAGCTCTCAGTGATGATGAGAAAAAGGAGGAAGTTGTTACTGTTAGAAGGGATGGAGAGCTACCAGGAAGGTCAGAAGCGAAGGATTTTCTGCTTAGTAGCTCAGATGAGGAAGATCAGATTCCTGAAGTTAAGGAGGGAAAATACATACCTACATCTACAATTCATTCGTCAAATCAAGTGATTATGCAAGATGTTGAATTTCAACAAAGGAGTCAGGAGATGGAAAAAAATCGTATTACACCCAAGGACACCAGTATATCCAGAACTGAAAATTATTCTTGTATTGACAATACTAGAAAAGACAAAGAAGATGTAGACAAAGAAGAAAATGGTTACCAAACGGACTTAAATTCTTTGGGAGATAAGGATATAAACTTGTGCATGCAGAAGCCAAGCTGTTCCCCAGTACAAACTAGTATAAGGGCCTTGATTCATGCTGAAACGACAGAAGTTTCTAAAAATGAGGAGAACTTGACAATTCCTGAAAATATGGAGGAAGTAATTTCACAAATGGAAGAGAATGTATCTGAGGTGCAAAAGGATAGTAGTTTTTTTCCAGAAGGAGAAGGTACTGAGGAGGAAAGGGAAGGGATATCACAGTCTGAAGACAGTGATTCTGATGGTATGTGCTTTTTAATTTTCTAAAAAGGTGAGAAAATAGGATCTTACTGTACTTCTAGTCAGGTGAAGTTAGCCTTTTCTCCTAGTAAGAAATGCTGTAGAATACATTTATTCCTGTATATGTAGGAGGTGGGAAGAAAATCTGATCTATGTTTTTCCTCTGGGTGTTATGTTTTATTGTTAAAACCTGAGAATAGAATATGGAGAGTCAGGAAATCATGCTGTTGTGTACATTGAACTCAACTGGTGTGTTAATGGTCAACCACATAGTTTCTGTAATTTCACAATCCTTACATATACTTACTGCATATATAAAAAAAAAGTCACTGCCCAAGTTAAAAATGCATACAAATGCTTCTTTTTAAACAAGCAGCAGGAAGTTGAAATCTTTATTTTCCTTTAATAGGAAGCTTTATTGAAGTGGATACTGAAATCAGTAATGAGGCTGAGTTTCCTGCTAAATATGATGAAAAACTGGGTGATGAAACAGCACTTCCAGAAGTGGAGACAGACAGACATGATATTGTCACACAGGACTTGCTGCAGGAGTCTGATGAAGTGCAGCTGGCAAGTGATCAGAATGTTGAAACAGAAGATGATGGTAAAGATGCAGCAGATGAGTGGAAAGATATCAGTTTGGTAACTCCTTGTTGTTTGTTTTGAGCTAGTAATGAAATGCTCTGTCTCCAAGTAGTTTTTAAGGAAAACTATCGAACAGCTTCTTGCTGTTCCATTGCTTTTTCATCTATGTGTTTAATTCTGTGGGAACTAATTTTTCTTTAAAGCTGGTGGTTAACCATAATCTCTCTAAAATCAGAGGAAAACTTAAAGGTTTTAGCACTCTGATGAATAGACCTGTCTCTGGTCTTATAATTTATTGCGTTAGAGAAGCTATGACAATTTCCAAGTGTAACTTAATGGAGCATGTACTGCTAGATTAGTTATAGTTGGAGACTTAGTGCTTTACTTCTCAACAGTTCAGGTATACTTATATATGACAAAAATCTTGGTTTATTTTTCAGGAAGAACTGGAAGGACTAGAAAATGACCTTTCTGCTGAGCAGAATATGCTTCAGGCTCAAAAACAGCAGCAGGAACGCGTTGCTGCTTCTGTAACAGGACAGATGTTCCTGGAAAGCCAGGTAGTATTTGTTGATAGAGGATGGGCTGGTTTTCCCCTTCACCCTAGTCAAATGTTTTCTCAAAAGCTGTTCGTAATGTTGCTTCATTATAGGTGAGGGATATTTAACTGAGGCTAAATAATGTATTCCATAAAAGCAAATTGTGTAAAATGCATCAAAATACATGTATATCAAAACACCATCTGAAGGATAACTAGTCTGCCCACTGTTTCCTGCTTGATAGGAATGTTTCTGGTATGCTTTCATACTATTTTCTGAGCTAAAATGATGACTGATTTTTTGTTTGTTTGTTTTCTTTGTTTTTTACCTGTATGTTTATTTCATGGAGCCCACATACTTGTAATGCATGGACTTTTCTCCATGTTAAAGTTGTGGTTATGGGGAGCACAATACTTAAGTATGCTTGTGTAATTAAGATGGCTCCACATAAGTCAAGCACTGCTTGACCACATGATTACTACCCCGTTAGAAAATCTGCTGTCTGCCTGAGAGGAGTAAGTGGGATTTCCCCCTTGACTTAACTGTGCTTGGTGCTTGTTAGCAGAAATTTAAGTTTGCTATGAAATATTAAATACCTCATACCCGAGTATGAATCTAGCAGTTTTGAGTCATAGAATCACAGAATTGCCTAGGTTGGAAGGGACCTTTAAGATCATGTAGTCCAACAATCAACCTAACTCTGATAAAAAAGAAGTCATCACTAAACCCTGTCACTAAACACTATCTCAACCTGTCCTTTAAATACTTCCAGGGATGGTGCCTCAACCGCTTCCCTGGGCAGCCCATTCCAATGCTTAATAACCCTTTCAGTGTAAAAATTTTTCCTACTATGCAATCTGAACCTCCCCTGGTGCAACTTGAGGCCCTAGTCAAGCAGAAGCATAATAGAAGCTCATTTCTCAGATAAAATACAAAGTGATTTCTCTCTGTCCTACAGGAGCTTCTCCGTCTGTTTGGCATCCCGTATATCGAGGCTCCGATGGAGGCAGAGGCACAGTGTGCTGTACTGGACCTCACTGATCAGACCTCTGGCACAATCACCGATGACAGTGATGTTTGGTTATTTGGTGCACGACACGTTTATAAAAATTTCTTCAGTCAAAACAAATACGTGGAATATTACCAGTGTGTTGATTTCCAAAACCAGCTAGGTAAGCCTCAGGTAGTGGCTTGTTAGACACAGTTTTTAACACGACAGCGCTGCCGTGTATCTGTCCAAAGTTGTATTTCCTTCAGAATTTTGTGTGTCTTGTTATTACAATGCCTGTTCTTTGGAGAGCCTCTAAAGGCATTCTGTTGGGTTGCTGGTTTTACTGCCAGGTGACCCCTCTGAATTTGCAGCTGTTAGTTACACTTACATTTAATACACTGAATTAGTGTGATGGTTATCAAAGCTGGTGGTATGTACTATGGTACCAGTTTCTGGGTAAATGTCAGCATGACTTTTCTGAGACGGTGGGAAAATTATATTCTGATGCCATCAGTTATATAGTCTTCTGGAAATGGAAGTTAATTTTGGACATACTGGCACATAATGTGTTAGAAGAGGATCCATCATATGTATATGCTCTGTAAAAGATATTTTTATTTAGTTAATAGATTTTTTTCTTCATTCAGATTGTTTTTGTACCATTCTAAATCAAATTGTTGCTAATTATGTTGAACTATTAAACTTCGGTGTTATGTAGTGTATTAAGGGAAATATGAGGCAATTTTAAGTGTTTCTTAAGCTTTGTTTAAGCAGAGCTCTGTTAAAGTCAGTTTTGACATTCTCAAATGTGGGAGAGGCTATAGGCTTTGAAGTAATATTTTAATGTCTTCAACATGTAAAATTTCACAGCATTTTTATGTGGTGAAAAATATGTCCTTGGTTTCTTCTCTCAGCAAACTTTTCCCTACACGTACCTACTTAGGTATGCTACTGTAGCTTACTGGGAAAGGATTGGTGTAAAAGCATGTGTGTGATTTTTGTTTTTTTAAGCTGTTATTAATGTAATAATCCAGTGTATTTATTTATTATTTATTGGAAAAGAATAGTGACATGTCAGTCGGTCTTCATGTCACGTTCCTCTGCAGTCTTGTACTTCTCTTCCTTTTCCATGCATTGCACAATTCTTTCTTGACAGTTGATGGATATCCTGGCCAGCATGCCAATGCTTTCACTTTGTGTGCTTAGACACGTGTCCCTCCCTTTCTTTGCTGATTTTTTTTTTTTTTTTAATTTTTCTATTATTATTTTAAAACCTAAACTCCTGAGTCTAGTCACTGAAAATCAGTCTGGTTGCCTCAGATCTTACAGCGTCCTAAGTAGAAGTGATCACCTGAGGTCTTCCTTCTTTCTGACTGTTTCACAGGCTCTTTTGGTCTACTTGGTAACTGCACTTGCACAGAGCAAAAGGCTTCCAGTTTGGGAACACTTTTAAGAAGCAGAGGCAGTGATATTATGGACTAGAATTCATGCTTTTGGTTTTATTTCTGACCCAGGATTTATTAAATTCAGGTCAGCATTAGATGAGAAAAGGACAGTAAATGGAGAAATACATTTAAAATAATATCTCTTAGCTTTCAGAAACCCAGAATTTCCCAATGGTCTTTCCATTGTAACATTTAAATTTTGGTAAGATGTATTTGCCAAATTAGCACAACTACCGGTGCTTGAGCTAGCAGTAGCATATTGACACAGCTTTAGAATACAATGTAGCAAATTCTGCTGTTGAATTAAATGTAATTTTAGAGAGTTAGTGCCATTGTGTGGTTCTGTTTTTTTTGCCTTTCAGATAACGTATTAATTTTGAATTTGTAAGAAAGCAGATGGTGAAGCCACTGGTTTTATTTGGTTTATGCATTTTCTTTTATAGGGCTGGATCGAAACAAGCTAATTAATTTGGCATACTTGCTTGGAAGTGACTACACTGAGGGCATCCCAAACGTTGGCTTCGTAACAGCGATGGAGATTTTAAATGAATTTCCTGGGCATGGCTTGGAACCTCTCTTAAAATTCGCGTATGCTTCATCGTATTTTGCTTTTTTGTCTCTTCATCATATGAGTATTAGTGAATCTACTTTTCTGCTGCTTGAGCATACAACAAAACATACGACCACCATTAAGGAGACTAAGTTAACTGTAAAATGTGACTCTGTTATTATCACTATCTGAAATGGCAGGTAAATAATGTCGATACAGCAATTACAGTGAGACTAACGAAGACAATAGAACAGCTGTAGAACTATGAGACTGCCTTTGAGTTCATTGCAGAGCTGGATCCGTAGTGGAGTGGAGGTTTATTCTCCCTGAGTTTGTGAGAAGGTGCTGTAGCTTGCTCGTAGAGAAAAGAGACTTGATGAGTGAGGAATGGATGACCTGGAAAGAAACAGACAGGTAGGCTGTGGGGAAGAACAAGATTTGAAGAGGGCTAATCCAATAGTATTACTAATTGCCAGGATGGTTAGAAGTCTAGTTTCTTTTTTTTCTCTTTTTTCTCTTTGTTTTCTTTTGTCTCCTATACCAAAAAAGCCTCCAAAAATGATCGTTATGTGTGGAACATCCTTCCCAGGTGAGGCCTTCAGTTTAGCAGCTTATGGGGAATCCAGGTGATGTTTGCTCCTGTGGTTTACAATGGCTGCATTTACTGATTTACTGTGTATATTTTGTCTTTTCTGCTTTCAGATTATATGTCACTTTGGCCACTTTTTCTTCGGAGATGTCATACTTCATCTCTTGTAGTAACTGAAGTAGGGAGACTAAGGCTATCGAGATTAACATTTTAGGGAAGTACACGAATACTTTTCTCTCTTTTTCAGTGAGTGGTGGAATGAGGCTCAGAAGAATAAAAAAATGAGACCTAATCCACACGATACCAAAGTCAAGAAGAAACTGCGGGATCTGCAGCTTTCTTCAGGTTTCCCAAATCCAGCAGTGGCAGAAGCATACCTGAAGCCTGTGGTGGATGAGACAAGGGGTTCATTCACCTGGGGGAAGCCTGATGTGGAGCAGATCGTAGAATATCCTTTTATTGTATGGCAGGACTTGATAGCTGAAAGTACTTAGATAAAAGTTCGTAAGGCTTGTTAGTAAATCAGTAACGGGCTGTCAAATTCTAACATCTCATTGAGGTGAGGGGCTGTCTGCCCCATCTGCACGTGCTTGATAGCTGAAAGTACTTAGATAAAAGTTCGTAAGGCTTGTTAGTAAATCAGTAACGGACTGTCAAATTCTTAACATCTCATTGATGTGGGGGGCTGTCTGCCCTGTCTGCATGTGTTCTCCTGCAGTGATGCCAGCTCTGGAATGGAAGGGAACACAGCCACGTGTGTGTGGCACTCAGGGCTCCTCTGCCCTCCTGAGAGCACGGGCTGCTTCACTTTGCACGCAAAGAGGGTCTCGTAGCTGGACACAACACAAGGTTGTTGTGGTGCATCATTTCTATAACATGCTGTGCCTATTTCTCGGCCTAGAGTGGGATTGTTTGCACACTCCTGATGTTTGCTTCCTGTCTTTCACAAATAAGTTTCAAAACCTACTCAGAAATGGCGATTCGGTCTGCACTTTACCCCTAGTTATTCACTGCATTTCTGTTCTTGTGCCTCTTGCAGCTTGAGCTGCAGTGAATTGCAGATGGCCATGCGTGCAGAGCTTATACTGCCGGTCTGCACTTTACCCCTAGTTATTCACTGCATTTCTATTCTTGTGCCCCTTGAAGCTTGAGCTGCAGTGAATTGTTGAAAAGCAGATGGCAATGCATGCAGAGCTTATACTGTTTTAAACAGTAAATGAAACTTCCAGTGTGTGCAAGTGTGAAAATAAGGTTCACTTACAGGTATTTTGTCTTTTGGCAGTACTGTAAGGCCAAAATGAGTTCTGTCGTCATTGAGACATGCTTTTGGAAATGTTGATACTAGAGAAAAAGTTCTGTAACTAATAGAGATGTCACAACGTGATTAAGATACGTAGCATAATACTGGAACCATCCACATAAACAACTGTAATAACTTAAGAATTTTTTTTTTTTCTGGTGTTGTAGTAGAAATAGCTTTGAAGAAGAGTAACTTTCCTCCAGACACTGTTTATTTGAGGAACTTTCATAATAGAGATGTCACAACGTGATTAAGATACATAGCATAATACTGGAACCATCCACATAACCAACTGTAATAACTTAAGAGTTGTTTTTTTTTTTCTGGTGCTGTAGTAGAAATAGCTTTGAAGAATAGTAACTTTCCTCCAGACGCTGTTTATTTGAGGAACTTTCATGTGTTTACAAAATACTTGTAATAGCCGTTTTGTAAAGTTCCTTAACTTTCTGCACATTCTGTCAGAATCACTTTGGCTGGCCTAGGACAAAGGTAGATGAAATACTTTCACCTGTGATAAAACAGCTGAACTTGCAGCAGGTAAAGTATAAAATTATGTATAGTTTAAGTGTAACTGGAAATTTGTAAGAGAAGCATTTTAAAATGAACAGCAAGGCTTTAATCTAAAACACATTTCTCAGAAACTGTGATTTGGCCATATTTTGTTATCTAAATATATATTTAAAAGTCACTAAACTTACTTCTCTAGACTTCATTTCTGTGTGATGTGGGTATGCTGAATTATGTCTGCATAATTCAAATTGTTGGTTTCTAGTTTTGTTATCTATCAAGCACCTACCTCAAGTCCAGGTTGCTGTTAGTTCTGGATGTAGCTGAAACTACAGGTACCTCAAGCACCTTCGGTGCTTTTTAAAAGACAGCGTGCTGTGCCTAAAAATGATTTATAGAAACGTCCCTGAGATTTTGCTGAAGTGAGACTGACCATTTAGTACCATCCCTTTCCGTTGAGGAGGAGTGCAGACTGAACCATTGGGCAAGTGCTCATTAATAATATTAACTCTAAATTCCAACTGAATGTTGAGTCAGCCTTAATAAAACTTAAAAGCGAATAGTGGTGTGTGATGTGATGCTGTGAAAGTCAGTTGTAAAACTGACCACCTGAGGTCAGATTCTTTTCTCCTTTTGCCCCAAGCAAGATAGATACGTAGTTCTACACCAACGTTCTAGGTTATCTCTGCCACTCAAAGGAGTGAAAGGTACCAAACCCTGTAGTTAAGTCCATATGCTTTCAGGTTGTCTGGAATATCCTTTGGAAGTGTCTGTCTCTCCTGAACAGTTTTAGGGAGAATATAGAGGACTAGCTCAGTCTATACAGCAAGCCTAGCTGGGGTTGATTAACACAGACCCATTTTCTGTGACTACTTCTACTCTTAAATCTGGATACTGTAGCAGCGTGTCCTACAATGAACTTGAGTCAAGAGACGGCGTTTTGTTACAGTAGCATATGCAAATGTAAAGTGCACTTGGAACATTTGCTTAGTAAACATTCTGTTGTTTTAACAGCTTGAAGCTAAGGATGTGTTTGTAAGGACATGCTTAAGGGCACTACAGAGATTTTCTGTATTAGGGTTGAAAATAGCAACATATGTCTAATCATCATCAGCGCAATGTTTATAAAATTTCACTGGAATTCGCTTGCTATTTAGTTTCTGTAAGGGTTCTTGTTGCATAATTTATAATAAAGTATAGGTATTACTATAATCATCTTATTGTTCACGTGCATTTGCATGCATATTAATTTCATTAGTCCTTTGTCCTGCTTTGCTTTGGGATGCTTTATAGTACAGCTGAGATAACAACTGAATTCCCCTCACACAAACATCCAGAGGTGTTTTCTCTGTTTTATTTTTGATAGACTCAGCTTCGGATTGATTCATTCTTCAGACTAGAGCAGCACGAAAAACAAGCCATTAAAAGTCAAAGACTGCGCAGAGCCGTGACTTGTCTGAAGAGAAAAGAACAAGAAGAAGCCGATGAAATTCGGGAAGCCACCGCTGTTATGGAGACTGACCTTAAACAGCACGAGCAAAGGAAAAGGGGAAGCACTGCAGGCTGGGAAAATAGTCATGCTGGGGCAACAGAAGTCCAAAGTGGAAAGAGAAGAAAACATTCAGATTCCAGAAAAGAACATTTGTATGGAGGTGGTTTTATCGGAAGTTTGTGTCTTTCAGAAACTTCTGGTGACTCCTCAGTAGAGGAATTGGAAAGCGGAGATTTAGGCAAGAGCAAAAAGAGGAAAAATGTCTCTGCAATGGAGACAGCAGACTTGAAAGGGAAAAAAGGGTGCAGTAGCTCAAGCGGTGAGGATGAAGAACTGGGAAACGTAGTCATGGTGACTGCCAAACCTGTGTTTGAGGGCAGAAAAAAGAAATCACAGAGTAAGAGAGGAAGAAAAAAGAATAAATCTTAAAGAAAAAAAAAAAAGTCTTAAAGAGAGACTGTGTGTGTGCAGGTCTTATGATTTAAGCTTGTAACTATTCTAATGAATTTTTGATAAAAAAAAAATAAATTATCCATATTTGTCAAGTATTTGTCGTGCATTTTGTGTCCAGAACTTAAATAGGAGGGATTTTAACCAATGAAAAAAATAATTGTAGCACATTTACTCAAGTAGACATAGATTGGACTTGATACAAGTTAAAAAAAAATAAATTATCCATATTTGTCAAGTATTTGTCGTGCATTTTGTGTCCAGAACTTAAATAGGAGGGATTTTAACCAATGAAAAAAAATAATTGTAGCATTTACTCAAGTAGAAGTAGATTGGACTTGATACAAGCTCTCTGTTTTGAAATTTTAAAATTGAGCCAAAATGTGATGTCTGTTCAATTAGTTCACTTCATGCTATTTTCCTTGTTTGCTTCGCTATGCCTGTCTTGAAAGTTTTGTTGATTATTGAACCATTCATGAGGCAGTGTAAGCCCTCAAAATCTCATGGAAAATCAAAAAGCACAGTAAGTCCTTGTATAATCTGAGGTGCCGTAATTGTTTATGTTCTGAATGTAAATATCAGGTGTTCTCTGTTTTGAAATTTTAAAATTGAGCCAAAATGTGATGTCTGTTCAATTAGTTCACTTCATGCTATTTTCCTTGTTTGCTTCGCTATGCCTGTCTTGAAAGTTTTGTTGATTATTGAACCATTCATGAGGCAGTGTAAGCCCTCAAAATCTCATGGAAAATCAAAAAGCACAGTAAGTCCTTGTATAATCTGAGGTGCCGTAATTGTTTATGTTCTGAATGTAAATATCAGGTTTCTGGACTTGGAGTTACATGTTACATGACCATGTCCAGAGGATTTGTCTGCAAAAGTGATGTTCAGAGACGCCCACTGGTTGAAGCGCTTCTGTTGGATTAATTTGGGAGAGAAACAATTAGGCTCACTCTTCCCCTCTCCCATCTCACCTGTCGCTCTGAATGATTGTAGAATTTATCTATAGCTCCTATGGATTAAGATGGAAAAGCACTGAATGCTGCCCAGTTGTACTTGCGTTCTTACCTTTTAGTCCTCTTTCTTGCTTCTTTTGTCTTCTCATTTAATATTTCTACTTAACTTTTCGTTGTTTCAAAGTCCAAGTCCATACAACTCAGTTTTGTATGAAACATTGGCCTCCCCTAGCAGGATGAAGGGCTGAGGTGTACTGGGTAGGGTTTAGCTCTTACAGTTGCAGAGTCTAATACTTCATGTACAGTGTTCACTAGGCAGAAACTATCACTTTTGATACTAATTTTGTAAAAAATTATCGTATTTTAAGAAAATTTTCAGCCTGTGCAGCCAGTTTACAGCAGCGTTTTGTAAATCATTCATTAGTATTACTGAATTTTGCTTTAGAAGTGTAGATTGGGTCTCGGTGATTTGTTTGATAGTTTCTAAATGTAGCAGAGCTCCTATTAATGTCTTCTGCCAAGTCTGGTGAAGCAGAGACCTCCAGTTCTCTCTCAGGCTTGTTTAGTGTTCTTGGACAGAAATTAATTATTTTTCAATGGCACCTAGAAACCCCAGTCTAGTCTAATTTTGCTAAAAACCGTGTAAAGTAAGAGACGGTTCCTGTCCTGAATTGATTACAATTGAAATAAGAGAAGCCTTAAAGATAATGGTGTTTGTTCCCATGACAGGAAGTACAACTACCTGAAAGGAGGCTGTAGAGAGGTGGGGGTCGGTCTCTTCTACCAAGTCACAGGACAAGAGGAAATGGCCTCATGTTGCTCCTGGGGAGGTTCAGGCTGGATATTAGGAAACATTTTTACACCAAAAGGGTTATTAAGCATTGGAACGGGCTGCCCAGGGAAGTGGCTGAGGCACCATCCCTGGAGGTGTTCAGAAGGCAGGTTGGCATAGTGCTTAGTGACATGGTTTAGTGATGGTTTTTTTTTGGTTTTGTCGCAGTTAGGTTGATGGAAGGGACCTTTAAGATCATCTAGTCCAACCAACCTAGACAATTCTGTGATTCTATGTGATCTCTTGAGCAAATGCACTTCTCGTGCACAAAAGAGGAGTGGTAGGTGTATATTTATGCATGTTGACAGTTGTCTTAATGAATATTTGGCTATAAAATGGGCTAGGATTTGGGGGTTGTGTACCTTGTTACAGCTCTGCATTCCAGCGTGAGCATGTGTTTATATACCCCTGCCACAAATGCGCCCCTGCCCCTTTTCAAATTGCCCTCTGAGCCTTTGACTTTGAAGAATGATATTTAGCTTTTCGGTTACTCTTTACTCTGAGGGTGGTGAGACACCGGAACAGGTTGCCCAGAGAAGCTGTGGATGCCCCATCCCTGGAGGTGTTCAAGGCCAGGCTGGATGGGGCTTTGAGCAACCTGCTCTAGTGGGAGGTGTCCCTGCCCATGGCAGGGGGGTTGGAACTCAATGATCTTTGAGGGCACTTCCAACCCAAACCATTTTATGATTTAGTGGTTACCAACGCTGGGCCACTATCTTATTTTTGTAAAAAAAAAAAAAAAAAAAAAATAGAAATACTCCAAAGTTGGTTACTTTGTAGGTTGGAGCTCCATTGACAGGGTGTTATGAAATCTGTGCTCCCTTACGTAAGGGACACGGGCGCGTGGTGCCCGGGCTGCGCTCCTGCCGCAGCTGTCGGGATTTATGAGTTACTGCTGCTGGAGTGGGGATGTTGGCAGCGTGTGACACCACTTCGGAGCGCACTCCTGCCCCGGGGCTGCCCAGGAGGGAAACGGCCGGGCAGATAAGGACTTCTCTGTTGGAGTCCCATCTTTGGAAAGCGTGGAGAGATTCAGGTAATGTGGGCTGAAACGCAGCGGATGCCAGTGTCTGTGTCTTTAAATTACTTAGCGTCATTTAGTTTAAGCAGCATAATTCAGCAACTGAGTTGTCCTGCGCTGTTTAGCTGCGTGTAAGACTCCTGAATTCATGTCTTTAAAATCAGAGGGGTTGCTGTGTAGTTCAGTGTCCCTCAAAGGCTGCTTTTAGAAAGAAAAAAAAAAAAGAAAGTAGAGGACCACGAAATACAAAAATCCTTTTTAGGATGATCTTTGTAGTGCAACGTTGCTTGTCCTTCAGAATGCAAAAGGACTCATTATTAACTCTTTTTTTTTTTTTTTGTGTCTTTTAATGGGAAAGAAAATTTGTCTTTTATTATGCTTCTGAGGTAGCTGACAAGCTGATGGATGTGTGTAACATTTACTGCCTAATGTCCCGGTAGTTTCCTATGCTACTTGTTATTCTGAAGATGCACACAAAGACTTTGAATCCCGTTGGATCTCTCTTCTGTTCCCCACATGAAGATGTTAACTATTGCAAAGTTCATAGATAGACATGAATATAATAGCGGTACTTTTGCTCTAGAAGAGTTACAGTGACGTCTAGAAGCCCCCTAAGTTATGTTTCACCTTCAAAGAGGTTAATGGCTGCTGGCACTGTGATGATAAGGTTGAACATTAAACCTGTATGCTTTTTCTAGGGTGAAGTCAAGAGAGTATGGTGCATCCTCTCTAACAAGGCAGGGCTGTTCTGTGCTGTCCTTTTTCATCTGAAGTCTCGAGGGGAAAACCTGTCGAAGGCTGCACTGTGAGGAAGTTTTCTTGGTATTCAGAATTTTTACTCTGGTTTTTTTAGTCTAGGTTTTTTTTTTTTTGTAACAGGTAGTGATACTCCTTCACCCACTGCCTTATTTAATTGCATCCCTACTGGGTGTTTGGATGTCTGTAGATTATTAACTGTATGCTGCTTGTAAGCATTCCTGCAAAAAATAGTCAAATTTCCATATAAGAGTGTAAGAGCTTTAAAAATTATCAGAGCAGTGATTTGTTTTTTTCTGTGAACTTAGTGTTTTTCCGATTGTAAAATATGAAGAATTGGAGACAATGGGTTGTCTGCTTTTCTGCAGACAGCCAAAACCTGTATTTTTCTCTGTCATCCTTTTCCTACTACTTTTTTTCTCCTGAGTCTGCATGTTGTGTGTCTGTTTATATCGCCACATACATACTCTGTCCTGCATGTTATCTAGAGCTCCTGCTTCCTACTTATTCTCATGTGTAACTTTTTACTAATAGGTTGTTTCCTTCCCTTCCACACCAATTAATTCAAACAAGATTAGATCCCTTTGGTACAATTTTTCTTCTTTTTCAGACATTTGTTGCTACCATTCCTTTCAATCATTTATAAGCCTGCCAACCCTGATTTGAGTTTATTCTAATTTTAAAATGTCATGAAATAGTTTTAAATGTTTAGCAAAGCTTTTCTCTCTTTTTTTTTTCTTTTAAATCTGCTTGCTTTTTCCCCTCTGAGAGTAGAACAGTTGAACTAGTTTGCTGCTTCTGATTCTTTTATGCTTTGAATATTGATATTTAGGTGTCTACATGTCTTTATGATCAAGAGAAGTAAATTATAGCATAATAAATGTAAAAATAATTTAATTTGTTTTTTGGTGAGGTGTTATGTGAGGAAAAAGAAATAAAGTCATCTATTCAGGCAGGCTTGTGTTTCTCCCAGGTTTTGTGGTACAGTATGGATTTGACGTCACCACAACATAATCATCTACAAAACGAGCTGATAAGAGAATTGGAAAGACAAGAAGGTAAAACGTTTCTTATTTCTCTGTGTTTTCTTGTTGCACTTAGGAATATTGTTAAGCATGGCGAACATGGTGTCTTGCTGACAGCGGGCTGTCCTCTCATTCATTTTTTTTTTTTTCTGAAGAATTCTGTTTATGGCACTTGTACAGAAAATACAACAGATAGCGCTGTTGTAGTATTCTAGCTATGCAGTAAGTATCTGCTGTGCTGGCGTGCTCCGGTCCCGGCAGTTTCCTACCAGCTCCTGGCATCCTGCCTGCCACCGCTTCCAGGGAATGAAGCCGTGACTATGATCAAGCTATTCAGGAGAGGTTTGTTTGCGGGGCGTCAATTAGGGAGAATTGGTTATTACAAGCTTAGTTTCTGTCTAGACAGCCTCTAATCTAATTTTCAAATACCTTCAGGGGCTGTTGGCAGCTTTTTCTCCTAAGCAAGTTTGTGGCTGCACAGCTTTCAAGATTCTAAAGCCCCACGAGTAATCTCCTTTTTAGGGGTCATCAGGAGTAGACAAGGTTTCAGGGCAAGTGCGTGTGTTGTTTTGGGATGAGGTCTAGTTATGGTCTACAGCTGACGGTGAAAGAAGGAAGGGTTTTTTTATTATGATAATTTTCGTAATATTTTTCTTTAACATCTCAGCTGAGTCTTGGTCCATGCAGAGCCAGGATTTGGGGCTTCTGCTTTTTCAAGAGAGCTTGGCCCCTAGGTATGCTTTCCTACCTGTTCAGCGAGGCAAGGTGGAGCTTTGGGCGTGACTGCAATACTTTAATTACTGTGTATTATCTTGCCTTCAGATACTTTTTTTTAAAGTACCCCAAACTAATCACCTTCTTTGGAAAGCTGACATTGCACAAGAAGACGGCCGATAGGGGTTGGTGTAGATTGCTGTTCCACAAAGCACTGTTCAAATGCCTCAGCCTGGAGTTTTCCTTTAATGCAATTTCCTTTCCTATTGTGTCATTCTAATTTGAACAAAGAGCTCAAGTTGATCCTATGCAATGCAGTATGATTGTCAGGGGAAGAAATATCTAGGAGCATAAATATTAAAGGTAGAACTACTAAAAACTGAAATATTGATGACTGCAATTCTGTATTCTGTAGTGTACAAGAGCTGAGGTAAAGTTGCACAAGCATTTCTACGCTTCTGCAACCTTGGCTGTCTAATCTGGTTACTCTCTTCACACAGGATTCAGGGCGGGGAGCAGTGAGTCTTCATGTGATTTTTTTTTTTTTTTTTTTTTTTTTTTTAGCTTTTGAATTATGAAAAGAAATTGGCTTCTGGGACGTTAGGTCAATATATGACAAATTAGTCCATAGGGAAGAATCTTCAGATCAAACGCAGGAATATGTTCCAATTAGCTAACAGAGTAACTGCGTTGATACCAATAGCAGTGGTTCTCTTTCATGTCTAGAAACACTAGTTTAAGAGGATGAGGAAACACCAATGGAAAATGGGATATCTTTACAGTTTCATCTGATAGCAGTCTTTGGCATATTAAATTCCATGCCGGGTTCTGGAGGTGAAGGGTGCTGAACCTGCTGCAGGGAGACTTACCTGCTCAGTCATCCTGAGCTTGTGCCTTTCTTGTTCTCATCCTTTTCCTCTACCACCTTCCCCATTCCCCGTTCGTTAACTTCACTTACCCAGGCTCAATCTCTGTTTCTGAGGTTTCTTATTCCAGTTGACTTTCTCTGCAGTTTCCAGTCTGAGCTCTTTATATTTAGTGCCTTGCCCTTTCCTTCTTTACTGGCTTGTCACAAGTTCTCCAGCTTAAAACTCCTTGTTCTTGTTCATGATTCCCATTACTACTGGTTCTCAGCTTACAGGTAGGTTCTCACCCAGTCTCATCTTTCCTCTGGTGTCTTTATCCAATTGGTTCTCCATCACACCAGCATCATTAGATATCTCTTGTCTTTCTTCTCTTGATTTTTCTTGTTCATTAGCTCCAACTCTCCTTGGCTAAACTTTTCTGAGATCATATTCTGCCGCTCCCATCTTCATTTCTTGGGATACTAAGTTATTTTACCACAGTTTCATTATTTATATTCACTCCAGAATAATTTTATCTCAGAGACAAAAGGAGGAGAGCAAATTTGCAAGGCGTCCTTGTCCTTGACACTTCATCATCTCCCTTCACTTGGCCAGGGCTCAGTTTTTAATCCATAAATATCTGAGAAAATGCTGACCTAGTAACCTTCACATACCTCCTGGCATTTTAGAAGGGACACACTCCTTCTTCTTACCCTGCTTGACAGTTGTCCTAATTGATGGCAGTTCCTGCCATCATTTCAAGTCTCTGGGTAGAGTCCAGAAAGGTGCCTTAAGTGGGATATAGCTGGAATGGAGGCAAGTGAGACACAGCCTAACCCTGTAACTTAGAAGTTAAGATACCCAGCCTGGAAGAGGGAGTGACTTAGTCTTTCATTCCTATTTCATGGGTTACTTCTAAAGACGCTTCTTAACTTTCTCACTCCCTTCCCCACTGACACTTTTCTATTAACTTCAAAGACTTTGCTACAAAATCTGAGAAACATTCTGGGACAAGAGTGGGGAGCCCAAGCCTGCCGAATCACAATTGAGTTCCCAGTTCATAGATGGGTTTTTCCTTGCTTGCTGTCCTTCTAGCATGATTCTTGCAGTCCTGGTTCTCCTGATGGTCCAGCTCTGGTGGTGATGGAGGGGAGGGCAAGCACTGGAACACACCCCTTGAGTGAGCGAGTTGGAATTTGAATCCTTCTGAGGAAAGTCCAGCTCTCAGTTCCTCCACTTTCTGAGTGTTTAAAATGCTGAACTATTCTTTATATGTTGGACTTTGCAATTAGCAGTGCTGGTTATACTATTTATACTATATATAAATGACACTTTTACTGTATCTTCCCACTACCTGCCTTCCCTTCTTTCATCTTCCTCTTTTTTTTTGTCTCTTAGCTTTGAATTATGCTGCTATCTTTAAAAAAACAAAGGCAACCAAACAGGCTCTTATATCAATGCTTATCTCAAAAGCATTAACTCTCCGTCCCCTCAAACTCATGGAAGTCACACCATTAGTTACCTACATTTTTTTTTTTTCTTTGTTGCAGGATTGACCTGAAAGATCAGAACTCAGATTCTACCCCTCTTGTTAGGCAATAAGCTGTCTCCAAACAAAAAAAGAGTAAAAGAGGTAGTGTGGAATAAGACTTGACTATAACCCAATTTAGGAATGACTAGAGCTAAACTACACCTTCACAGCAAATCAAAATAGTCTAAAAATACCTTTTCTCTGAATGTAATTCTTGTCTATCTTATAGTAACTTATCTCTGATCCCTTTTTTTTGCAAGTGGCAGCATTCAAATAGTATAGTAAACATCAGTAAACGCTTCTCTTTTCCTTTTCGCCCAGCAAGTAGACCTGCTTTTGCTGGAGACACTACTAAACTCAAATGGAAACTTCTTGTGTATGGATAGAGCAGAAGTTTGAGGCAGCACTGAAATAACCAAAGCATGCATCTGTAACATATTCTTGCCTCCTGTGTCTTTCCTGTTTTCACATCTTTCCCCTTTGCAGTAGCTGCATTTCAACAATAAATTATATATTTCTCAACTGTCAC
Organism: Calidris pugnax; assembly: GCF_001431845.1. Lineage (NCBI taxonomy): Eukaryota > Metazoa > Chordata > Aves > Charadriiformes > Scolopacidae > Calidris > Calidris pugnax. The sequence continues at coordinate 6,860,413 of NW_015090859.1, read as the reverse complement.
ACAAAAAAGGTGGTATGTTAGCACGGGTTGGTGTTGTTAGGTTCCTTTTAGGTCCTCTCCTCACAGAAATATTTTAGAAAAACAGAATTATTGGTAGGGGAAAATTGATAGGCATTTTGTTGAGTCCCTTCTGTTCCACTGGCTGTGGTACCTGGCGTGTTCTGGCACGTCATTACAAGGAAGTAAGAGCTTTCAGTGGGACAAAGCCCTCTTGACTGGGCAAGGTAAGAGATGTGAAAGATTAGACTAGACAATGGCTTACAGTGTCTAAATTACTCACCCAGAGTCTTCCCATGCATCAGGAAATTGGCTGTCAGCCTTTTATAATGTACATTAGACCATCTAATTTAAGAACACAGTCTGCTTTTGCAAAGGGAAATCATCTAGTCATTTTTAGGGATTAAATAGGTGCTGAGCCTAGACCTGAAGGTGTTCTCAATGACAAACAAACATGATGAAGTAACAAGGGAAATACTTGGCACATTTGAATTCATTATGTGGTCATCAGATAATCTGACTATGATACTTCTATTTTCAGCCTTCTAATGGTATTGGAAGACCCATGACTTGGATGGGGCTGGGATATCAGTGGTGTGAATTTCAAATTGAAAATGCACCTCTCAAACCAGTGTAAATACACAGACTGGATACTGTGAGCATACCCCTCTGCTGTTCTTGTCTCCTCATGCTCTGACCTAAGTGCATCTTGTCCCTTGGCTGAGAAGAAGCGGCTCGTGGGTGGCAGTTTTGTATTTCTGCATTTCAAAGTGTAAAGTTTCAAGCATTATATTACCCTGACGTTAATCAATATAATATACCTCGTCATTGCCATCACTTCAGCAGGTTGAGCTTGTAATGAATGTCCTGGAATGCCTGCCCTCTTTGTAGGTAGGGATGAATGAAGGGAAAATTAACTGGGTGGTTTAGGTAAGTATTGGAACAGTACTTTGTTTTATATTCTTAGAAAGGTGTAGGTTACATCTGACTTCTGGAAAGTTAAGGGCATGATTAGATTTCCCTCGTGATCCCTTTCTTTAAGGGTCCTCAGGCTGCAGTAGAATGACATAGAAATCAGTGGAACAAAATGAAGTGATACCACCTGGAAATTCAGGACTATTCTGTGATTCAGAATTGTGTATATTTCCATGGAGTCATCTGTAATGCTTGCAAGACCAGGGCTCTGACCCTGAGGTGTCAGTAACTCAGTAAAATTGTGAGACTCCAGAGTCCCTTAGAATTGGGACGTAATGTAGATTTGGGGTAAAATTCTTCTGAGCCATTGGAAATACCCAGATGGATTCACAGGGCTACGTTCTGATGATTCCCATCAGTGTAATAAAGTAAGCTCTCTTCAGTCATCTCTTACAGTTACAGAACTGGTTGCAGATCTGTTCCCTGTCCCCCTCTGTGCAGGTAACTTCTTGATGCTGTGATATATATATATTGCTATTTTATGAACACAGATGTCTAAGTAATATAGGTAATGTATATTGTATATATAATGTATATATAATATATATAAAATACTTCTTGAATCTTTACTTTGGATGACTCCAGTTCTGTGTGTCCACAATGGGGAGATTTGAAGAGTTCTGGCTATCATGAATGCTTGGAATTTTCTTACATGCATTACTGAATCGGTAATGTCAGCACAGGTAGTCTTCCTGTATTCATCCAACTCAGAGGCAATTGGTGAGAAGTCTTAGAGTAACCATGTACATCTTCATGGCTATTGATACATGGTTCTTAAAACATTTGCAAATACAAGTGTAAAAGGTACATTTTAAATCTAAACTCTACAGGTGAGAGTATACTGCTCCTGAAGAAGGGAGAATATGTTGCTGTAAGGCTGAACTTTGTCAGGTCAAGTTCATGCTGAAGGCTTGGATTTCATTCCTTTTGCCAGTTGGAGAAGATTCATCAAAGCAGGAGGTGGCTGGGTCTTATTTCCTTATCACCTTGGGCTGTGACACCATATGACCTCAAGAGATTAAGTAGGGTCAAGCAAGCACTTGAAAGAGATGAATCTGTATTTTTCCCCTGTAGGTTGGTTTCATAAATCATAGGGTGAAACTGTTGCTTCTGAATTAATGCTGTCCTAATCCATTAGTGAAGTACTTGAATGATGTTTTGTTACTCAGTGTACTATTTGTGAATGAGTCTGAAAATGATACTTTCTTGACTGCTAGTATATTCTTCACAGCTTTTATGTGGAAGGGTCATTTTACTTCCATTTTCAGCCACATTAAAGTCAGGAATCTAGATAGTGGTGTCTTTTTTTTTTTTTTTAGAATTTTAATTCAGCTCCCTTATTTCTGCTGCTTTTCCTGCATTTAGTGCCATTTAACGTGCCTATTTCTGTTCCCTTTTTTTTTTTTTTTTTTTAGAATTTTAATTCAGCTCCCTTATTTCTGCTGCTTTTCCTGCATTTCATTCTCCCTTATTTCTGCTGCTTTTCCTGCATTTAGTGCCATTTAACGTGCCTATTTCTGTTCCCTTTTTATTCATCATTAATGTAGGCAGTATCATTTGTTATGCAGTGAGAGATTAAACATATGCTATTAATTTTGATGGAAGATACCTGGCCGAATTTTAAGGTTGTTGTTTCCCGATAGAGCTGTGTACTCCCAAGCATGATTTTATGTGACAATTGTTATAAGGGGAACAGCTGATCGTGCAGCAAGTTTCTAAACAGGTTCCGTTTCTACTCGTTCTTAGCAAAAAGTGTGCCAATAAAGATAGCCTAAGGCTCACTCGTGTGATTTGCTTCACTGTTAAAGGAAAAGATGCTGCAGTTTGCAACTTACTCTTTTCTGACCTAATCTATCTTCTGGTATTTTACTTCTACTTTCCCTTCCTCACTTGAAGGAATTCTCCAACTCTGTCTCAGCAGATCTCACATCCTATCCTTTTCTTTAGGTTTTGTTCTAAAATAAACCATTTCGTTTGACATTTGAATGTGTCAGCAAAGTCCTCTGGTTCCCTACACGAGATTTTGCAGCTTGACACACAGTTCTCTAACCTGCTACTGACTTCACAACTCCAGTCTTCCACATGATTTAGTACATCTCTTTGGAAAACTATGTTCACATTTCAATTGTAGTAACAATGATTGCTTTGCCTCTGAGAATGATGTTTATGCTGTTTCTTAATGATGTGGTTGATATAGTATAAGATGTGTCAGCAGTATATGACTTTCCTCCCTCAGCCCTGATATTAAGTTAAAATCAAGGGAGTTCAAAAAACGTATTCCAAAGACATTAGACTTTTGTGATAAACAATACTTTACCTGAAATATTTCAAAGAACACTGTGAGAAATTAACCTATTAGGGAGAAATCTCAAAAAACTTAAAGGCATTCAAATGCTTTTTCAAGAAGAATTTGGGGCATCTATAGATGGGAGCTTCTTTGTGAACACAAGTTTGAGACCAAAGGAGCGCTATCTGTTTCACTAACAAACATTATCTCAAATTTCTGTATGTTACCTGAACAAGATCAGACTGTCTCATCTTTATGTAAATAAGGTCTAGCACCTGAAAGTCCAGTGGTTTCTGTGTATACATCCTCATGCAAAGATATGAATAGGCTGAAGAAAATAATTCTATGTATATACCACTTTCATGCCTCTCTACACCACACAAGAAGTGTTGAGAGCAAACCTACCTGGTCAAACTGAGTCAAATGGAGGAAGTTCTGACAGTTTAGTATGGGTGCTTGAGTAGGATTGCTGGAAATGCCCGTTATGCACTTCCATTCTTAAAAGAATTGAAAGCCGGTCAGTCAAGCCTCCTCTTCTCATCTGACCGTATTTATTTTATTTTATCTGACTGTATTTTATACTACTGATGAGGCAGCTTTTGCTGTGTTAAAATGTCATTAAAATCAATTAAATGAGTTGTAATTCCCAGAATTTTTCCTTCCTGAACAAGAGAATATGGATTAACACAGGGATAAACACTTCAAGGAGAATATCTTTCTATAAGGTTTTTATATCTACTATCAAGAAACTAGTTTGATAAAAGTACCAACAGAACTTTCTCAATGTTTGCAGGTATTAAGACTTCATCTCCCTTGGATTTTGCTTACTTTGGTAATTTTCATGTTGCTTGAAAGATTTCCCACTTGTTCATTATTTTTCTGACTGCTCTGAAAGCGGTTACAGAAAAATTTTCTTTCCTTTTGTGCAGTTCCACAAGGAGCTTAGTTATTCTGAAAGATACAAGGCAGAAAATAGAAGGGTGCCTTTTGCAGTATGAAGGGAAACTTGTATGTAAGTAAGTAAATCTGCCTAAAAGTCTGCATTCCTTATTTTGGCAGCACTCTTCATCAGAATCATTAGCATCCTGGTCCCAATAAAATTTCTAATTAGTGTTTTGAAACCCTAATTTGAACCCTACCAGATGATGTTTCTGATGAAACCTATATCATTTTTGATTATCCAGAATAGTAAGATCATCTTAAGGGGAAGACTGAAATATAAAAGTTATGTGAACTCCAGATAACCCACCTGGGAGATTACTAACGAGATAAGATGGCCAAAGATGTAAGAGGTGTTATTAATCAGCAGATTTGGGATTCTTTTTGCAGGCGTATGGACAGTTTAGCTCGGGTGGGGAGCAGTAGCCTATAAACTCTGCTACTGTAGGTGCCACGCAAGCCTTAAACAGAAAGGTTGCTGATAATACAGGGAATAGGTGGGAAATGTTTATTGAGCACTAGAGGGGTAGCTGTGATACTGCTAAATATTATAGCTCTTCTGGCAGAAGTTTTAGAAGTTAAGACTTTAATAAGTTACGGCTTCCCAACAAAGTTGGATCAAAAACAGATGTCAAGGGAGGAAGAATCAAGAAAAATGGTTGTAATTGCTGGGTAATAGAAGTAATAGCTTTTTACTTCCACAGCTAGTACTGATCACAAAACAAGATCAGACTGCTCTAAGCAATCAGAGAAGATTAAAAGCAGGCTATATCTGGTATGCCTGGAAACAGGATGATATATTAAATACACTTACAATTTGTGTAATAAGACAGCTTCATATTAATTCTTTCATAAGAAAAGATTAATTTTGCCCTGGAGCAGCATTTCTCTGGTGCTTAACTCATGTTTGTGCAGAGTTCCCTGCTTGCAGGCACAATGACACATGTGTTTTCTCTCAACTTAACATTAGAGGCTTGCAGAAGATGTAATGGGCTGCCACATACTTCTGATTTCCTAACATCTTAAAATACTATAGTTTCAATGTTGACTGTTATATTTAAGTTACCTTTATAAAATTATACTGCTTATATCTTTCCAGTAGCATATGCATTACATTATTTTTAATTTTGCTGTATCTCATGATTAGGGTTCTCCCTCCCCAGTAAATTCTTGGATTACTATGTTTGTGGGGGTTTTTTTTGTTGGTGTTTTTTGTTTTGTTTTTTTTTAAACTTTCAGCTTATATCTTAGTGTCAACATAATAAGATTGAACATGAACATTTTTGCTTTTTCTTTCTTGTTTGTTGCTATTCTCTAGTTTCCTCTGATGTTTAGGGTAAGATGAGTTCTAAGCTTAAAGCACTGTCTAACAGACCCTGAGCATCTTCCTGATATGTTTTCGTTTGGTATCACCTCTTTCTTTGTTTGCCGCTGCTTTTGTTCCTTGGTCCTTCTATCAGGAGTAAGGGAGAGAGACTTCGACGACAGGTAGTGGCAATAAAAATCCTGTGGCGTATGGCAGAGCAAATAACAGCACTTGGGGCCATCATGTCCTCTGACTGCAGTGATGTGAGGGGGAAGAAAACGTGAAGAATCTTTGGTATGCCGATGTATTTTATGCTGATGAAAACATAAATGTTTTGATTTTTAATAGCCACTGGGCCTGCAGTTTCTGTGCAGATCCCAATCTTGGTAGCTTTGATTGCAGTGGTAACTGTGGGCTTCATACAGAAACTCTGCTTTGTACAAGATGGTAACCCAGTTATCTAAATCTCTAATGTGCTTTCTAGGAGGTGTAGCTTGTAAACATGTTTTACTTTAGCTAATCGGCCAAGAGATCATAGTTGGCTGCGAAAGGAAATTTCCTGTGAAAACTTGGAATGATTTTAGACTTTGAGAAGTCTAAAATACTCTGGACAGCTTCACTTGCAATTTTTTTTTTTTTTTTTCTTTTTGTAACATTGTGGTGCAGCTTTATGTGATGATGACAAAACTGAAACTGACTTGGCATTCAGCTAAAAAAGAATGAATCCTCTCCTGTTAGAAGAGTTATCCAGGATTATGTTAGCTATCATAAATATCCTTTGCTTAGCAACAGGGATGGCATTCAGGATATCAAGCCAACTGGAAAGAATCCCTCTGACAGGGCTCTGTTGGGGTGGGTGGATAAGCTTTCCCGACAACACTGGTGCTTTCACTCCTGTCTGTCATAATTTGTGTTGCTAGGATCTGTTTCACAACTTTTGTGACAGACTTATAAATGATACTGTGGCTCCTTTTGTTTACTGTCAAAGAGAACCATAATGTGGGGAAAGTGAACAGTAAAAGGATATGGGAAATAATAAAAAATCTGAACACATAAGACCATGAGTGTCTACACTAGGGCAGCTGTTCTTGAAGGGAAAAAGAGGTCAAAAAAAATTCTTTTCGATTACTGAAATGGAAAGCAATATATGGTAACATTCCACTTCTTTATTTTTTAGGAACTTGACTTCTTCAGCAAAACAAGAAAGAAAGAATTTAGTCATAAGTTGAAAACTTCAATTAGAATTCAGGAGACTTCACATGTATCATGCTAACCATTAATGGTGAAATATATTTTGATTCACAGATGTAATACACATTCCTGCTTCCAAATAATTTTTTTTTTTTTTTTTTTTTATAAATTTGTTGTTTCATTATCAGTCCACTCAGCCTGCTTGAACTTTTATACTTTTGCTTTCAGGGGAAAAAGAAGCTGAACAGACAGTTGCAGAAATCATGAGAAGGCGTTTTTTTCCTGCTGTAATAACTCATAAGGCCTGGGAAGGCTTTCACTTTGCTGGCCATGAGATAAGAATTACAGAAGCCACTGATTGTTATGGGGCAGTCGTCTGGCCATCGGTACAATATTTATGCAGTATTGTTATTTTTTAGTTTTGGAGTCTTCTTGAACTTTTTTTTTGCATGAAAATATGTTTTGTTGTATGTTGTAAACCCAAGAAAAACATTCTCTGCTTCTCTGTCTGCATTCAGTAAATCCTAAACCTGAATTTAGCCTGGTTTGTATGGATTCCTGGTTTTCAAAGCTTAAATGGTGTTTCTTGTTTGTGCCCCTGTCACACAAGACGTATGACCGTGTGTCCCCTCCTCACCTACTGGTAATTTTTGATCCTATTGGCCAATTATAAACATATTTTGAAGGAAATATGGCAGTCTTAGGATGATTACATTTCTGTATATTTTATAAATATAGACAGATGTATAGCAGGCAGATCCAGGTTGCGGAAACAGCTGTGATATGAGCTCACAAGGTATTTGCACTCATAGAAGCTACTCAACCTACTTGTGTGAGAAACAAATTTACCTTGTAAAAGCACTGACAGCGGAAAAGGTTCAGCTGGAGCTTTCAGTTTCTTAAACAACCAGAAATCTAGTGGGAGAGAACCATTGTCCTTGGCTCTTGATGTAAGAACCATCAACATGCCCACCATGCAAAGAACCTTCTTCAAGGTTTTGAATCTGTGCAATGCAGCTGACAGACTGTTTTGAAATAATTAAGAGTGAAAGAAACCACTACAGTCAGGAAGGTGCCATGATGCACCATTGACACTTGTGTGTCAGAGACATCCCTGAAACAGAACCATCTCAGGACCCCCTACAGGGGGGAGAGGTCTAAAACTCAAGAGGTTCCATTTCTCTCCCAATGGCATCAGCTTCCTAGGATTGTACTATTTTAAGAAATACGGCCATAGTTCAGCTGAGGAGAGTTAGTGTACTCTGATGTTTTGTACTGCAAACAATTTTCCTTGTCTTAGCAGACCTGGAAAAGTCATTTATACTGTATCTCTTGGTGGCCTCAGTGCATGTCTTCGAGAAAAGGTTCACTGACTGGAAATTAGTCTCACAAAATCATGGGTGATACTGAAAAGCACATTTTTTTTTTTTCCTGGGAAGGTTTAGCCAGTTTAGCTGTGGAAGTAAGGCAACCCTTCCATATGTGTCTCTTCACATTCTCCTTTCTTGTTCCATCCGGCAGTATTTGAACTCTTCTGAAAAATTTCAGCCAAAATTTGTCAAGAGGGCAGAAACTTTAAGGAAAATAAAGTTTCTGCATGTTTCATGGAAAGGAAGCCAGATTTCAAAGTTTCTCTAATTTTGCCCACAGAAATTTTGATCCTGCCAGTCAGTTTCTACAACAGAATATGGCAAAATTCCAAAGGAAGAAATTATAGGAATATGTTGGACTAACAGAAAAATCTCAATATAATATGGTTTAAAATGTCAATTAATCATTAGATGCAAACTTCAGGAACCTGGCTTTAATTAGTCCTGGTGCTCACAGACTTATTCCTGTATCAAAGCTTTGTAGATTATGAGATACTTCTATATCTAAGTTTGCAAAAAAGACTCTATTCTTTTGCTCTGAATGAAGAGGTAGAGAGCAAAAACTGTGTTTGAATTCTAGCATGTCAACATTGGGTCCATTGGGTCAACATTCCTCCTTCTCCTTTCCTTCTACTTCTTAACTGATTAAAAGTAAAACTAAGAGCATAATTTTACTGTGCCAGACTGAGCCACTAATAATTGCCTTTCCTTTTCTGTATTGCAAGAGGATGTGGCAACCATCATATGTATTTGCCAATGGAGACTGTATCATTATCTAAGTAAGTCTGGGAAGAAGTGTTGGAGACAAGCTGGAAACTACCGGTGTTAGAGAAATAAAAGTAGCAATTTCTATTTCAACAGTGGACTAAAACTCACTGCCCAGTGTGGGACAGGACAGAAGAGCTAAAGAAGCTTAGTCACAGTTTATAACTGCATATATAAAGAGTCTGTTGTAGAGGGCTCTGTGGCTTTGTTTGCTGTAAAGGTTTGCTATGCTTAACAAGGTAAGCACAGAAGACCTGAAAAATTGAACTGAAAGAAAAGGGGCAAATCTATTGGTCCCTTTTGAATCATTATGGTACTTAATTATTGTTAGAAATAATTAACTATTAGAAGAGCTTAATGAGGGTTACTGTGGATTTTCTTTTACAAGCAGTCCTTATATCAAGATGTCGTTGTGAAGGACATGTTTTAGCTCAACCAGAAGTAAGTGCAGTTATAAGCAGGAATTGCTGACTGGAATTTTATAGCTTATGTTATGCAGTGTGACAGATTAGATAATTGCAGTTGTTCCTTCTGGCTGTAATGCTTTGCAAGCCTATATTAAGGCATGTAGTGGCATTTATTTTGTCAGCCTAAAGAGCTCAAAGATCATAGTGAGCTGTGATCCTTTAGGGACAGCACTTGAATGAATATTGCTCATTTGAAGAGACATGAAATCACAAAAGAATTTTTTTGCATGCTTTTAAATGACAATGCATTTTAAGTGAAGTGTTTTATTCATTTATTTATTCAATATGTTCATGGATTCCCTCCCCTACAGGCTCTTGTTCTGTGTTATTTTTTGGAAACTAATTCTAAACGATACAATTTGGTTGACAAAAATGTGATTGAAATTGGAGCTGGAACTGGGTTGGTCTCCATAGTAGCCAGTTTACTGGGTGAGTACAGCCGTTGCTCTTATGCTCTTGGAAACATCTCTCAGATGAAGACTGGAGGGCAAAGGAAGTGGCTCAATTCCTCTAAAACGCTATTGTTTGAAAGGTTCCAAGAGCAAGAAAAAGTAAATTCCAAAAGACTTGTTTGGAAACCTGTTCTGTTATTTTTTCCTGTAAAGCTGTGATTGTATTGATACAATGAAGGAGGTCCTAGTAGATAATGTTTTCATTAACAGTGTTAAACAGGGGATCAAAATACGAAACCAGTGGCCTCACAGGATGTCAGTGGCAACCAGATGAAGCCAGATGTAGGTATGACCAGTACATCACCTTCCATTGACCAAACAGCTCTTGGATGTCAGGACAGTAGTGCTCCGTGGTAGGACAAGGGGCAACAGGCACAAACGGGAACACAGGAAATTCTGTCTCAACATGAGGAAAACTTTCTTTGCTTTGAGGGTGCCAGAGCACTGGAACAGGTTTCACAGAGAAGAATATCTTCTCTGGAGATATTCAAAACCTGCCTGGACTTGTTCCTGTCCCACATGCTTTAGGTGAATCTGCTTCAGCAGGGAGGTTGGACTACATGATCTCCAGAGGTCCTTTCCAACCCCTGAGATCCTGTGATTCTATGACACATTCTTTCTGTTTATGTTCAGCATTTTCTTTCAGCAACTGATCTTTGATTTTACTGCTACAGAGACTATTGTGTTTCCTCTCATGGTAGCCTATTCTTCCTCAAGAGTAATCCAAATCAGTGACTTCTGCATTTTAACAGAATCTTAGCTTTCTGCAGTCTGAGAAATATTCTTACTATGTGAAAATGAAACAACATGAGGCAATGCTTAAATCTCATGCTGACTTTTTTTTGGAGTAAGCATTTAGTATTTTTCAAGCCCTACTTAATCACTGTACTTTTAACCAATGTGATATCAAGACTCAGTAAGTATCTGATTTCTCCCCACCCATTCCTGGCTGCATTTAGATGGCAATCTGTAGAGTTAGAACTGCCAGGAACCAAATATTTATTGTAAGTACAATGACTATGAGTTACTGGGAGCATTTACGGTGTTCTGTTCCCCACAGTGAGAGCTACCTGGTAAAATCACTTGTGCAGTGGCTTTTGTGAATGGACTTTTACCCAAGTCTTGAAGTATATTCAAAGATTACTTTTGTTTTTTTCCCTGTCACAGGTGCACTTGTGACTGCCACTGATTTGCCAGAACTGCTGGGAAACCTTCAGCACAATGTTCTCCAAAATACAAAGCTGAAATGCAAGCACCAGCCTCGTGTTAAAGAATTGTCTTGGGGAATTGATCTGGAAAAGAACTTTCCTAGGTCTTCCTGTCACTTTGACTACATTTTGGCTGCTGATGTAGTTTACCACCACCCCTTTCTGGATGAACTTCTCCTAACTTTTGATCACTTGTGCCAGAATGACACTGTTATTCTTTGGGCTATGAAATTTAGGCTGGAGAAAGAGAACCAATTTGTGGGCAGATTTCAGACACTGTTTGACTTAGAGGTGATTTCTGATTTCCCCAGCTTGAACATAACCTTGTACAAGGCAATGAGGAAAGGCAGGATGAAAGTCACATCTTCCAAAGTGATAGTCTGAAAGAGAGATGCAGGGGTTGAGAGTTCCAGCTGTTCTGCAGCTTGCTCTTTTTTTTTTTTTTAATATTTTCCATGTTAGTAGCTGCTAACACCTGCATAATGACATTCTTAGAGATAGCTGAGACAAAACATCAGGTTCTTAATGCATCCCCAATAAATTCCTAAATTCAATATGTGATTAGTTTATATACCGAAGAAATGTATCTTTGATGCTTTCTTGACTTTTATGTGCTAAGTTGACAACAGTAATAACTTTCATAAGTCTACCGTTATTGTTATGGGATGTATAATGAGTATTTCCAATAGCTTTCATGTGCAGCTTTGAACAGCATCTTATAAGATCAACCAATTATTTAAAACTTATAACTACGATAAATCTTTGTATTTAAAAGCTGTGGTGTTAAATCTGATCTTTCCCTGTTCCTACTATCGTGTAAATTCTTCCTTTGAATAGACTTTATAGAACATTAAATTAGCTAAAAAAAAAACACCTGGGAAATATACTGTCATAATAAAGGGAGAGAATATATTAGTTACTCTTTGATTTAATGATTATATTTTCTTTTCCTTTTCCATTTTTTTGTTTAGATTCAGGGGGTCCTCAAGAGACAGCTGCACACATGAGGCAAGAAGGAGTTAAATGTTTTGTTGCTTGAACAAAGGCCTTGAATAAGAGGAGTACAGCATATCACCAACTGCCCTTTGCAAAGACCTTGGAGGTCTGTCCCTCCAAAAATAGACAGTTATCTGGACCCCAGGGAACAGCAATGGAAAAACAGTGGCCATCAAGAGAGGAGTTTTGCACTGCCGGCTGGTGGTGACTGGAGGTAGAAAACTAAACCAGCCTGACGAGGTGTGGCTGAGGCATGGGCAGACTTAGATAATCTTTTTTTATGAGTACACAAAATACTTTTCTCCTAGCCACTTAGTACTGCCTGTTCCTCCTTTCAGTGATCAGATTAATGGGTTTGAAAGCCCGTTGGAGAACTGTCTTTTGGGAACAGTAATAAAATAATTCTTCGGAGACACAATTTTCTGGTTTTGCTTGCAGTTGAGTATGACAGAACTTCTAGTCCTTCATGGGCTAGAAGGGAAGCAAACCCAGCTCATGTGCTAATGACCATGCAGAGCTTTACCACCTCTGCTGTAGCAGGCAATTGCTCTATTAATATTGAGGGCTCAGGGGGCCATCAGTCTTTATCTTTTAGCTCCTGTCCCTCCAGGAGATTTTTATGTGTCATCAAACTTGAGCATTTTTTTTAAGGTGACTTCCAGAACATACTAATGTTTATACCTCTTCTTGTGATGGATGCATATTACTTATTTAGCCTGCTGTGTGGCACAAGTATGGGGCAGAACTATGACAAATGACTGGTATAACTGGAATGTACTCTTAATGCCAGCTGAACATTTTATTTTCTTGGGACAAAGGTTCCCAGCATTAGAAATGAAATGGTGCAGAAATAAGAGTCTGAGCTGCCAAGCTTTTCCAGTGGGAGCTGGAGATCCTGTGTATGAATGGAAGTGGTGAAGAAAATTTTGTGAGGAGGATGTGTCAGGAGGAATTTGGAAGTGAAGGGAGAATTGCAGAGAAAAGGTAGCTAGAGGGAGAAGATGAGATGGAGGAAGAGAAAGAGAAGAGGTTTCAACAGTGAACCTGACTCCAAAAAGGGTTAGGAATGCAATAGCACAAGGGTAGACCACCTTTCTTGTCACTGACTGTAATGAGGGCAACATTAGTGACTATGGAGGATGACTCTGTGATAATATTAGAGCAATCAGTATTTCTCAGACTGGGACAGCAAAATCATAGAATAGTTTGGGTTGGAAGGGACCTTTAAAGGTCATCTAGTCCAATCCCACTGCAATGAGCAGGGACATCTTCAGAGCCCTGTCCAACCTGACCTTGAATGTTTCCAGGGATGGGACATCTAATACGTCCTTGGGAGACCTGTTCCAGTGTTTCACCATCCTCATTGTAAAATATGTCTTCTTTCTATCTGTCTAGTCTAAATCTACCCTCTTTTCGTTTAAAACCATCATCCCTTGTTCTATTGCAACAGGCCCTGCCAAAATGTTTGTTCCCATCTTTCTTATAAGCACCCTTTAAGTACTGAAAAGCTGCAATAAGATCTCCCTGGAGTCTTCTCCAGGCTGAACAACCCCACCTCTCTCAGCCGGTTCTCATAGGAGAGGTGTTCCACCATTCTAATAATTTATGTGGCCCTCCTCTGGACCCATTCCAACAGGTCCATGTCCTTTTTATGTTGGGAGCCCAGAGTTGGATGCAGTATTCCAGGTGGGGCCTCATGAGAGCGGAGAAGAGGGGTAGAATCACCTCCCTTGATGTGCTGGCCACACTTCTTTTCATGCAGTCCAGGATACAGTTGGCCTTCTGGGCTGCAAAATGAGAAGAAAGAACATTGATTCTACTTTCTGGCTTACCTGCTGGGAGATCACCTATGAGATTTTGGCTTGGAAGTTATTAATGAAAATCATCTAATCCTCATCAGTTAGTTTCTTGTGGCAAGGTTTGTAGGTAGAGGTAGTATATTTTGTTGGACCAACCAGTATAGCTAGAAAATTGGACTCTATGCCAGCTGGTATGGAATATTATCTCTACTTACTTACAAATGTTATTCTGCTTATATCCTTAGATCCTTACAGCTATAGAAAAACAAAACTATATTTTTTTCCCGAAATGTAATTGAAATAGTTCAGTTTAAGTGAATAAAGAAACAAACTCAGATCTCTGCCATTTCTAGATTTCCTCTTCTCTCATCCTTCCTTCTAACTCACTGGCAACCATCAAATCTACTGCAATTGATGCTTTAATCCTGGCATCCCAAAGGGCATCTCTGTTTACAAATTTTTCATGGATAAACGGATTTGCTCTGTAATTAATGGGTAACGGTGAAAATATCTTGTGAATTCCAAAGTGTTGAAGGCTAAAGAGGAAAAGGAAGACTGCAGCAAAGTAGTTACAATGCAATCATCTTAAAATAACTGTTCTGCTGATTAGCCCTTGTATTTGGGCTGCAGGCTGTTCCCTGCTGAGCTCCTGCTGGAGTCAACAGGAGATGAGTTCATAGAGGGGATTCAGGATTGGGCCCTTTAGGCCCAACAGCTTGTTAGTATTTACTGTAATGTAACATTAGTGCTCTTTCTCACAAGTCTGTCTAGCACCACTGTGTGAAGCTTCCTGGGAAAGCTCGAGTGACTGGCTGCTCTATTGTACAGCCACCTTTTGTCCTCTGGTGTGATGGGCAGGTTATTAGCCATGACCAATGGAGGGTGGAGGTGGTACGTGGCATTTGCCTATGGAGTTTATTTCTGCCCTTTGAATCCCACATGAATGTCAAGTATTACTGACTCCTAAAGTCAGTCATAATTTTAATAATAATTTATTCTTTGTTCTAATATTTCAAAAAAAGAATCAAGCTGTCATTTGGTGCATTATGTTGCTAATACACATGGCATTTGCATCTGTAGTTTGTAAAAGGTGGAGCAAAAAAAGGACAGTTAAATTTGTGGGTGAAAGAGCTCCACCTATGAGGAATTACAGAGAGGCTACCTAAGCTGACAGGCTTTTGCAGTGTCTTACAGAGTGTTGTGGTAATGATAATAACTGAAGAGATAAATTAGGGTATATCGCGTGGGTTCAATCAATTCCTTGGATTTTCCATATACCAATTTGAGAGTAATTTATTGAGCAACAATATATTTAAGCAAATTTTATTAGATTTATTAGATTTTTCACAAACAATGCACCTTTCAAACACTAATGTTTTCAGGAAGGGTTCTTTATGAATAAAGGATATATAAAATCATTACAGTGATTTACTTTGCTGCTTATTATATAACATCTCCATTAAGGTTTTTTACAAATCATTGCCTTTCCCTTCTCAACATTAAAGTAACAGGCACTTGCAATATTGTATGGTTTCTGTGTGGTATTAGTGAGTTTTAGACTCTGTCTTTTTGAATTGTGATGTTGCAGCTCTGAGTGATTGGGTTGAATTTGCATTATTAATCCCACTGTATTGGGCATTTGCCTCCTGTAACAGCTGTAAGAAAAAGCTGTAGCTGCTGAACATTTAGAAAAACCTTTCAAATGACAGTACAGATGTACTGTGTAAACCTTGTTATCATTTAGAAGGAGTAATGGAGGCCCAGCCTAAGAAATGCAACTGCCAAAAAACACTCAAATAACTACCCATGGCACAAATGGTAGTTGGATGATGAACAATTTAGATTAGCTATTGCACAAACACTAGTCAGTGTTAGGTGAGCAAAGAAGACTAATTGCCACGTATGTGCTCCTTAATGGTGATTGGTGTTAAAGAACTATGGAGTACGTCAGTACGTGCAACACAATCACCTGAAGCAAAACTGCATTTACCAAACAACAGAGGTTCCTGAATTCTGAATGGATTTAGAAAGCCCAGATTCAGCTAACACCCTTTGAACTCAGGAGACCTGAAAGGTACAGGACTTTACTGCACTGGTAACCTTGAGGTAATCTCAATTAGGTGTAGTGAGAAAGAAAGATAGATAGATGTCATTGCTTTATAGATGTGTTTCAGAAATTGACATGTTAATTCTTATAATAGCTATGTGATGTCAAGGAAATATTGTTACACAAGTGTAAAGCAAAGAGAGAACTGAGCTAAATGTCAAGTGAGACATTCAGTCACAGTGGAGAGTGCAGTATAAAAGTTCTTTCCAGGAATATAACATTGCCTGTGCTCTAACTTGTTAGAATTTCCTCACATTAAGGAATAATTTTGTTTAACGTAATTATTCCTTAAAAATATATTTTACCATGCTACTCTGTAAATAAGTTATAAAACCTCTAAGAAGTTTTGCAAAAGCCAAGAATAACATCTCAAATTTCACATAGTTATGCCAACCAACCACACCATACACAGACCGTATTGGAATTTCAAAATCATTCCGGTTTGAAGGCACCGCTGAAGGCTACCTAGTCCTACTTCCTGTTCAAATCTGGGTCAGATTCAAAGTCTGAAAAGGTTGCTCAGGTTCTCCAGTTGGTATGTGAAAATCTCCAAGGAAGGACATTCCACAACATCTCTGAGCAGCCTGTTAATTTTTTTTCCCCACATATCCAACTGGACTTTCTCTTGCAACTGGGCATTTGTCTCTTATCATTTTGTAATTCAGCTCTGGCTTCATCTTCTCTATAATTCTCTTGTTAAGTAGTAGAAGTAGCCATTATATCCATCCCTAATCTTCCCTTCAGGCTGAACAAACCCAGTACTCTCATCCTCTGCTTCCTCCAGCCTCTTAACCATTTTAGACCTCCTCCTCTGGATTCTCTATAATTAGTTAAGATCTCTTTTACTAGTGGCTCCACAACCAGACACAGTATTGCAGGAGGGCATCATGATGACGCTTAGAAGGGTAATAATCACTTTGAATTATCTGCTGGTTACACTCTTGCCCATACAGTTAGCTTTCATCAACTGCAAGGCCACATTACTGTCTTTGTTCCTGTTCTTCTGCAGAGGTGCTCCCTAGCCAGTCAACTCGTGACCTGTGCTGGTGCATGGTGTTAATCTGTTGGACTTCATGTGGATTTTATTGGCCTACTCCTTCAGCCTGTCAAAGTCTCTTTGAGCAGCAGCTCTGCCCTTACCCCGGTTTGGTGCCTTAACAACATTTCATTATCAACTGGACACTGATGGAAGCACTTAAAGGTATCAGTCCCTGTCCTGACTTCACCTGCATTACTCCTGCAGACTGCTAGCTGGGCTTTGAACTTTTGCTCACTGCATTTTGAATCTAATGATCCACTCATTGTTTTAACCACTTTGTAGTCCATTCATGCAGTCTGCACCTTTACAGTTGAGCTACAAATCCTCTATAGGAAAAAAATGTAATAGACTTTACCGAGAAAAAGCAAATTATATCCACTGTGTTGTGCTTATCCACAGGACCAGTATAGGCAGTGAATAGGTTGTTTGGGTCCTTAGCAAATTTGTATTGTCTGTTTGCAAACATATTTGCTTGGAAATGTCTTCCTGGAAGGCTTGTTACATAGTCTTCCTGGGGACACTGAGATGAAGTAGACTGGACTGTAGCTGTCTTGAGCCTCTCTCTAGTTCTTTTTGAATATGAGCTAATATTTGCATTTTTCCAGCTGTTGAGAGCTGTGTCTGACTGCCACCTTTCAGAGTTGACAGACAGCAATCTTACAGTGGTATCAGCCAGCAACCTTGGCATCCTCAGAAACATTGTGCCCAGTCCCATGGACTTCTGTATGCTCAGTTTACTTAAGTGGGCCCCAACTTGATTGTTCTACCCTACTACTACCTTACACCCAAACTAAAACTTGTCACTAAACTTGTCACTAAACAATATGGAAATCCTGAGAGTTGACCTTGCCAGTAAAGACTGAGGCAAAGAAGTAAGGGATTAACTCAACCTTTCTCATGTCCTGTGTTGTTCAATTCCCTGTTCCAGTCAGCAGTGAATTAATATTTCCCATGTCTTCCTTTTGCCCTTGATATATGCATAAAACCCTTTGCATATAGTCAAGTTGAGCCTTGGATTTCTTAACTCCACCACTGCATGTTTGAGCAATGGCTCTGTAGTCCTCCTGGGTAGTCCATCACTGCTTTCACCTTCAGGGTACTTCCTTTTTTTTCCATTTGAGCTCAGTTGGGATATATCTCTGTTTCATACTAGCTTCCTGCAGAACATGCTCAAGTTTCTACATGATGGCATAGATCAACCTTCTTTGACAAGGTTGTTCCTGAAGATCAGTCAGCCTCTTGGCCCCTTTGCTTGTCAGGGCAGTCCACAATGGAATCCCATCTACTGGTTCCTTGAGCAGTCTGAAGTCTCGTCTTCTGAAATCTAATGTCTTTATTCTGCTCCTTGCCTTCTTCACTTCTCTCAGAATCTTCAATCACCATCTCAGCATCACTGTGGACAAGGCGGCCACAGGCTATCATTTCCCTCCCTCATCATTGTATACGAATAGCAGATTCAGCAGACCACTTTTCATATCTGGCCAGTCCAGCACCTGCATCAAAAAAGTTGACACAAAAGCACTCCAGAAACCTCTTGAATTGCTTGCAGTGTTTCAAATTGCCTCACCAACATGCATCAGTGTTGGTTGAAGTCCTTCATGAGAACCAGGGACCATGATCCTGATGTTTCCTCAGACTGTTTAAAGAAGGCTTTGTCCTCTACTTTGTCTCTACCTGATGGTCAGTAACAACTGTCTCTGTAGGTCTCCCTTCTGATCCTCCCCATAACCTCTTGGCTAGCCTGTTGCCTCATGAATAGCAGGGTGCCATGCATTGGAACTTCTACCTCACATAGAGCGCAAATACCCCTCCATCTTTGTCCTCTCTTCCTGTCCTTCTCAAAGATCTGTGGACCAGAGCACTGCGGTTGTGCTGTTTATCTGAAAGACAAGGTTCTAAAATACACCAGTGTGACTCTATTACTATCTCTGAGGAAGAATGGTAATTGGAAATCGAGACACAAGTAAATCAGGACTACTTAAGAGATACTGCAGACTCTTAGGAGCTGTCCAGACATAAAGTCTGAATGCACTGAAATCCTGAGTGCTCATGTTCTGGGAGGTCCATAATTGCATGAGTTTTCTACAGAACATTATTCATCGATTGTTAGATGTAATTAATCTCTAGTATCAGATTATTGCATTATTGAATTACCCAGATTATATATTATCAGATTATTGCTATTATTATGAATTAGCTATAGGCCATCTATTGTCTGTGCTATTGACTACCTACACTCCTTTCAGGCTTGAAAGCAGCTCATGAAAACAGAAAATATTATTGCTCTCATGATGCCTGTGATTATTACACCCATGTGTGCAGCAATGACTGTTGCACTCTGAGGTGTTCAACCTTGGCAGCACAGTAAAAGGGTCATTAGATATTGGCTGCATTCCTACCAGGAGTCAGTCAGCTTATAGCAGTATTAGCACTCTTATATTAATTGGTAGAAGTGTATGGGCACTTGTGGTAACTGAATAGATTTCTTCATAGTGGAGACCATCTTTGTTTGGAACACAGGATTTCTCATGATTTCTGCTACTGACCTCTCAAAATAAAACTGTTAGCAATGTTTCCCAAGTGGCCTAAACAGTCACAAAAAGTGGTCCTGATGCCCTGACAGTGAAACCCTAGAAGGCTCTGCTGTCATGATTATGTGAAAGGTAAGAAAGATGGTTTGGCTTCATTCCAGTTTGTTGAATCTCGGACAGTGATGTTTTGGTTTACAATGGGAAGACACAGACAGAGAGAGAGATGGTAGGTCTGATTTGGAGAAGCAGAGACTACAAGCAGAAAGCAGTCTCTTTCTTGGGCATTTCTGCCTGATATGGTTGAGTGTTAAAATATTTTGAAGTGCATTCTGTAAGCACAGTCTGACTCTTTTCAGACTGGAGTCCTTCATCAAGGAAACTCCTTCACCAAACACTTTTTGGGGAGTGTTTTAGTCTGATTAAGATGAAAAGCCTCACAGTTTCAAAGAATCATCTGGTATTTGGGTAGTGACTGTGAATGTCTGAGGAACCCTGCTAGTGCCCTGTCTCTCAAAATGGGTGGTACCCACTGCTCTAGCAAGGGTGCCCGAGAGACTTTGGCTCAGACTACATGGTGGGTAGAATGTCTTCAACTTTTGCAATCTTGTTTTCCTAGTAGCACTGCAGGCAAATAAATAATTTCAATCAAAATGTATTTTCACTGAAATTGGTATATTCTGCAAACCTGGTGTTTTGTACTGTAATCCAGCTTTGTCAGAAGGGTGCCAGCTAATCCTAAGTAGGAAAATGCAATGGGAAGAAATCTGTTCAACAAGCTGTGCAGAAGGTTGCAGAGATAAGAAATCATATGGAAATTATTGCTGAGCTGTGTAGAATAGCCCAGCTTTATTCAATAGTTGTTTTCAGTCCAGTGCCTATTTTTCAGTAAACTCCTAGCAGATAGTCCATATAGTACCCATAAGCATTTGAATACCAGAGGCAGGAGAAAGTTTATACAACAAAAATTGTCTGACAGCCTGTGAAGAGAAATCTGAAACAAAAATCTCTTATGTCAGACCATTGTTGGTCTCACATCAACACCAAACACAGGAATTGTCTGTTTCTACCCTTTCTCTGTAAACATAGTTGGTTCACCATATTTTTTTCTCTCTTCCTCATCTCAAAAAAGTGCTGTAACCACTAGACAATGACATAAAATTGTGTACTACCACTTCCCAGTCTGGGTCATGAGATATCTTCCATTTCTTTCAGTGGGAGAAGGACATACATATTTTAAGCAGACTAGATTGTTGCCACGGTGTTTAAAGTTCTGTGTAATATAAAGGGAGAAATGAAGGCACTGATCTTGAGTGTATTTGAAGACTTAGCTGATCTCTGGAGGTATTGCCTCTCTGCTCGTCTGAGGAGTCTTGTTATTAATACTGAAGGGACTGGTTTGTTCTTTCACCTTCAGGTAAGCACCTAATATTTCAATGAGATAATGCCTAAGGCAAGCATAAATTAGAAGAACCTAAATTCAACTTTTTTTTTTTTAAATTTGTTAGATTTATCTTAGTCCTTAGAAGGATTTGCTCAACTAGTTAATTTGATAATTAGTCTTTTCTTTCCAGAGGATCTTCTCTCCAGGTAACACAGCACTTCAGAGATAAGCTTCAATATTAGAGCAAGTTTAGTCTGCTGTGGTTCGTAAATCAAGTACCAAATCACCACAGGAGATGCAGATTCCTTATTCATGTGAAGTAGATCATCATCCTTTGAAGTTGTGACCTTTCCAAGTAGATGCAGATATGAGCAATTCTGTTTTTAAAGCATCTTTGAAATGTGACCTATATTCAGTAGTTGATGTTTCTAGTATCACCACAGTTCTGCTTTTTGCCCAGCATACAGATAAGTGTTTTAATTTTCACAGCCTCTCCTCTCCTCTCCTCTCCTCTCCTCTCCTCTCGTAGTATCCAAGGTTGCACAATGTTGTTTGTATCTCTGCTGAATCCCAAGCCCTGTTCTTAAGTCTCTTTTTACAGGGATTCTTCTTATGAGGCTTTCTGCAACAGGAAGGCAATACTTCCCTTGGTGTGCAAGAAGTCTCACTTGATCTTGTCTCAGTATTTGGATGGAATTCATGTAACCCTTCTGCTGTTCCTTTCCATCCAGGTTGACAGCGGCAGGTGTCTCTTCCTTCAGCCAGAAAGCTCTTTCCAATAGTCTAACAGCCTGTTCTCTCCTGTGAAATGCTATCCCCATAGAAATGTGCTGAAGCTCTGGGAAGTAAGAAACTGGAATTGTGCCATCTTTTTTTTTTGCATGTTCAGGGTCACCTTGTGTCAAGAGAGAGGCACAGCACCACCATGACCTGAACTTTCCCTCCCGGTGATGAGGGATCCATCTGTATGGGGGTTCAATGCATTGAACAGTGGCTAAGTCTGTTGCCAGCACATTTTCCCAAAACCAAGATCACAGTAGTGATTGGGCTAAATGATGAACAGAAAGATTGTGGTAACATCTTACAAGCATTAGACGTAAGGTAGACTTTTAATAATGGAAGAAGAAAACTGTTCAGGAAGACTTTAATTGTACTTGCCTACAGGTGCGAGCTCTAGAGGACTTTCCATTTTGATGCAACGGTGGAACAAGATCCTCGGCAAACCAACTGTGAGAATTATAATTGGACTCTGTCACTGTTTAAGCAACTTTACTGGTTCCCTTCTGGCCATTTATGGGCTGCTACTCAGAGCTTTGTGATATTACTGGTATCACAAAGTTCTCTGATACTTGTCCTATCCAAGCCTAGAATGATTTCCTGGAGATTTGGTGTTGAGATGTAGGGACATGAAACAATGCTTGTATGGCTGCAGGTACTTCTGTGGAAGGGAGTGAGAGCTTGTGTGTGTCCCTACAGATATTGCATAACTAACATACATGAACTCTATAGCACATTGAAAAGGATTAGTAAGAGCTGCTTTTCCATACCTTGGTCTCATCTTAAAACCACACTTTTTTCATTAATGCCTGTCAACAGTCAGATTACTGGTCTTATCAATATATGTCCTTGAAAACTACCAGCCTAATGATAGCATTTTAGAAGCATGGAAACCATAATGAAGAGTGCCACCTACAAAAATTAATGCTGGGTAAAATGGTAGCTCCCATCTCAATCCAAGTCTGAAGAGGTTGAGCTCGCTGGCTTGGCAATGTGTGTGCATGTACATGGCATTACACAGCAGGGGCTGTTAACCGAATAGGATTTGCCATACTATGGGGTATATAAGGGACTCCACCATTACATCCCTTCTCCCACAAAAGTTCATCAGTCCAGCATGGGAAAGAATGATCACCTATACAAAGTTGTTGCACTCATCAGAAGGTGAGATACATAAAGTTGTTGAACTGTAGTATCAGAAAATATTTAGCTGCTCAGTGTACACATTTCTACATTCTTATTCTGCCACACATCAGCTGTTCATTCTTCTAACTTGGATTCTGCTTTTCTATATTTTGCAATATTTGATTTTATCTTATAGCTTGTGATGTTTTACATGTTTGATAAAGAGACACGAAATTTATCCCACTAAACTGGAAATTCAGATATGCTGCTAAAAGGTTTTATAGATAGATAAACAAGCCTTGTTTAATTAAAGGCATACCAGGCAAAGAAATGGCTAGATAATGAATTCTTGAAACTTCTCTCTTGTGACTTAATTCGAGATAACATAGGTAGTCTTCAGCTTTGATCCAGAAGTACAAGGATTCAATTTCTATGTCCATTTACAGACCCACCTGTCACACATCGATAATAATCAGGGATAGTTTTACCTTTCCTAAAATAAGTTTAGAGGCGTGAAGGGCTCACTTTGGCCACTGGAGGTCACTGTAGTTCTACAAAAAGAGAGACCCATTAATTAAGGTTTAAAGATTCAGTGCTCTGAGACTTTTCTGTGTTTACAGTGTGAAAACTGTGGGATAAAAACAATAAAATCCTATTGCAAAATGTGACATATTTTGGCACATATTTTTCAAAATTGTGCATGTTTAGGATTTATTTTGAGCAAATACTGTAGGAGTCCACTTCCCACAGGCTCCTTCTCCACTTGACGATTTCAAGTGCTTGGTGTGAGACAGTATGCACTAGGCTGGTTCCTATCCTCTCACCTTTGCACAGGGAAGAGATTTTCCTTTCAATAAGTATTTCCAGCTTCATGTGATTGTTATCTGAAACCTCTGCCTGCTTTAGCTGGCCACCTCTTTGGGAGACCTAAACCATGAGGATATAGGAAATGTAGTTTACTAGTTTTTGCGATTTCTTGAAATTTCACCTATGCTCTTCTCTGTGCTCTCCAGACAGTGAAGTGCAACCTCTGCCTTCCTGCAGGCAGATGACATGCTCAGCCACAGTAAGCCCTGCTGCACCCAGGGTCTTGGGGCAGGACCCAAGAGCAGCTCTTCTTACTCCTGGTCACTGAAGAATACGCAAGCACGGTAACTACCTACAGCTGCTCTGTCACTGAACTGCCTTGACATAAACTTGTTACCTGCTGCCTGTACAGCAGTGACACCATGGAAGGCTGCAAAACCTATCTGAAAAGGTGGTGCAGCAAAGGACTTTAACATACGCTCATGCTTAGGCATAGCTATGTCCCTGATTTCAAATGGTGCATAACAATGTGGTTGGTGAATGTAAAAACTTTTTAAAAGATGCTAAATCAGTTCATTTTTTTCTTACCTGGCTGCTTATGAAGATTCCTGCCTCTTGAAGTCCAACAGCTGCTCCTTGGAGACCTTTTATGGGAAGACATAGATCTTGCTCCAGAAAGCCTTCGGCTAAAGGCAGATAGGATCTGAAAAACACAAGTGACGGAAAACGCAGAGGGCCTGAGATTCTGGTCCAGTAGAGCCATGTGTATCTAAAAGCACTGAGATTGAGATTCACCCTACCTAAGGTACAAGCCTCGTGTTCCTTTTACAATTTAGCTCTGAGAGGTTGCCCCTTCTTCGCCTCCTTTGAACTATGCAGAAGTGAGCATATGATTGAGCGAGGGTTGACATCTTCCCGTTACGGAATTACCCACTTTTAGGTGACAGTCATACCCAGTGGTGAGTAAGACGAGCTGTGCTATCAGCAGCACAAGAGGCTTGGCTTGGAGTAATCTGCCTGTTTTGCCGGGAAGAGGCTTGTTGTAAGCAAGGCAAGCTGGGAAACAAAATGGCAGAAAAGGCATTGCAGAAACAAGCTGTGGTCGCTCACATTTCTTTCTCTGAGGGAGGTGGTAATAAGCCAGTTTAGTAGAGAAGTAGGTATGTTACTGCACTGCAGCTGCTGGTTCTATGTCTGTATCTCAATAATGAAGCAACAAATTTGGAAACAGCTTGAGATTTTGATGTTTCCATTTCAGATTATGTGTTGCCTTGTTTTCCCTGGTGATGGAATGTGCAAAAAGCCTCATTGTTTTCTGTTAGAGATGCTCAAAATGATTGTCCATGAGGCCTTCATGACAGTCCCATCAACCCCTCCCTTAGAAGTATTGCCACTTAGGCCACATATTTTTAAGGCTGATATTATCTGCTAGAGTTGTTTGGTGTCTTCATGGACTCGCACAGCAACACTCTAAGGAGCTGTTAGGACATTAATATCGACATATTTGACTTCACTATGAGCGTAAATGCAATCAATACATCATTAGAATTGAGTCCTGAGCTGAAGTTTAAAGGAGGATTGAGAAATGCTGTTCCAGAACAGTTCATTGCACATGTCCCAGGCACAAAAGAGAGCTAGTGTAAAAATGCCTGTGAAGATATCTGGGGACAATGAGAAAACAGGTGAATAGGCTCATGGTTAGTGTCATTGCTGGGCAATGGTACCACAAGATGTACGGACCCTCTGGCACAAACGGGTTACAAAATCCTTCTTTGTCACAAGGCTTGTCTCAACAGGATTGTAGACAGAAGGGAGAGGCTGGTACAAAGGACACTGTCTGAGGGTCAAGGTGTGTGCTTTGCTGCTTCCAGCTGGCAGAAACTGGAGAGGTCTAAAATGCTGACTTTGAAGTTTGGTCAGATTTACTAGCCTTCTGAGTTTGTGTCTTTGAAAGTCAAGCATGGGAAGAGACCTTATTTGAGGGCTGCAATTTTCCTTCCACTGCGCGAGCCTACGTTTGAGTCACATCAGATGAGAAGAGAGCAGTGGGGACAGGTTTACTCAGAGGAGCCTGGCAAAGGGCTGCCAGGAAAAGAAGTCTGGGCTGGATGCAGAGGGCAGGCTGAGTCTGGATGTTGCACCTGGGTTTCCCAGAAACAGACCTGGAGAAGGGACAAGGAAACCTCCAGGTGTGTCAGTGATCCCCAGATGGGTGGACCATGTGCGTGCATGTGCAGAAGGGAGAGACCCAAGAGGAGGTGGGTGCTCATGCCCCTGCTTGCTATTGAGAAACCTCCTTCATTCCTTTTTAGGGAGAAAATGGAAATCATGCACTTAACGCATCAGCCAACTCAGTTGTTTTCAAAAGGTTTTGTGTTTACATCTCTTTTCTACAATTCAATTTGAATATCAGCCAGGGAGAAGGATTTCAGAGGAAGAGAAGGTAGTTTCCAAGGGATCTGCAGTAAGTATTTCACTGCAGGACATCTTCTCAAAGGGAAATTTTTTAGAAAAGTTAACATTTGATCCTGACCTCTGGTGTAATTTGGAAAATCAGCTCTCTAGCTCCTGATGAGAAAAAGTGGCTGACAACTCTATAAAAACCAGCCATGCTTTAAACAGGAGGCCTGGCATCTGAAAGACATTATCCATCAGTCTGTCCTTAACACCACATCAACTTCTCCAGGAGAAGCAGGACCAAACACAGGGTGACATACTGAAAGCTCAACTTCTCTATAACTGGCTGAGTGATTTTGAGCAAGCCTCTGTGTTCCTGCCCCTGTTTTCCTATCAGTCAAATATGGTTTTCTTGTTGAGTGCTATGAAGTCTGCCTACTCTCAGGCACTCCAGTATTTTCAGTCTGTTTACCAGTTCCTCCCTCTGTGTTTCCAGATTGCTGCTTGACCTGTTACCATATGTTTGACAGGGATATCTGTAGCTGATAGCTCCCTAAGGAGCCTATAATGTGTCTCACTGTCCATAGAGTTGTGTGGCACCTCACGTTTCACATGGCCCTGTGTCTACCACAGTGGCAGGTCTGAGAACAGTAACCAAAATCTTCTGTGTCTGTGGTTTCAACCTGTTCATGGTCTCCCTGCTCCTTCTGTCAATACCAATCCTAATGAAATGGCAGCTCGAACTTCTACCCAGCCTCTAGCTGGGGATGAGCAGATTAAAGCCAGTCATCTTCGTGTATACTTGTGAGCCTGATTCAGTACAAAGCTTGTGCCATTATGGGTCATGAAACTTAAGAGAGGGAGGTGGTAGTGATAACTGGATGTGTCAATCCCTGTTTCACCAAGTCCTTTCTTGGCTCCTTCATGGCAGGTTGCCTTTGGAGGAACAGTACAGTCTCTTGTTTTCTCTTCCCCTTTAATAGGCTCAGCCCTGTGTAACCTGTTTAGTTGTTTGCTTTTATTCCTCTAAACTTTCTGAGAGTATGCTGTCTCCACTGGGATGATTTTGAAGTGCAGGCAGGTTGTGGGGGTGTTGCTGTTGTGCAGGAGAAATCTTGGTCAGAGCCCTGCTCAGCTCCCAGTCTCAGGCACATCAGCTGCATGGGCTCTTCTTATTCAAACAGGAGGGCCTTATCTGCTGGCTGCTGGCTGCTGCAGACACTCAAAGTATTGCCAACAAAGGCAGGAGCACTGTAATGGTCTTTGCCAGGTTTCAAGACCAGGTTGGATGGGACTTTGAGCAACCTGCTCTAGTGGGAGGTGTCCCTGCCCATGGCAGGGGGGTCGGAACTCAATGATCTTTAAGGTCCCTTCTAACCTGAACCATTCTATGATTCTAAGAGTGAACCTGTTTCCATGCTTCATACTCATGAAGAGGTGGAAGGATTGCCCTCAGTGTCTGTCAGACCAGCTCTGTACCAGGCAAGGGAAGGAGAAACTGTCTCTGCTCTCCAAGCCTGGCTCCCTTTCTGCTGGGACAGAC
Source organism: Calidris pugnax (assembly GCF_001431845.1). Classification (NCBI taxonomy): domain Eukaryota; kingdom Metazoa; phylum Chordata; class Aves; order Charadriiformes; family Scolopacidae; genus Calidris; species Calidris pugnax. Next base: position 6,832,954 of record NW_015090859.1, on the reverse strand, counting down.
ATGCTGGGACAGACTGCCAGCCTTCTGGTTCTACCCCTTCTCCCTGCCTGCTGAGGCTGTCCTGAGGGTTTGGGCTTTTTTTCCCAGCCAGCAAATGCTCTATAGCATCTGGATCTTGCTCTGCTGGAATTTGTTTCTGCTGGGAGCTTGGAGATGTGGCTGACCTCTGCGGAACCTTGCACATTTCAACTTTTAACATTGTAAATTAAAAAAAACCACCTCACGGTTTGTCAGGTCTGAGATATCCACCAGTGAAGACATGTCATTCCTCCCCCTCAGCTTGACAAGGTTTGGCCACGTGGCAGGAGGTATGACAAAGACCCAGAAAGAAGGTGCAGATACACAAGTACACGCAATCATTCATGTGCTTATTTTGTGTGTACCATTGCTTTGGCTGAAGCTCACTTCCCTGCTTTACTTATCTTGCATGGGCAATGGAGGTATTTTCTCTGATTTCTCACAGAATCATCATGGTTGGAAGGGACCTCTGAGATCATCAAGCCCAACCACAAAAAAACCAACACCACACACAACACCCCACCACATCACACCCACCCACAAACCAATAATCTTGCACACTAGAGCATGCCCTGAAGAGCCATGTCTACACGTTTCATAAATACCTCCAGGGATGGTAACTCCACCACCTCCCTGGGCAGGCTGTTCCAGTGCCTGACCACTCTCTCAGTAAAGTAATTCTTCCTAATATCTAATCTAAACCTCCCCTGCCACAACTTTAGATCATTTCCCCTGGTCCAGTCATTATTAACTTGGGAGAAGAGGCCAACATTCACCTTTCTACAATCTCCTTTCAGGTAGTTGTAGAGGGCAATGAGGTCTCCCCTCAACCTCCTCTTCTCCAAACTAAACATGCCCAGCTCCCTCAGCCTCTCCTCATAGGACTTGTTCTCCAGACCCCTCACCAGCTTGGTGGCTCTCCTCTGGACATGCTCCAGCAGCTCAATGTCCTTCCTGTAGTGAGGGGCCCAGAACTGAACACAGTACTCAGGGTGAGGCCTCACCAGTGCCGAGTACAGAGGCACGATGACTTTCCTACTCATGTTCGTGGTGCTGTGTGTTCTTAAGTCACTAGGGTGGGCAATTAGCAGGGCTTGTTTCTAGCGGCTGGGATTTTGGTTGCACTACACAAAATTTTGGACATGCTTCTGCAAGGTCCTCTCTTGAAATTAAAAGATCACAGAGAAATTTCATCTTTTATTTTTATTTCTTCCATGTTTTGTTAAAAAATTGCTGAAGACCATATCCTGGACTGCTATTCTCACTTCCCTGTGGTAGATACTACAGTAACACATGATTGTACATATCCAGCCCATCTTTCACTACAAATTGTACATGGTGAATAATAATGTCTGACTGTGGGCCACAGTTTAGAGAACATAAAGTTGGGCAATTTGCAGTAAAATTTGGATTTAGACACATTACTTCTAGTCTCCATCACTCCCAGTATAACAGACGGTGGAAAAAAGCATTAAAATAATAAATCGTCCACTGAAAAGGCTGTAAATCCAGACTCTGCTATGAATTTAGTACTGCAGAACTGCCTTAATGAGCCATGGGCTGCCACCTACTGACATGCTGTTCGGCAGGAGACTGAAAGCAAGAAGGCTGTAATGCTAGAAATGTTACCGGATTCCCTGGCAAGCCGCAGAGGTATGAAAAAATGGTAAGGAGGAAAATCATTAGTCTATTCATGTTCAGAGCAGGAAATAACAGCTGTGGCTCAGGGAGGTGGTGTTGTCATACTGTAACTCCTTAAACATCGCATAACTTTGTGGTAAGATTTGTTCGGGGCGGGATTTATTCACTACTGCCCTTCACTTTGCAAAACGGGCATGACATTTTTCTGCAGTCACAGCAAAGAACACGTACTGCAAATAAAGGAGGCAGGTAGGCATTCCTTTGGCTAAGTGCAACTCAAAAGAGTTCAAGTCTGAGTAAATATGCTCAAAAGCAGAAAACAAGAACCACCACTTTTGTTTTTTAGACATGTCTCAATATTGGGAGGACTTGATTTAGCAGTGCTGAAATCTTAAAATTATCAATTCTGGAACTATAGAAGAAACTGAGGTGTAGCCAGAATTGATGAAGGAATTGTACTCTGAGCAGGGAATCAGAAATATATATACTACTAAGGAAAATATTATTTAATATTATAGATGAAATTACCTTAATAAAGGATTAATTATACGATATAAAATATTATTTTGTTATTAATAAGCATTGAGATTTTAAGATTTAAATATTAAAAGAAATGTCTGTTGAATGGGCAGTTTAAAGAATTGAACTGATTATACCACCAGCGGAATTCAGTTTTTTGCATGAAACAACCAAAGCTTTAAACAGCACAGCAAGGTGGTTTGAAATGAAAGTAAAGGTAAACTATTTTTCACTTCCAATTTGAGTCTGCCATTATGGGAGGTACTGATGAATGCATGTTTTCCAAAACGTGTGCAGAGTGCGTGCAGGAAAGGGTTAGATCACTATCTCTGGACTCTGGACTGGGATTTGTCTTGCGTAGTTTCAGACACTTACACTGTCATCTACATTTTCTGCTAGATAGCAGACTTTCTGAGTGCCTTAAAATAGATGCTTGAAATTGTGGTTCATCTGTCCTGCTTTAAATGTCTGTCTAAGGATGAGATGAGTCGTGTTCCTTGCCATCGGGGGTGAAGGGAACTGACACAGCAAGTTCAGATGAGCCCACCCCTTCTCTTGTCTGTGTCCTGAGAGCAGACATGGTTGGAAAGGACAACAGAACATTTCCCAAGAACTTCCTCCTGCCCTTGATTTAGAACAGCTATGCAGAGAGAAGGGGGGTTCAGTTTCTCCAACCAGGTCTACACAATCTCTGGCGAGTGGCTGCGAGAGCATTTGCTAGCATAAGGTGCCCATCAGCCTGCCTAAAAACTTTGCCTATTCAGTTTTTGGGCAAGCAGCCCACAGGCAGCTCATCGGGGTGGTGGGGATCTCATGGTCTGTTCTCCTCATGGGGTGCTCTTTCCTTGTCCTCAGGCAGCACTGGCAGCTCCTTCCTATGCAGACTTTGGCTCTTGGTTTAGTGTGGCGGTGGGCCAGCTCTCAAACACTGTGCAGACATATTTCTCCTTCTTTCAGTTCTTGGCTTTTCTGTTGTCAGGAAAATCAAAAAAGACCAGCTGGGGTGATAGTTCTTGTGAGGAGGTCACACAGTCACCAAGATCCCGACTGAAACAAGCAATTATTTCCCAGGTGAGAACATTTCAATGACAAGCTGCCTTAGGACAAGAGAGCAACAGGAGCACAGTGGGGGATTCAGTCCATCTAGATGAGAATGTGCTTCAGAAACTTGCAAATTTCAATGAAAAGCTAATGAAAAATTAGCCTCATCTTTTTTTTTTTTTTCCTTATAACCGGCTCCCTCATATCTTACAGCTGATCAATAATTTGCTTTGACATCTGAGTTGCAAAAAGAAAGGAGAAAAGGGGAATCTCATGGCAATGTGCCACCTAATTGTATCTACAACACAAAATCACTGCTTCAGCTGTATCTGACAAACATCAGGGAAGCTTTAAACTTAACTATGCATGAAATTTCTAACAGACTTACCACATGTGTGAAAATTGCCTGCAAAACATTAAAAAGGATAAATTCTACACCTTATTGTGTTCTAATTAAGTAGACAATGAGGCACCGTATCTGTTTTTTTTTTTAAAGCCCTAAATTCCTGCATATCTCATTATAATAATTAACAATACCACTGCAAGTGAAAATCAGATTTGAGGGAGCTGATGCCCAAGTTGTCATGAAAGAGAATAGTGAGGAGAATTGCTTTCTACTTGGAGAAAAGCAAGCTGTGAGATTTCAAAAATAATTATCATGACTGTGAAAAATCTGCTTGGCAGCTCATTTCATTTGTGTCTCAGGGTTGCCATTCTTTCTTTTCAATGATTTCTTGCTAGGTCTAAATACAGACCTCCAGCCTGAAGTTAATTCCCCACTTCAACTTTTAAACTCACTTTTGAAGAGAACTGGGAACGAATTATGTTTAGTGACTTCCATGATACTCAGCATTTAACTGCACTTCATTCTCACTCCCGGATTTAGACTTCAAAGTGCTACAGAGCTATTAATCCATCCTCCAGTGTTTGCCATTTATTCCTACTGTAAGTTCTTGTTTTGCTGTGGTTGGTTTCAGAAAATGCAGGCTACCCTTAGAAGGGGCATCAGGAGTGTGTGCCCAAGGACTTCACAGCCTGAGGTCTTGCGTTTGTGAATTTTTGTGCAAATGCTTAATTTACTCTCGTTAGTAGTTGCAATGTATGCATTAAGGTATATAAATTTTTAATAAAATGGAAAAAATGAGGAATCCTTATAAACAGTTTCAAATGTTAAGCCTTGTAGTAAAGAATCCTTTGATGCTTTAAAATGTAGAAACAGTGCTCTGTTGATCACGTACAGTGCTTGCCTGGTTTGTTCTTAATGTGCTGCTTTGGGGAGTGTCTAGGGTATTCCTATAAGGGGAATTGGAATGAAAAGTGCTTATTATGGGCTCCTGCTAGGACTACACACTTGAAACAAAGCTAAAATATGCTCTATTAAATTTTGTCTTGGCTCCACCCCCTGAAAAAAAACAACAAATAAAGGACAAAAACCACAGAGGGTTATAAGCCTCCAGAAAGAATGAGCTTGAAAGGAGATATTGCTGGTATTTTTCTAATCTAATTGAAAGCATATTATTTTGTGAAAGCTGTGACATTAGTATTTTTTTTTCACATGTTGCCTATTTTACTTGCAAAGATTACCTTTTAAAAGGTAATCCTTGATGCCAAAACTCTTCTGAAAACACACTGTGAGCATGTGCATGGTTAGGAGTGTGGCAAAACATGGTCAAAAGGAAGCACAGGCCGGTGGGGAAGAAGATCTTCCTTCTCCCCAGGAGGAAGAGGGGCAAAAAAGCATCTGGAAATTGGAACAAATGTTATCTCTCTAAAGGTCTTGTTGCAGAACATGACATTTGCCAAAAGAGGACCTCTTCCTTCTGTTGTTCTTCTTGGTCCCACTGTTCACTGCCTTCATTTGTCTTTTGCCACCTTGTCGGTGGGCTCTTAATGGCAATGATTGTCTTCTTGTGTAGGTGTGGGTTTTTATGTGCATAAGCAGAGGGTGATGTCATGCTTTCTGTCTTAGCATAACAATAATTAATACTGAGAAGACTGGCACTGGATGCAGCAGGGATTCTGCCTTAATTTGAAAAAACATCTTGAAAATCTTACACATATATCTGCAGGTATTGAATAATGACAAATTTGAGGGTAACGGGGAAAGTCTCTTTGGTTTATAGAGGGCTTGTTAGATCTGTTGACCTGTCCATAACTGCTCCATGAGATTTTTTTTTTTTGTATTTATATGTGCGTAGATTAATACTGTATACTTTGGGGTGCTTTTTTAAGAGAAGTGACGTTACTTCTGCTGTCTCTACTTCAGGAAAGATGTCTCCATAAGCATTAACATAGGATAATGCTCAGTATTTCCACATCTAACTAGAAGAACAAGGAAGATGTCACTCTGAACCCTTTGGCCTGGAGACAAAATATCCAGCATCTTGACAAGTGACTGCCAGGCAGTGATAAAAAGGAGGGTATTGATAGTTCCCCTCTTGCTCTGCTACTGATGGACTATGACCGGGTGATGTGAGAAGTCTAGGGTTTGGGGTGACAGCTGTGGGGTCTGAATTCCTCCTTCATGCCCTAGGATTGTCCCACACCAAGTTACATGAGCAGTGACACGATAGCTGCTGTTTTGAAGCAAAGCAAATTAAACATTACAGAGAGCAAAATTCTCTTTAGAAAACTCTTTTTATTCCAATGAACATATCTTAATTGATTGCTAGTGGGCATGAATGTACTGACAGGAGATCCTGCTCATAACATCTGAAGGATGAAAGCCATCCCTAGTGCTTAAACTGCACTGTGACACTGTTTTCCTTGCTCACAGCTCTGGACTACTCTTCTCTCCTGCTACTGTATTTATTGTTTAACTGAGACTAGTCCATTATTTAGCAAAGCAACTTGGGAGACTGTTTTTAATAAAAGATACTATACAAAATAAAGTTTATTGTGTTACAAAGCTGTATGTTGCAACCTGAATATTACTACTGGCAAATCAACAACAAAACCCATGTGATTGCTTGTGCATTCTGCTCTTACCATCAGAAAATAAATCTTACTTTTTAAGTGTTATGTACTGATTTTCCTCCTCATCACATGATAGACATAAGTTGCAGACCAGAAAGGCACTGCCATTTCTTTTCATGGACATTAGAGAAAACTCCGTGTATCTAGATACTTCTGTGCAAAGTGTATATTGAGGGGTTCGTGGCCATTGCATGAGTTTGATCCCTCGATGACTGACTCTCTCTGTTTGTGGAAAGCAGATTTGTCTCTGTCCTTCCATTTCTCCTGCCATAGCTCTGGCACACCTCTTAGACTTCTGTCACCCCATGCCAATCACCAGCATTCGTTACATGAGTCTGTCACTTCAGTAAGCGTGGGGAAAAAAGTTGAAAGAATGGAAAAGCTCCTGAAAATGATGTGTACAAATAAATTGCACTCCTGATTTCAGCTGTTTTGAATCTGTCCTCTATCAGCAACGTAAAATGACCTTTCTCTGACTGCTGACAATAATTATTGATTCTTTACACAAAACTTTTGCAAAACTGTAAATATTTGAAACATAAATATATTTATTATCCATGACTTTAAAAATAAATGTGCATCTTAGGGTATTAGAAAAAGTGAAGAGATCTTTCTCATACTATTGAGAAAAAAAGTTAGGGGACCATTCTCGGCATTTTTACTGCAAGAAAGGCATTTATTTTCTTTACAAGCCTGTAGACATTGTGTGACAACTTGGTGTCTGTTTATTACATTTATTTCCCCTGTTTTGCTGCAGCCAGGTGGATACCACCACCCCCAGTTTTGTTGCCTCAGCTACTGCTCCATGGAGTGTTGTTGAGCCCTGGGTCAGCTCTCAGTACTGATGACTGCACTGAGTTTATACATACAATGTGGCTCCCCTGGGACCTCCTCATATCCGCAGCTCTGCTACTCAGCTTCCAGTGTTTGGGCTTTAAGTATTTGCATTTAAAATGCACTGCCTTCCAATCCCTACACAAATGGGACAAACAGATACACAGCTTGGTCTAGAGTTGGAGTCTGAAATACTTTCAGGTGTCTAGGCTATAAATCCTTGGGCTGGATGAAAGGAGAGTTTATCAGGGAAAAGATTAAGCTTAAACTCAGCATTTCCATGTTGATAGCAGCATTATTATTGCCATCAAGTGCATGCAGTGCATATCTCACTAGTAAGTAGCTCTAGCATATCATTCAGCTTCAAGGTCTGTTCAAAGGATTTTTTGTTGTGCTCTTGTTAGCTTTGGATCGACCTTGTTTTCTTTCCCGTAAGTTTTTTTTGTTGTTTAAGGGACAAGTTTTAGAAGAAAGACGAGGCTAAATCTACTCAGGGCATCTCATGCCCTGGTGCACAAATATGCCAGATGAAAACTTACGATATGTTATACAGTTATACTTCAAGTATATATATATACCAGTAGGTTAATATGTAATATTTACTTTATCTTATTTAGGTGTCGCTGTTGCAAGGGAAAGAATATCACTGTTCTTGTTGGCTGAAGCAGATACTTATACATTCACTCATACTTTCTCTTGGTCTCTGCAGTTAACCTCACCCTGTTGCCCAGGTTGCTAATGGTGGCCAGCCAAGGCCTTGGGGTGCGGAGCTGGGCTTCTGTCCAATGTATTTGGGTGATCTTGCAAAGATCACACAAAGAATACCTGCAAAACCATCTATTTTTTTTCGGATTATACAGTCTGACATCTTCAAGGATTTAAGTCATGTCCTCTTTTTTGGTGTTCAACAGTGCTGCTCTTTCTGAGACTTTTCAACAATGTCTCTCTCCCTCATCCTTATCACAGGTGACACTCTGTCTTAGTCCTACCAGCAGTGTCTCAGTTGTTTAAGACCAATTGTGCACCACAGGTATTTCTTGTATCACACGCTGAAGGTTGAAACAACTGAACTTCTACAAACCCGTTGTTCTTTGGCTAATTCCACAGATTGTGCCTGGTCAATATCATGTGCAAATGATCCTCCTGCCGCTTGTTCAATATCATGGACAAACGATCTTCCATGCACCTTGTGATCAAAGCACATTCACCTTCACCAACCTCAGAGCGGTCCTAACAAGTAGAACATGCTGCAGCATTTATTGACTAATGAAGATTTTTAAAAACATAATACCTGAGTGGTGTTTTGTTATTCCTAAACATGGAAGATTGAAACAGTACTAATTCACATAAAGCAAATGAATGAAAGTCTTCCTAGTCTGTCTTCTTAATTCTTAGGCAATCTTAGTTGGTCTTTAAAAAGTGTATAAATTATTTATATTCTTGCTTGTTTGCAGCCCTCCAGCTATTTCCTACAGGTCATTCAGGCTCAGAGTTACACACAGCAGGGCATTATCTCAGGATCTGTCTTTAAGTATCTACTATAGGTGCCCAAATTAGGAATCAGCATAGACAGACAGGGAAAGGGCTCAGATGCTGCTTCTCTGTGCAGACAGCCAAGGTTTCCAGTTTAGCAACCTGCCTGAGACTCCTTAAGCTGGATCATGTTGTGGCAGGATGGGGCTGTTCACTCTATGCTTTGAAGTTATGCAGTGGTTAAACATATTCAACTATACATCGTTAACTACTGTGTGTAAATCGGCCGAACAGTTTTCAATAGTGCAAATAATCTGTCCTCTTTTGCACATTTGTTTAGATGAAAACCTGTAGTTAGGATGAGAGACTGTTGCATTTCGCTTGGCAAAGTCTTGGTGATAAACTTTGGTGGCCAGTGTTACAAATATCATTGTAGTCATATAGAATCATAAATTACCACTTGAATTGAAATTATATTTGCTGAATGATTTTTCTTCAATACATGGGACTTCAGATGATTTTAAAAATGGACTGAAATTGCTCTTTGTTGTACAACAACATTGATCCTCATAAGATGGAAAATCTCTCATACCTCCTTTTAAAAGCCTAGTGTGTTGCCATAAAACTAATTACCATATGAATGTCTTGGTTCTATGATTAATGATGAAACTGAATAATTTTTTATATTATACATGAAAACATTTAGCTTTATCCAGAGGAAAACACCAGAAGGACAAGAGGGAAGTTCATCATATGGGAAACAAAATCTGAAAAACAATTTTTTGGTGACCAAAGATTACAGTTTTGTGCATTCTGGCTTTTGCTTTGGTTGCTTGTCTCTATATAATGCTTCCATTAAGTTTAATTTGTCTAACTGTGATAATGTCAATAGGTATAGCATAAAAAGCGCCGCAAAGAAGTAGGATTTGTGCATATATATGTGTGATGGCTTCATGACATCATATATGTTGGGAATGGGTTCAGGCAAAGAGTTTGACACATAGGCGTTGTAACGATTGTGTCGGAGCAGTAGTGCCTCATCCAAGAACAAGCAGAGCTCTGCACTCTTGGCTTGCTCTCCCTCACTCCTTGGCTCTCTCTTAGCCCTAGCCTAGCCACGGCTTCAGCTTTTGCCACTCCTGCTGCTCATCTCTCGCAGCTACCACAGTGGCCCAGGAGCCCAGGCTCACCTCAGGCCCTACTTGAAGCACTCAGAAGTGGTTACAGTGCAACTCCTAGATGCCATTTGGGATTGTCCAGGGTACCCAAGACACCTGCCTGCATCTGGCAGGTAACACCACTTGAGAGAGATCTGTGCTCTTCCAAAGGGGCAGGTGCAGGCCAAGTGTGTAAGCTGGGGCATCCAAAATTGCACTGGCTACCAGTGCTCAGGCAACTAAATCACACTCTCAGACCCCTTCTATAATCAAGGGGGAGCAATAATCATTTTTGGAGGATGGTTCAAGATACTAGGTAAGTTGAATCATGCTGCTATTTCTTTTTCTGTCGACTGCAGAAGACTCTTCAGATGATAATGCTCCTAATGCTAAGCATCTCAGTTTGATTAGGTCTGGGTTTGTATATCTAGCTGTTCCAGATGACACCGTAACTGTGCAGAAAAGCATATGCTGATTCTAATTAGTTTCTGATTAGACCCAGGCAAAGTGTTTTTCTCTGAATAACGTATTTACAAAAAAACCCCTACCGTTTCAAGGTGGCTGAAAATAATTTATGATATTTGTCTCAGTTTTGCCAAAAAGACTGAGTTACATAAAAATGACAGCAAGCTGTAAGGAAAAATCAGAGGAGTTTTCTTGGATCTTTTTCAAAATGTTTGTTCCCACATTTGTCTGACAGGTGAGGTTCTCATACCGACAGGAGCAAAAGGAGACAGACACCACACTGCCAGAGCTGGAGACATGTGCTGCATCTTCTTCCTCATTCCCCTGTGGCTTACCTGCTGGTAGTCATTCAAAGCCTTATTTGTTTTGTTCTTCAGTTACTGACTCAAAGCCTGTTAGTCCTTGATGATGGTGGTAGACTGAAGCTGTAGTATGTTGTGCCACTTAGCAATGCTCCTCTCTGCTGCTGGTTTGTTTTTATTCACTCGCTGCCTCAGAGCAGATGCCAGCTCACTGGGCACAGGAATGGCCTCCCTGCACACAGGCTGCACCTCTGCCTCGCTCAGGATGCTGCAGACAATGGTTCACCTTCTTCCCCTGCCTAAAGATTGTTTCTTCTTGTCCTTCCCAAAGGTGTGGAGTGAATGTGAGGGTTCTCTGACAATGTTGCCTCAGCCTCTTCTTCTGATGCCACTACCTTTGCACATTTAAGCCAAGACCTGCTTTAGAAAGAGGATTGAGGCTGGCTTAAATTTCCCTCTCACTGAGCCATTCTCTTTTGCTTTAAGTATTTCAGAATATTACACAAAGCAGAGAGGCATCAGCAACATTGCAACACCATCAAGAACAGTCCACAGCTTGCTCCTCAGGAAGCTCTCCCGGAGCAGGGCGATCCCTCATGTGGGACCCACATATCCCTAACACGGGTGCTGTAACCGTGGGGCTGCTGACCACAAGACTTGCTACCTCCTTCAGTAGGCTTGTGAGTCTAGCCATTTATTTTCATTCCCTTTTTTTTTTTTTTTTTTTTTTTTTTTTTCCCCTCCAGAGAGCAAATGTCAGGATGACAGCACATTTTTCAGGGGTATTGTTTTGCCGGTTTGTTTTGACAAGGACTGGCACGTAGCATGGCTCCATCCCTGGGAACGTGTCTGTGTGTGAAATAACGAGCAGCAGTCATTGTGGAGCTTCCAAACTCTGCACACAAAAGGCAGGGGTAACCTGAGATATCTCAGCCTAAGCAGCCAGGACTCCTGAGGCTTTAAGAGGCACCTAACTCTCTCCATTAGCTACACAGGGAATAAAGAGCAAGTCTAGCAGGGAAGGACTGCTTCGCTCAGCGCTGATCCCATCTGGCTGCGAGACGAAGGCCTAAGGAGGGAGGGCCAAATGCTCTTCCCCCCCCCTTGCTGTATGAATTAGCAAACTCCAGAAAAAGGAGATGCAGTGACATTAAAATACAGTAATAAAGTATTAGTAAGAGACCTTGGGTATTCAACTCACTTGGGAACTTCAATAAATTGCCTTTTAAAGGCTTTCTGTGTACCAACAGGGATTGCTGTAGAGGGGATGTTTAATTTATTTACTTGCTGTATTAAATTAGATAATTTACACAAATTATCAGCCATAAATTGGCCGTGGAGGAAATCAACCTGATCTCTATGAATTAGATTATCTGTGACCTGTTTTAAGCTACCTCTTGGATTTTGATGCATAATTAATTAATTAAACAGGACAAATGTTGTCACTCTGAATGAGGTTCTAGCTTACTCATCTTACGAATCACAGCTGTAGGTGTTCATCCCATTGGCCATGCACTACTCCATGATATACTCCTCATCTGAAAGACTGTTCACTCTCTCAAAAAATCTATAAAATATTCTATTTGATACCCATCGACCTAGTTGCTTGTTTCTATACTGCTGAACTCATTTCCTCTAAGGTAATTGAATCAATCAGTTTCTCATTATTTCGCTGATACAGCTTTGGCATTTTAATTTCAGATATTCAATAATTTCTAGTCTATCAGCTTCTAAATTTGATGTACACATCTGTTTATTACTGTATATTAACATTTTCCTTATCATTAATTTTGATGCAGTTGCTATTTTATCACTACGAAACACCTAACCATTACTTGTGATATTGTTCTGTGTTTTGAATTATTTTTATAATGGATTTATTATTAACACATATAAATAACCTGAAATGTAAAATAGACATACAGACATTTATATACAATATTATAGACACTAAAAATCAGTTTGGTGGAAAGTTGAAATAGCTATTTGATGGTTGTTATATCTAAAGAATAGTCAGATACTTAAATGTCTATATTACAATGACACAAAATTATTGATAACTATTAACCCATATCTTCAGCAACTAGAAGAGGGACAGGTATTTAACAGTAAGGAGAGAAAATATTTACTATATAGTTTTAGACATAAATTAGTAAGCATGTGTAAGAAGTTGATATGAAAGAGAGAAGGGAATGTGAAATGGAAAACTTTCCTACCACACAGTGTCCTCATTTTTGAAAATACTTTCCTTTGGTCAAGGAGATTATTCTGCTTCTTTTTTTTCCTCTCCATTTAATGGTAGAACCTTTCAGCATGGAATTCTAGAAAATCCCTTTGCAAATCTGTGTAAAAAAAAGTCCGTTGCTTGCTGCAGGTCTAGAATGTTACCTTTCTAGTTGCCTGGTTTTTGACACTTTGACCCCTTTGTCTTCAAGGACATGGCTGGGATAAATTAGCACTGAAAAGATAACTTTCAAGGCAACCTTGAGCCAGTGCCAACTTGCTAACTTGGGCGCAGCAGCTGTGCTTTAGCTGCAGCTATATGGAGTTACCGCACTCTGCTTGGAAGCTGTTTCATGGTGACTCGTGATATAAACATATTTTTATTTAAGCTATTTCATCGTGCTGTTGTCCGTAAGACACAAGTATCTATAACTTTGGTGTTATTGACCAACTTACATGTGTGGCGCTGTTATATCCAGATTGCACAATGATTGAGAGGCACGTGCAAACTAATGCTCCTTCACCATGGTGTCCTGAGAAAGGAAACCCCTTCCTGTGATCTAGCAAGCAGCATTCTCATGTTCTGGGGGACGAGCCTTGCTCTGGCCTGACGTGATCCCAAGGTGAAGGGTGTTACAGTAGACATTGCCCACTCAGGTTCTGCCTACATGGCTGTCCTTTGCTGCTGAACCACAAGCATTTATTGACTTTATCTGACAACTTGATGTTCACGCTTTACCCTTCTGACTGCTAAGATAACTGCTTGTGAATTTAATGCAGGGGGTGAGTCTGTTGCTGGAATCACAAATGTGGTAAAAAATAGAGGTGCAGCATGAAAAACTAGAAAATCAAGGACGTAGTGACAACAGGCCAGGCACAAGTCAAGCCAAGTTCTACGAAAGGTCAGTCAACCAGGGAAGAAACCTTGGGCCAATGAACTACTGTAAATTAACTTTTGGCACTCCATTCCCTCTTGGGACTTTAGACACTGTAACACTAGCAAAATGCAGACAGAAGCTTCAGTTCATAGTCCCTTTGGTTTAAAAAAAAAAAGAAAAAAAAAAAAGTTGAACAGAGAAAAAGGCCATCTGAAGTGTGCAAAAGGGAAGAGATAATGACTGCTGAGGAATTCTTTCCTCTCTCTCTGTTCTGTCTTGTGTGTTGGAAATTTTATTGCAGCAAGCCTTACTTTCTTGTCACAGGCTTTACTTTGATGGCAACTCCCCTGAGGACAAGCTCTATGGACAATCACCCAATAGAGTACCTTCTGTAAAAAAAGGACACCATTCCCAGACAAAACCTCTTCCACTGTTGTTCTTCAGACTCAGTGACCTTATATGATCATCAGACTCTTCAAAGGGTCTTCTCAGGGCAATTTCTACCCTTGAAAAATGCCACTTATTTTCCAGCTTTCTGTTCCAACATAATGCAATTTTTGCCTCCCCTCATCTTCTGCAGTTCCCAGCTACTAGGATGGAGGTGTGTAATGGGCTTCAGGTCTTTGATCCAGCTCTCAAAGCTTGGAAGCTCTGAGGTGTTGGCGCTGATTCTAGAAAAGTGAAAAGTCTCTTAATCATATGTATTCTTGTTTTTGTTGGTAAGCATAAAATGCATTGATTAGCAGGCACTTCCAGAGTGCTCTTCTCCTACCTGTTAAGGAACAAGGAAAATTAAAAGTTAAATTAAACTTCATGTACTGTGTATTAATAGATCAATTTTCACCTAGTACCAGTGGAACAGAGACAGCACTCAGATTGTTTGCTAATGTGTTTCTAAATGAGACAGCCCTTGAAATGTGACAATGTATTTAAAAGTGACCTAAAAGCCATTTAGAGAAAATTTCAGGTGGGATAAAAATGGTGATGAAGTGTGTATAAATATTTAGACGTTTGTTAAGAAGTTGAAACTCAACACTAATTTTAGCACTGTGGTAATACCAAAGAGGGCAGGATAGTTTTATAGTGACTCTGAACTTTAATCTGACTGAACATATGGTAAGCATCACTGAGCTCCAAGTCCTCCACTGTCCTTGGAGAGCAGTATATGCAAACATGAGATTTGTGATCTTGCAAACCACTCTGCAGACAGACTGTGTCACTGGGAAATTGTCACCAATTACCCAAGATAAAATATCTTACCAAATTGTCATTCTCTCTGTGCTTTGCATAGATTCAAGAATATTGCCCATGAGTGGGCAAGAACGACAAATTAACACATGCAGAGTAACTTAAATTCAGCATCATGAGAGGATCAGGTACACATGTGTACTGTGGAGACATCTTTGGCTGGGTTCCTCGGGTCAACTTCCTTTATAGGCAACAGGGAGGAACAAATATCTCAAGGCTAAACAAGAGAGGAACAAACATCTTCCATCCTAAATAAGATTTCAAGTATAGATTGGACATACCATATGTCAAAATACATCCACTAACTAGGCACTTGGGATGACTAGATTAGATATAGATTATAGACATTGGAAAAAACAGATGAGGATGAATCCCACTACATCTGACTTCTTGTTTTTGAGGGTATGTACGTTGAGGCAATACTTGCTGCTCTAGGTGCTTTCCATCAGTCCTAAAAAAGCCTGTCTTTTCTGCTGAGGTAAGCGTACATGTAGCTTTTCTGTTTTGAACCTACTTTAAGTATAAAAATGTTCTGCCATTCCAGCGTTGTCCCTTACTGCATTACAATTTGTCATTTTCCTTGAGGAGAGGACTGGACATACAGCATAGAATTTCATTTCATTAAACTTCTAGATGTGTGTATCAGCAAGAACTTGTTTTATAGAGCATACTTTATGCAGAGTTGAGGGTCATGAAATATGAGATGGTTTAGCATTTCAGTGGAAACTATATACCACATTTGCTATGTCATTATGCTGCTGAAGGAGAATAAGAGAAATTAGTTCAACTACTTATTGTTTATCAGGTACAGAATGCTGTACTGCTTTTCCAAGCTAGATATATATTTCTACATCTTTAGAGGAAAAAAAGGATTGAATCTTACTGAAACTTACTGTTTTTCCAAGTCAGGTGAAATGTGGGTTTATGGCAAGCTACAAAAATAAATTAGAGGAGGCAATACACAACCCCACTAGGATGTTTAGATCCTTCTGCTACAAAGACATGTGATTTTATTACAATAGACAAATCTTTTTGTAATGAAAGCAGGGTAGTCTCGAAGCAATTCAGATGCACTTCTGTTGCAATGATAGAAAGATCATATGGCCTGGTCAATTTTTGTTGCATAAAACATATCAGTGCATTTTTTCCCAACAGGAAATAATTTTGTTCCATGCTGTTTATCACCAGTGTCACGCAATCCATCAGTCTCAGTGTCTCATATTTTCCAACACCAATCATGTGAGGACTCCAAAGCTCAAGCCTCCAATATTTCCTGGAAGCAAGAAGCTTGGGGATAAAATGAAGAGATCCATCATAAGCCTACGCAGCTCATTCCTGTTCCTGCATTATCCTGCACTTAAATAGGGGCCTTGAACTCCTGGCAGCATAATGAAGCAATGTTCATCAGTTCTTTGCTCTGGGCAGCACTTGTTTTGCTAACTTGAATCACCTCAGAGTTAAGTGCCTTGACTCCCTTTCCAGTTAATGAAGAGAAATTGTCACTTTCACAGTGTGATTCATCCCTGCTGATTTAGGCTTGCACCCCACCCACCTGTTTCAATGGTCTCTGTGGCTGAATAAAAGACATCAATGTACTCATGTGTATGAGTGGCTCCTCTGCAGGCTTTCATGGAGAATGAATCTTCACCAAAAAGGAAAAAAAAAAGAGAAACGCAGATTTTTTTTTTTTACTTGAGTGAGAGAAAAAAGTGAAAACCCTTTTCAAAAGTGAGAAGAAAGAGGCATGAGAATCAGTATGTGTGTGTGAGAGAGAGAGAAAAGATGGCTAAAGTGAAGAAAAAGGGAGTATTACCAAACATACTAGAGAGCCATCTCACTCTGGATGCGCTTCCATTTAGTTTAATGGTAACACTTCTGCCTACTTCATGGAATTGGATAAAGGCAAAGGCAGCATTTCAAATGAACATATATCCATTAGGGAATTAAAGATCACTGTGACAGTAGTGTTTAGAAGACTGAAAAATCAGGCCAGCTTTAAATATTAAAATTTAACTTTACTGAATGAGTTAATTAACAACATGCTTCTCGATAATGGCTAAATCTTACACAATATTAATCACCATTTTGTATACAAACAGTAAGTCTTTAACACTTATCCTGAATTAGCTGTTAGTAGGCATTATCACTGAGCTGATGTTATTCTCATGGGTGTCTACAGTCACCAATGGTCCTTTGTCACCAAGGTTGAGGTGACCAGGCTTGAGAGCGAGCCATGCGAGATGTCAGGGTTTGAAGTCTTCTACAATTTACCTTGATGATGCCTCCATGTTTTTCTGCTATTGCAGAAAGGAAAAGGGATCTTCTCTGCTCCTGATACTGTTTATCTTGATTTTGATTTTTCCAGCCATACTTCTTGTGTATTTGGGAGGATGTCCTGTCTACTTGCTGTCTGTTGTGCTTATTCTGTCCTCTGTCTAGCAGTTTTTTGTCACATATTAACACTACATACAATGATACCCATCTTTCTTTGTCGCTATGGTGATCTTCTTTTTTGCATACTTGAGGTAAAATGGTTGCATATTCTCTCTGGCTATGCCATCATCCTGTTACAAAACACTTATATACTATTTCCAGTTACACAATTCTAGTGCTTATATTAATCATCAAGGAAAATTAATATTCCCTATACCCTGTTTTATAATTTGTAGGGGGTCACAGACCTTTGTATTGGCTTTCAGTGAGTGTCTGATAGGCATCAGTTACAGTTACGTGTTCTTACTGTGATGACAAAGAACTACAAGGGTGAAAAGAGAGTCAGAGCTCAAGCACACAGATGTATCTGTCCTATTACCTAAAACTACTGTATGAAAAGCTAGATTCTAAGTAAAAGTCAGGAATGTCACAAGAAGGAAGTTCACATATTAAGACCCTAAAGTAAGAAATGTTTCTGACATACACTAAAGTTATTGCTAACCCCAGTCCAAATGAAAGCTTGGAGTCCTGACTCCTCAGCAAATCAATCACAGATGCTTTGGACACTCTCTATGTCTTTCTGAAAATCTCAAGTCTAATGCAAAGTCTGACTTTTTGTTTTGAAGGGGCTTTGAAGTTTTCTCCTAGACCTAGCAACTTCTCAGTTAAGTATTGTGGTCAATAGGCAGGGGGACGATTTTCCTAGAAAGTCCAGATCATCTTATTTAAATCTTATGTTAAGGTGACCTTCTCCTATTCTTACTAATTTGGGAATATTGTAATATTACAGGGTCCTTGTTAGTTCGTCTTGATGTATACCAATGCATTGGCAACCAGGTGAACACCCGGCACCATGAACCCAGAGTCTGTCTCTTTTTCCCTTGTTCTGCTCTAGGCTGACCCAGGTGTCAGCTGGGTCTGAAGCAATCCACACAACAAAACATTAGTTTTCATCATAGGGGCTGCTGCATCAAGTTCCAGATCTCATGGGGATGAAAGCCAACAAATGAGGTAGGACTGTTCTTTTAAAGTAGCTCATTTAAAGCACATTTTGATGAGTTTAGGGCACTGGGGTGCCATGTTTGTAACTACCTGATGTGCAGTGAGGCTAAATTAGGATTCTTATGCTTTTTAACTGCTCACCACTGTGAATGGTGCAAACTGATACAGTCCTTAAGCATTTAATTTGGATCAAAGGCAATACTGGTAATGTATCTGAGAATGCAAACCTGGGGCAGTTCTGACCTCTAAATTCTCTAAATTCCAATGAACAGTAGCTATAGGACTATTTTGTTTCATGAAGCAATACCCATTTATCAGTGATTATCTTGAACTTTATCCCTTTTTGATTTTATAGAGTTAACAGCTGATGAAATCTGAATAGTACAGTGCAGGCAGTATTGCTGGAACTTGTGTAATGATTAGCTTGACAACATACCCTTAAAGTGAACAGCAGAAATTTGCTTCAAAATGTGTTCCTTTTTTCATGCATCCATGAAAGTAAGAAGTAATAATAAGTAAAGAATAATTTTGTCAAATGAAGCTTCAAATTAATTTTATACTTTCTATAATTTCTGGATGGGGTCTGTGAAAATCTCTCTTGAAACTCAGGGACAGTTCATGCTTTCTGACTTTGGGTACTAAAACTTTAGGTACTCAGCCTAGCTTAGGAAGTAGTCTCCCTCTCAGTCTAGATATAAACTCCCTTTCGAGGGAGAAAGTCTGATTTAGGGGGTGATTTAAAGCAGAAATATAATTTTGAGTGCTCTGAGGTTGCATACAGGAATAGAGCTGTCTCATGGTATCTTGCCATGGCTTGTTTCTTCAGCAGGGGAGCCACTTGGCAGGTACAGAAGCAGAGCCTGAGGCAGTCAGCAATGCAGGTGTTACTCCCACTGACTGGGAGGGGAACTGGTCCAGCTTCAACATGGAAATACCTTTATCTCCCCACTGTGCATAGAAGGAGCTTAGTAAAACCAGGCTTGGTTTGGAAATGCTATGTGAGTGCCTAAAAGCAGGTGGTGGGGAAGCCCTCCACTATGTCGATGGTTTTCCAGAATGACAAGGTGAGTGTTTGTACTATGCCCATTTTGCTAGTGTCTGATGCTTCATGCATCCCTGTACAAGTTTTAAAAGGAGTGACAATATCTGCCAAATGAAACCGCAGCCTTTTGTAATCGCTTTGCCCTCTTTTTGTAGAAAACTAGATGGCTACATCAAAATGTCTATCTTTGTCACATAGCATATTTTCGGGGATGATGTGAACCATTGCAATTATTGTGAGATAGAGGTGTAAGCAGCTGAAGGTTTCAGTTTTAACACAGTTATATAGGCTTCTTTTTCATACCAATAGGAGATCAAGATTAAATCAGGCATGTTTTCTCTGCATTAATCTATCTATTAATCTATCTAATCTATTTCTCTGCTATCTAATTTTCCTTGTTTTTTGGGCACAAATATATATACTAATAATACATTAAATGTTAGTCTTTATCCTTTTAGTATTTTACTTGAAAGTGAATAACATTTCACAAAAAGTGTTATCAAGTTAAAAACTATGTAGTACTAGAGCTTTCTTCTAAGTACTAGGCTTCATTGTTTAAATGACCATAGGCCTCACTATTACTTAAGGAGATCCTACATATTCAGCATGAAGAGCACGAATGAAGAAGGTTGATGGGAAAGCCAGCCTGTGCCACTGAGTCATACGCAAATATCTTCCGATCACACCTGATCATGACATCAGCAAATTTCAAGGCCTGGCAGAAAACACAAAAATGAGTGAGTGACACAACATGCTTGTAATAGCTAGAGAGAATGGAAAGTTTATACAAGACTGGGAATCAAAATGAGTTAGAATGCTCATATTTAGTAGGCCAGGAGAGCACTAATTCTCACATATGCAGTGCCATCCTCTTGGCTGAGATGTGGGAATGAGGCGATTGATGCATTTGCTTCTTTCAAATTGTCATTGCACCACAAAAAACCAATTCTTTGCTTTCTTGACAATTAAGAACCATAAAAGGTGCTATCTATAATTCAGAGGTTCACTCAGGAATGCCTGGTAGGTTCTTGTGTGACAGCAGACATCCCCTCTGGAGGTGTCCCCAGCCCACTGTGCTGTGAGGTTGGGAGTAGCTCCTCACGCTAAAGCCTGTTGGGGCTTTCCTGTTCATCCTTTTGCATGTTTCTGGGCAATGCGATGGGGCAGATAGGTCTGACAGGAATGCCTGGTGTGATCCAACACCTCCAAATGGGATCGAGGAGGGCACAGAGTCCCCAGGACCCACAGACCTCCCATTTGGCTACCTCAGGGCAGCCTGCCCTGTCTCTGCCCAGGCCTGGTACACAGGCTCGACCACATCCTTGAAGGAAGGTAGTGGTGGCCTTTCGTTCAGATAAAAGCTTTCACTCTGAGAATAGCCAGTGGTGGAGTTTTCCATTTTAACTTTTTTTTTTTTTTTTTTTTTTTCTTTTTTGCTCTCTTCCCTTGTGACCTCACAGAAGATTTTTTCGAAAGTAGAAAATGTCATTGTCAACTACCTTTACAACTTAAGTCCATTTTTGGGGGTGTTTTTTCTTTTTTTTTTTTTTTTTTTTTTTTTTTTTTACCTTATCGCTCGTTCCTCTCCCTGTCTTATTCTGTCACATTTTTTAGACTTACGGCCAGACATGCCAAATCTGTTAACTAAATTGCATAAATTGATGTTTCTATTTGTTGCTGTTTGAACATTCAGCTTATATTTACATGTGTAAATGATTATTTATATATGATCAGCATATTTTTAACAATTACCAATAATTTTCATGGTGACAATGTGTCATCTTAGTGCCAATAGCTGAGTGGTAAAGGTTTTTAGTGACAGAAGAACATTGACTTATTAGACTTAAATAATTTTTGAGAATTATTTTGATGCTTGTTTTTGCTGCTGTACGCTTTTTCACGGGTTCATATTTAAACTATCCTTAGGCAAAGAAAGAAATGAAGGAAGAGCTAGAGTAGAAAAAGACCAGAAGCCCTCACAATTCATATTGTATCAACTATTAAAAAATATCTTCAGGCCTTCTGGGCTTCAAAAAATAGTTACTCCATTAAATTAGAAATGCAAACTAGACATGATGTTTCTTGCAGTGGACACAGAATTTTAAAGATATCTGTTAACAGTAAAATCCAGAGCTGTGAAAAAAGGATTTGAAGAAAGTAAGACACAAGTAAAATTAATTCCTAGAAATGATTTTGAAAGTCTTAGATTCAAAAGGAAAAAACAGGTCATTGCTTAAAAGCTTAAGAGCGTTACTCCAGATGAATGACCAACAGAAAAGTTACAAAACTTTTGAAACTTAACAACTCTTTTGGACTATGTGGGTAAACTTAAGAGAGGATTCTGTGGAAAAAGTGATCAACAAATATAAACATAACTACTATTTTAATCTGAAGAAACAGGCAAAGATGTTTTACTCTTGCAACATATAAATGATTCTAATAAAGTGGAAAGTGTTTTTTTAAATAAATAAAATAACAAAAAATATAACGATGAATGAAATACTGTAGGAATGATGTTTGTTCTTAGTTCAAGACTGTAGAAGATTATCTGCAAAGTGTTATAGAATTAAACGTTTTCTGATGCATTGAAGACTAAATGTTTGAACACTGTACATTGCGTTGTGCTTGGTAAGAAATCCCGGATGAATTTGTAAAAGCTAGGTAACTAATTCAGGAGATTATTTTAAAATATCATTTGGATTCATTGTTTCAAGGGTACAGTATGAAAAGCTAAACTGGTTATTAAACAATTCAGTACAATGAACTTGACTTAAAAAATGTCCTGGAGGTTTCAAAAGAACTATATATAGCATTGCGAGAGTACTGTAGCACAATTCAAGATGATTTATTAGGATCACCAGTTCTAAAGCTTATGGGCAGGAAGATAAAAACTTCAGTACTGACACCTTGAAAACCTTCTGAGACAGAGACAATTAGCCCTATAGAAGTTATAAAAAGAACCATGGGTCAGGAAAATGCTTTGAGGAGAATGCTGGCCCGTCATCTTCTTTTGAAGAGAGAGAAAATGTGAGCTTTAAAAATGAATGTGCTGGCACCTCCTAAGAAAAAAATACTGTTTCCTCTACCTTAAGGTTACACACTGTAGCTTTGCCAACTATAGCAGAAAGGAGGGAAGCACTGTTCCCACTGTAGAAGCAAGTGGGAACAGCTGAACACAACCAGCAATGACATTGTCTCTTTTGCTTGAGGTCAGAGAGAATGTTTTGGCAAAGGTAAGAAACTGCCCCTCTGGCTGTTGGGAATAAAAGATCCAGGAAGCTTTAGCACAGTTGTGTGTGGGAAATGTACAGTCAGCTGCAGGAGGAATTTGTTAGAGAACAAAACAATGGGGATGTAAGAAAGCAATAGTGTTTCAGTGGTAGTAAGTGATGATAAATAACCAATGGAACAGAAAAATCTTACCCAAAACAAGAACCGTTGGAGTTCTTTATCTGGATATCATACATTTATTCCAATTTTTTAAAAATGTTGTGTTCATTTTTACATCTTCTCCATCTTGGTTGTTGATATATTTAATTTCCATTAAAAAGAAAAAAAAAAACAACCCCACAAAATGCAAAAGCTATCATAGCAAAAGGACAATGATGTCTTCCATATATGAGTTACCTTGGAGTTAAGCCCAGGAAAAAAAAGAGGCTTTGCCTTGTGAATGATTATAAGACTAATTGGATGAAATGACTATAGGTCCCCCTCTATAATTGGGAACTCAGAACATCACGATTCATGCTCTGCAGACCATTAGGAATATGACAGAAATGTTACCATGTAACTGTGAATGAGAAACCAATGGAAGCTGCAGATGCTCAGTATAAATTATAAACCAGGTCACTTCCTCAAACAGGTTTAAATATTGATGTGCACCCTTGATTTCAGATATCCAAGTTTCAAAATTTTAAGTTTAATGCAGATTTATAAAACAAATCAGCCCGTGAGGAATTTATCTCTATGCTCCTCACTGCTTTTCGTTACTGCTGCTAAAGGAAAGCAGCGCCAGCTGTCTCTCTAAGCAGATAAAATTATGATGAGCTGCAGTACTTTAGTAAATTCTTTCTCACTCATTTTATAACATACAATAAAGTATGTCGAGCAGTATTTTACTGTTTTGTTCTTGGGAATATCCTTACACAATTCATTTATTAGGATGGTTACAGGTCAAGGATCGTCATGAAAATTGGCAGAAGGCAATGGACCAAATTCTTCTGTTAATTGCATGTATGCAAGCCTGCAAGGTACAGAGATGTTGTAAGGATACAGCTAAGATGAAAATGTGTCCCTTTATCTGTCTGACAAATGTTCTTCAGGGCGATTAAGAGCAAAGATGTTTGTCTTGTATGTAATGAGTTGCAGGTAATTTTGAAAAAGCTCAGAGCTCTTGGTATTTCTGCTGAGAGGCCTTGTATGTAGACCTACTCTACCTTGTCATATTTTTTTCATATGTTGCTTAGGCTAAACTATAGACCATGGTCTCTGGAAATAAAGAAAAAGGTTGAATCTGACACATAATGTAAAAAGTGACTTGTTATTTAAATAACCTCAGGTTTGAGTAGCTATTTTGAACCTCATAGAAGTCCAGCTTATTGAAATATATTCCTTATCCTAAAGATGTCTCCAGCTGTACAGTTAAACAGACATTTAAGAGTTATTATCGATATGTAAGGTCTTTACCACCCATTCCCCAGGCTTTGCACTGTATAACACCACAGCAGAAGCAATTGTATGCAGTTGTAGCTGCACTTGGGATTTGATTGAGCACAAAGGAAAATGAGACCAGTATTTCTGACAAGTGAGGAATGGAGAGACAAAATTCCCTTCCAAGTGTCTGTACGAGACAACCAGCATCCAATGGGAGTTCTGCATTGAGTCCTGACACTTGCCATGCTATTGAGATAGAAAATACCTTGAACGTCAACACATAGGTGTTTTAGAGACTTTCAGTTCAGGGAGGCTGAGGAAATAGAGGTTGACAGAGCATGCAGGGAGACCAATGCCTGACTACACATCACCATAAGAAACACAGGACGGAGTAGGTGCTAGTTGGTGAAGTCCCCATTTCTGATTTATCCAGAACAGAACCAAATGTGAGAATATAGTGGATTTTGGGGTATGTTAATCCCATTTTGCACAAAAAAATATGATTATAAAGAATCTGCAGTGAATGACATGCATTAAAATATTAATATAAAAAATGATAAGGTAAGAAAAGGAAATAAAATATTTATATTTTGGCAACATCTCCTATTAAATCTTCCTTGTCTTGACAGCGTTATCAGTTATCTTTTGCATGGTTTCTGTGGCTCAGCCTTATAGTAGAGGGTAAATCAAAGCCATGGAGTCTATATATATTTCAAATACCACTAGTTTAATTGCATAAGACCTTCAGTCACTCAGGTAATCACAAGTGGGGCAACCCCTTCCATTGGAAATCTGACAACAATACTGCAGCAGAAGGCTGCATACCAAAAACTGACTCACTGCAGACAAGTAAGGCGGGGTGTGAAATTTCCTAAATCTCAGCCAAGTGTCACAATAGAAGCACAGAGTCCTGCATAACCCAAAAGATGCTAAATTGTTATACAACTTGATTGTAAACTTTTTTTTAAGAAAAAAGAATGAAGGCTTAGGGGCAGTACCGTTATGTTATGTGCTGAAATGCCTCAGGTGTCTTGTATAGGCAGCAGGGGCATAAGAAACCCTCAAAAGCATTTCAGGTTCTGAAAAAAAGATTTCTGCCTGCAGTCATGGTTCAGGCTGTCTCTCCATGCCTTTCCACTGACAAATTAAGTAAAGTCGCCTCAACGTGGGTACTGCAGTGCACTCATGTGACTTCCCCTCTAACACTGTAGGTGTTCAAACTGAGATAGTAATCTTGTCTCTCTAATCAATGAGTCTGCTGGACTTGCTCCAGTATGTCCTTCTGTTTCTCATAATGCGGACTCCCCAGACTGGATAAAGCATTCCAGCTGTGGTTTCATAAGTATCAAAATCTCCTTCCCTGGATCTGTTGTCTGCACTTTTACAGCCAGGACACTGATGGCCTTTGCTGCAGCTGCTGATGCTTGTTCCCCTTGTTTTCCACCAGGTCTCTGAGGTCTTTTTCTTTAGAGTTACTTCCTAAATGGGTGTCCCCTAACCTGTGCTGTCTCATGGGGTTGTTCCTACTCAAGATGCAGGACTTGCATTTGTTTTTCATAGAATATTTTAAGTCGGAAGGGACCCATAAGGATCATTGAGTCCAACTTCCTTCTCTTCACAGGACTCGTATGACCATATAACTCATATGACCACAGAACCATATGACTCAGAGCATCGTTCAGACACTCCTTGATCTCTTACAGTCTTGGTGCCATAATCTCTTCCCTGGGGAGCCTGTTCCTGTGACTCACCAACCGCTCAGTGAAGAAACTTTTCCTAATGTCCAGCTTCATTCTATTTCCTCATGTCCTCGTGGTCACCAGAGAGAGGAGATCATAATCTCCCCTTCCACTGCCCTCCTTGAGGAAGTTGTAGACTGCAATGAGATCACTGCTCAGACTTCTCCAATCTGAAGAGACCAAGTGACTTCAGCCGCTCCTCATAAAAGTCTTGCCCTTGAGGCCTTTCACCATCTTGGTTGTCCTCCTCTGGACACACTCTAATAGTCTGATGTCCTTCTTTTATTGAGTTGTACGCAGTACTGCACACAGTACTTGAGGTGGGGTCCACACCAGTGCAGTGTAGAGTGGGGAAATTACATCCCTCAAGCAGCTTGTGGTGCTGTACTTGAGGCACGCCAGGACATGGTTGGCACTTTTGGCTGCTGGGGCACACTGTTGACTCATAGTCAACTTGCCATCAACGCAACGCACCAGATCTTTTTCTGTGGGGCTACTCTCCAGCCTCTTGTCCCCCAATTTGTACATATAACCAAGATTACCCATCTCAGGTGGAGAATCTGACACTTCCTCTTGTTAAATTTCACATGGTTGGGGATTGCCCAGATCTCTAGTCTAGCCTATCTCTGTAAGGCCTCTCTAAGTAGGAGTCCACACTCCTTCTAATTTAATATCACCAGCAAACTTGCTTAATGTACATTCGACTCCTATGTCCAGATCATCTCTTAGAAGTTTTGCTAAACGACATTAGAAGTTTTGCTAAACTTCACAAGGTTCCCATCAACCTATTTCTCCAGAATGTCCAGGACCCTCTGAATAGCAATATATTGACTGCTTCTTCACATTCGGTGCCATCTGCAAACTTGCAGAGAGTGTACTGCTATCCACATAGTTAATGAAGGCACTAAAGGGTTGGTCCTTGTATTCATCCCTGAGGATGTCACGATTAACTGGCTGCCAGCTGGACTTTGCACTGCTGAACACAACTCTTTGAGCCCAGCAGTCCAGCCAATTTCCCGCCCACATTATTGTTCACTTATTCAGCCCATGTCTTACCAATCTGGTTATATGGAGACTATGAAGACTGTGTTAAAGGCTTTACTAAAGTCAAGGTATGCAGCATCACCTGCCCTCATCCACAGCACCAGTCACCTCATCACAGAAAACAATCAAGTTGATCAGGCACAACTTCCCCTTACCAATTGGTAAATTTATGTTGGCTATTTGCAGTCAGTTTATACTTCATATGAATGGAAAAGATTTCTAAGAGCATTTGGACCATCATCTTCCCAGGGCCTGAGGTGAGGCTGACTGGCCTGTAGTTCCTGGATCCTTACCAGTAAAAGCTGAAGCAAAGAAAGGGATTGGGCAGCACAGGCTTTTTCCTGTTACCTGTCACAGTTTCCTTAGCCTTCCTTTAGATGCTGCTGTTCTTATACAAACCTTTGTTTTTGCATTTTTTTCCCCTTGAAGATCTTCTATCCAGATTTTCTACATAATGGCTGTATTCTCTTTCGTCTCATGCATTATTTATGGAGGAGAAACACCAAGACAAAACATGCCATATAGGTGGTTTGCTACAAGATATAGTGAATCCCATCTAAGGATGTCTGGGATTTTCTCAGCACAGAGAGCTCTTTAGGTGGCCAACAATTATCTTGGTAGGATGTCTGCAGCCTTCATGTCTTAATTCTGGCTTCAACATAAGGGGCATAAACTGGGAGCAATGACCATCCGTGCAATGAACTAACTGGTACAATTTAAAGCAAAACAGGGGTGGAAGTTCATGCCAGCTGTAGTAGAATTCCTAAAGGTGGTTATTTTTATGCTAGTAGCTATGCTGAAAACATCCATGTACTTCATAAAATCCTGTAATATCAACAACATAAAACTCCTGTAAATAAAATTTTTAACTTCTCTATCAGATGCAAGTATTCTTTCTGCAAAGTTGTCCTTTGAATAGTAACCTTTTGGCCAGAGTTTATTGGGTAATAAATTCCAAGTGTTATATTTACAGAGATATATAGACAGCAAGCGTTATGCTTTGCAGTTTTCTGAGTTACATCAGCATCAGCCTTGTAGGGCGATGCAGGCTCTATGCCATGTAGTGTTCAATGACTCACATTTCTATGTCTCACGGCTGGCCCTACCCAGGGTTTGCTTCTTGCATTCACAGCTGCTTGGGCTTACACCTGGGCATCTGATGGGCTCTGTGTGGTCTTATGGCATCTTCATCTTCATCTTTATGTGATTTTTCAGCTCAGTTTGTCTGCAATTATGCAAGTGGTTGTGTTGCAGCCCACTAGGGTTACAACTAGTGCTAGAAAACCACTGTTTTATAGCAATGCTATATTTATGTTTCACAAGCACGTGGGAAGTGACAGGTGAAAATAGTTCTACAAGCTGCATGATAATGGACAATCAGGTATGAAAGTAGTGTGGAAATGGAGTTCCTTAATGATATATACATTTTTTCTCTTGAAATCAGTCTATATTTTAGTTAGCAATAATTACAGAATCCTTCTATTTTTCACCTCCAGCTCTAGTTTCATTTTAGTGTAGTTTTATGGAATCCTTTTACAGCTCTTACTAGTGACAATGGTTTTCAAATGCCATCAGCTGATTAATGTTTAACATGCTTTCTGATGTCCTTAACCTTAGAGGTTATCAGATTAGATATTCATTCCCTACATGGGGGAAAAAGAAAAGGAAAATTTGCCTCGCTGATATTAAGAGAATTAAGGCATGGTCTGTCATTACTTAGGAAACTGCAAAGGTACTATTAGTTATTACTTTTACATTATTACTAGAGTATGAATCTTTGCAAAATATTATTTCTTTCGGAAAATGAAACAATGTTCCACAAAAACAAACACTGCAGAGCTTGAAAACACAAATGTCTTCAGGTTTTGCTGAAGACAGCAAACTTTTGTCTCTGTACATTGCTTTGAGAAAAGTACAAAACATATATAGATACCAATAACATGTTGTCTTGGTTCTGGATGATTGAAAAGGCTGCAAAGTTGCATGAAAGCAGCAGCTGCTTTCCATCTGGAAGGTATATAAGGCCTGTTTTTTTAAGTATATACAAGTATCTATCTGTGTAATCAGTACCCCTAAAGATCTGCATATGGTTTGTTCTTTAACTTCCTTTGTGACTATTTTATTATAATATACTTTTAAATAAAGTATTTCTACAGTAACAGGAAACCCACTAGGTGCTGACTTGGTGCCTTTCTGTTAGGAAGGCAGAATGATCTATAGCAAACATTCATTCCAGATCTGTGGGAAACTCCCATGAGGACCTTGCCAAGCAATGGGAACAGATAATTTAGGTTCTGTTTTATTTTTAATTTCTTTGCAGAAAGCTGAAACCATGCAAGTGTGTTGTTGACAGAAAGGGATTTCCAGAAGATGCTTGCCTTTGATCTCCTGCCATACTGTGCTATGGAAGTTATCAAGTGTTCTCAGAGCTGCTAGAGCAAAATTTGCCCTCTGAATGTTCTTATCCATCAGAGCCATGTCCCATATCTATAACAGCTGTCACAGTTTTCTCACAGAGCTATCTCCATCTGAAGGAGAGCAGGTGTTATTTCTAGCACTCCTTTGCGGCCTAGCATCAGCAGTCTCTCACTGTCACTGCAGGACCATGGCAGTGCTCCAAGCTGCACGTTTCCCAGAAGCACCGGATGGCGGGGATCTAAGGAATAAGAAGTGGGCCCACACCTAACCTGCTGATCTAAAACTATAGCACTCGGGTGCTTTGTTTCACTTACTTATGTAATTCTGACTCCAGTCATATTAGAGGAATGCTGGAGTTCAAATAACCGTCATCCCAAGGACACTAGGTCTCGTTTTCACCTGCTTTGGGCATACACTGTGGTATCATGAAAATCATGTTCTTAGCTTACCGAAAAAAAAAAAAAGCTTTCTTTTCAACACCTCTTTCAAATATGGGAAACAGATGGCTCTCTCCATGCTTTATGACTGTTACCACTTGATGTGAAGTATCTTCAGTGTTTGAATTTGACATATGCAAGGGCACTTCTCTCTGCTTTAACACATCTTCCATATCTTGAAGATATTTCGGGATGCTACGAGACACCAGTTCTGAGCAGTTCCTGAGGCTACGGTAGCCCTATTCTGCAGTCACTATAAGAGAAAAGAAATGTCCAGCCACTATGAAAGAAAATATTGAGCCTAAAGCCAGTTATACATCTGTATTACCTGTCTGCCTGTTCATGAAAAGTAACTGTCAAAAAGGAAGAAGCATCTCTGTTTCACCTCTGTTACTGAACTGAATAGATCAGAGCATCATCCAGGTTCATTGCCCCATTCTGCTAGCCAGAGCAAAATCACATAGGAGGACCCGATTCTTCTCCAGATAGCTCTAGACGGCTCCAAATAATTTAATTTGGCTATCTAAAGTTCCCATTTATCTATTTTTCATGAATCACATAAAAGCATAATTTAGTCAGAAACAAAAATTTTAAAGAACTTAAAACAATCAGTGTTGGACTAATGAGCCACAGTTTTTTTGGCTTTGGATCTGCCATTTGTTTGCTACCTACCCATGCTCCAAACTGTAGCTTACTCTTTGGAGCTGCTTAATGAATGTGGGACATTCATTAAAAGATCTTGAGCAGTGTACATAATACTTTCTATATCTAATTATTTTCAGCAATGACGTTTGTTTTTCTAAAGATCGCAATTTACAGGATGAAAGATGCATAAAAAATTTCCTTAGTTTTTAGTTTTCAGTTAGTATAACATAGTAAGATTTCATCAAGTATTTTCAAGGAAGCTTATGCTGCTGCCCTTCCACACTGAAATCAACTATAGCCTTAATGGTGTCTTAAATGATTACATTCAGTATCCTAAGTCAGAAAAACAATTAGTATGGATGTGATTCATAAATAAAACACATAAATTAGAGATCCCCAGCAGAGACATACTGTTACATACCAAACCTTAGAAAAAAAGGCAGAGTATTTATAAGTTATCATTATGGTTTTGAGTTGCAGAAATGAAAAGCAATAAGCCTACTTGGGATGCTTATTTTTTCATTTCTTTTCCTCCAGAGACTTTTCTTCCTCCATTGACTTCATGGACTTCTGAAGGAAATACCAAAAAAACCAACTGTTTCAGTTATTGTGCAAAAGATGAATGGTATCATTATTACCATCTCCTTTTCCTTCATGTATGTTTTAAGAGTAGAGTACATTAATAGCCAATTACATAACTTTGAAGTCTAAATGTAGGATAGTATTTGTGTCTGGGAGTCTTATTTCTACATTCCAACAATTTTGGCTGTGTTCCTCTCTCCACTGATTTTCAACTTGTTAGCTTATATTAACTTGCCACTTCCTTCTCCGCTCCAGAAGGCTGTTGCTGAGAATCCCTCTCTCTGCTGCCTTCTTCCCCCTCTGTGACATACACGGAGTTCAGGCCGTGACCTTGGCGTGCTCATCTTCCTGAGCCAGGCATCGTTTGCTTGGGGGTGTAGTCCGAAATGACTTGCCAGGTTGTCCCAAGACACATTTGACTAAGCAGTAAATTGAACCCAGCTCCTAAACTTCAAACCATTTTCCTAAAGTCTACTTGTCTTTGCATAAAATATGCTGGCAGGCCACATTGCCACCTCAGCCTTTTTGCAAAGAAGTAATGGCTCTGGGATGGTGGCAACTGCTCATGCATCAACTAGAGATATCGTATGTTCTCCTTTGAAAAATTCATTTCTATTTGAAAGACTATGCATTAGGTTGAGTACTACAATGGCCCACCTAAACAAATAATTGATGTCTGAAGCTTCCTGTAATTGGGCATTCTACTGATAGTAAGGATTATAAGTGATGATATGGACAATGCAATAAAACACGATAAAAGGTAATGAAGTCCTGCACTTTGGCTTAACAGATTTTCTTGCTTACTTTCTTTTGATGTTTTTAACAGGACTAGAAGCTCAGGCTGCCCAGTCTACTGTTTGTAGGTTGTGATATCACCCAGACATGATGTGCCTTTCCAAAAGGCAGAGGAATACTGTCCCAATCCTAAAACAACCACTGGTATTGCGAGGTGGAGAAAATCTCATTTTGAGATGATATTTTCATAGTTTATGTTGAAGAATGCAATGGTTAAATAAAAGTGATTAAAAGCGGAGCAAGTAGTGAGCCAGCTCATTTCAAAGTATTTTCTTTTGCAGCCTGCAGTAGTGTCATCAACTTGTAGTCTGCCTCCTAACTTCAATGTTTTTATTGGGAAAAGGTGGGGAAGTGAAATTTGACCTTATAATCTGATATGTAATAAAGGAATAGCCCATCCTGGGAATAAACACTTTCCAGACCAGAGTGCCCACACAGTTTCTTGTTTCTGCCAGAAAATACACCTCTTCTCAGTCCTGTAATCCATTTCTGCTTTCCTGTATCTCCTTCATTTAAATCAATGCAAACAAACAAAACAATTATTTATTTATATTTCTTTGTATTATCTGAAAAGGATGGATGTTAGGAGAGAAAAGTGCTCCTTTAGAAATCAAAGGGTTGAAGTGCTTTAATTTCAGCTCTCATGATTAAGGTTGTACAGTTTAAAATTTGAGGGTAAATGAGGCTGGCATTCTAGAAAAACTCAATACAGATCAACTCAAGTCCAATTATTTACTTATTGCTATCCTAGAGAAGAACACCTGGGTTACCAAAATAGCAAATAGTAGTGGAGGTTCCTTGCATATCCCAGCAAAAATAAAGAGATAAGCTAGGAAAGAAGGAACTTCTGGTCTCAGTCATGCCAGCGCTAGAGATCGATTTACTAAGAAAGATTTAATCACGCCACCTTTTTTAGCCCTCAGTCATTTGATTTTGATTCCTATGATAGTGAACATCTGTGTAATGCCCACCTTAGCCCTACAATGTGACCTCAACTAATCTTTAGCACACTCCCATGAACCTATAAGGGAGATGTCAGGAAAAAGTGTATCACTGGAAACCCAAGTTCTCAATTGATCCTTAAGTGGGCAAAATCCAAAAAATTAACAGATAAAATATTGAACAAGTCAAATACAGGGTGTTTTCACACTAACTAGACAAAATCTCTTTCTAGAAGCCTTCATGGCACTTCTCTCATTCCTTGGACTATCTGGGGCATTAGGACCTTGTTTTAAGAAAACCAGTTCCCTCAGGACTAGCAATCTAGTATAGGTTACATGCCAGAAGTAGGAAAGTTTTACGTACCCCATGTGAATTTTCAGTGACATGTAATAGATGCATATATTTTATATGTGTTTGTGTGTATCTATATAGCTGAATATTATGTACACACATGTGGCAATATCTAATTAACATGAAGAAAGAGAAAATCCTCTTTAGAAAAGATGTTAAGCCATATAAAGGTGCGATGTATATATCAAGAGCCAAGTTAGAAAGAACTTTTGCCATTTAAATTGCCAAGTTAAATACAGCACAATTGAAGTGAACCTCTCCCTCCAGGCATGCATAAGCCTACACATGGGAGCTCTTGGAAGCTGACTTAGCACCAATTGTATCTTATTTAACTTGGCCATTTAAAGGGCTAACCCTTTAGCAACTTGGCTCACACTGACCATATCACACCTTTACATGACTGACCTTCCCCTCTCAACTTTCCCTCATTTAGTGCTGGCTGAATGTTTTTGATCAGGTCTGATTTACGTTATTTTGGCCAATTAGCATGAAAGACAAAAACAAAATCTCCAAAGGACAGATCTGCGAACATAAAATATAATTGGATGGAAATGGACCTGTTCACATTCTTTTTGCCATAGCTCAGCATGCAAGTGTTAAGTGCTAGCTGACTGTTTTTGCTTGCTGGCTGTGCCACCCTACAAGGAGCTTTTCCCAAAGTCTGATAGTTGAACTTTCTGTGCTCTTGTGCAGGGTTCGTCCATCACACCAAAAAATGCAGCTTTGCCCTGTTTTGGGAGAAGATTTAGGTTGAATGCACTTATAATGAGAAGTGGAGAAGGCAGCTGGTGCCTTACTGAAGACTTTTGCTGTCCAATGTCAGGGCATGCATGTGGTAGAGCCAGATGGTACTCTTAAAGGTGCAAAGAGTTTCAGGTTTTTCTTTTTCTGGCAAATAAATGCCTGAAAGAGACTAAATTGGTGCACAGGCATTCTGTGGGACAGTATCAGTGGAGACTACCACAACGAAGAAAGAAGAATTCAGTAAAGAAAGGAATTTGTTTCAACATCGAAATGCTGTTGCTGTGTAGGCCATGGGAAACTGAACTTCTTCATTTCAGATCATGCATATTTGAAGACACTCCCAGGTAGACTCCTATCATTTGTGTCAGCAAATTCAGAATCAATGACAATGGAATCAGATAGAAAGATTGTGTTGCAATCTTTGTAGGTTATTACCTATAGTAATTAAATGCTTAGAAGTCATAGTAATGACAGCATATAAAGGCTTAGACAGATTAGATAGAAAGAACACAAAATGACTTCCCTGAGGTGCATACGTCATTGCATACATGGTATCATACAATCTTCCGATCTAGCATGAAATTCTAGTCTATGCAATAAAACTTCTCCATTCAAGGTGATCTGTCGACGGAGCTGCAGGGGAGCAAAGGAAAAGGCGTCAAATAGGGCCCTTGAGAGCACTGCAGTGGATGAAGATGCATTTATTCATGGGAGGAGAAGGGAATGAATGTGTCCCCCATCTTCTTGGTGGTAGTAGCTGTATAACACACACAGTACACTTCATCTTTTACACAATTCTTCCAGCACCTAGTCCTCCAATAACATAATTTGCACATGGATGAGTGGAAAGAGAAATGTACCATAAGATCTGCTATACAAGAGATGCAATTTAGAATAAATTGAAATGACGCTTCATATTCCTGCCTTCTCCAAGCCTCTCATATTAATTTCGATCTTGATTACATGTGACTTGTCCTGCTGTGAAACGTGCCATGGGCCTAAGGTCTCAAGAGTTATAACTGCTTTTTAAACATGTTGTGTGGAATTTGTAGTAAAATTGTATTGGTTTTTTGCATCTAAAAGGTTTATAATGACTAGTTACAGTTCAAAACATTATTAAAATTAATGAGTAATATAATAGGAAAAAGCACTTAATAATACCCTTCTACTGATTCACCTTTATCTCCTCTTAGCTTCTCCTTCTGTTTTCTTCCCTGAAACCAGATAAAGTGTTAGCTGGCTGACAAGTTATAAGACTATAGGACTGGAAGAGACCATCATCTGATTAACACCTGCCTTGAGTTCTAAAAAGAGGTCTTTTGCAAAGCTCTTACAAAATGTCAACCCAAAATGTCACCATTCTTTATTATGCATATAATATATCACAGGCAGTGAGCAGAAGACATGAGAATACTACTAGTGACCTAAGTCCCTCTAATGGAGGAAATTTATTTAATCAAACTGTCAGGGGTACCTGGCAGATGACCCCAGTACTGGACTGCAAGGTGGCACAAAAAGCCCAGCACCTCCTTCCTATCTTACCTGGAGAAGGAAAAGAAATATTCCTCCTGTCACCAAATCTTTAGTCCTGAGAATGTGGGCATGAGGTACCACACCAAACCAAAGGTAAGTGAGATCAATACTCCCAGGAATTAACAAGATAAAGCTCTACATCATGTTTCTAACTATTACCAACCTTCAATGATAAGGGGGTATGTGAAAAAAGTTGTAGGAGAAACCATTTCTACAGCTGTTATTAGATCACTTGAAGATGAATTGCTAAGCATAGAAAACATTGCACGTCTTGATCTAAGTAGACTCTACAAACCTAGAAAATGGTCAAATGAGGTTTTGTACCGTGTAGACTTTTACATCTGAGCTTAGACTCCTGTCTCTAGTCAGCGGGGAGAAATAGGGATCTCATTATAGAGAAATAGGGATCTCTCAGCTTAAAGATGCCTATAAGAGATCAGATAAACTATGTTTTAAAAGTTGTCCTTTGATTAAAAAGGGGAATCAAAACAAAGTATACCAAATATAGACCATTAAAGTTAGTAAAGGTAAATGTCAGTCTAAGTAAATAGACTGTAGCTTTTCCAGAAGTGCGACAACGATTTATTCTTGCCCCTTCCTCTGCACCAGAGTATTGGAAAATATTAATGAAATTGAGAACACAAATGCAGAGAACATTCAAAAACTTAGAAAACACAAAAAGAAATATTACTTGAAATCAACCCATTCTACAATCTAATTTTCTCTGAAATGTAGTTGCATTATAATAACATTAATGACCATCATCTTCCCTCTTCCACTCCTTTCTATGAGTCCTCTCCAATAATTCAAGTAAACAAGAGTGTTTTTAGGAAATAACTATGTACAAATTAGTCTTCCAAAAAGTAATGTCTGGAACTCTAATCACCGCTTCAGTAGGACTACCTATATCATAGTAAGTTCTGGTTGGATCTGTTTTTCTGTGAAAATGCAGATAAGGATACAAGCAGGAGACACCTTTTGTTAGAATAATTTACTGAAGCCACAGCAGTGAGAAGTGTGGCATTGGAGTCCTTTCTGAGAGACAGCCCACTCACTAGGCTTTATTGTGGGATGGGGTACAAGAACATTTACAGCTGTGGAAAACCAGCACAAAGAACAACTGACTGAAGTTGCACAGGGAATACAGTAAACACAATGTTTGGGGAAAGTACACCGAATTTTGTGCAAACATGCTTTTTCTTCTCAAGACTGCACAAGAATGAATTTACTCTGTTAGACCAAACATTGCTTTCTGCCTTTGAAGTGCCTGTGAAGGTGGCTTGCACAGCTCTGAGAAGTGAGAAGAGAATTATGAGGAGGCTAGATGGCCACATTCTGAGAGGATGTAGAGCAAGTGGAGGGGATGGGGTAGGTATCCATTGTCCAGACAGGACCTACTTTTATAACAGTTTTGTCTCTGGGGTTGCAGCACATCATGGCAGATGGCTCCCACTGTGAGCTGAGTGGGAGAGGACTCATCAGCTGTGGCAGTGTGGGGAGGTGGGGGCAAGGGTCCCACTGGGTAATGTTGGCAGAGGGGTTTTCCTTCCTCCCTACTATATATGTGCCAGCCACCAAGCTGCTGTTTTAAGGACTGGGTGTAAGCCAGAAGCCTGGGCTTCAAGTTTGAAATAGAAGTGTGTAGGTGCACAGACAGGCAATTGGGAGCTGCCTGCTGCATTTTGGAGAGAAAAAATGCTAGCAGTGCGAGCGTGAGCTGTGATGTGCTATGTATAAGTGTCTAAAAACTGGCCCCAGGCCAACTTAGTTAATACTATATATTGAGGCTATGGTCCTGTTTCCAGCAAAGCCCAAGGAAGTGATGTCCGGTGGTGTCTCTCACAAGAAGAATGAGGAGGACATTTCCCAGTGCCCGGGACATAGCTGCTCTGCAGGACTCCCAGCTGCGTGGGGTGAGCATCCTTCTGCAAACAAGCAGGGTGGCATCACCCAATGCATGCAAAGACAGTGTTGGAGGGCATTTTTGTCCAAATCAACCAATGGCCCAAGGCAAACTGGACAAGGACGTGTCCAGGAGACTGGTAACACACTGAATATTGGTTTCTTCTTGGTCTCTGTGTTGGTGTTTTTGTTGAGGCAAGTAAATAAAGACCCTTTAATGCAAGCACATGCAACTTGACAGTATGCCATCAGTGTACCCTATATCTATGTTGTTCAGAGCTAAAAATTAAACCAATTAAGGTCTGGTTTTACACTCCACCTTGATATCTCATATCTCTGATGTCAGTTTTCAAGAACAAGATATGCAAAGAAGCAATAACTTTTTCACACATTTTGCAGTAGATAATATTTATGGTCTTCTGTTCTTTTTATTTGAACACACTGTGCTGACATGTGCTGCTGTGCAGTGAAACCGGTTGATCTCAGGGGCTGATTATGCAAAATGAAACTCTGTAGCTCAGTTCTCCTGCTCCAATCATATGTAACGTTAAATGCTGATATTTTCGCATTTCTGTGTGAATATTTCACATGATTTCAGAAGTTTAGCTTCAGGACAGAGTGAAAAACAAGAGACAAGACAAAATAATTTAGGCTAGTTGGGAGGAAGGAATAACAAATGCAGTAGAATAGTTTTTTTTTTCCATTGAAATAATAAGTGACTGGTCTGAGATGACCTGTGAGTTTAAGTCCAGAGTTCCCTGGGTTTTTTAAGACTATTGATTTTGTTTAGTTTGGTGGTATAGGATGGGCATGGAATTCACCCCACAATATCTGCAGCCACAAGCTCACATTTTTCTGAAAAGAAATTAAGCTTTTATTACAGTGCTTCAAGAGATGGAGTACTCACTATCATCCAGGCCCATATTTCAAGGGATCAATTAAAATCAATATAAACTACAATAAAGGATTTCAGTTATCCACGTTAAGATCTAAAATTAGTCTAAAATCTTAATTCAAATATTCCAATCATCTATGCAGAACCTTACTCCATGTAAATGTAAGATCTACCTGCGTGGGTTCAATATCAGAGTTAGGGATGAAAGACCAAATCAATTTGTGCAGGATACTTCTGAATGAGAACACAGTAAAATGATGTTGAAATATTTTATATTTACTTAGACTGCTTTCTAAACTTTGGCCTAAGAATACATAGATTATATTTGCAGCAATTACAGTACACCACTACATAATGACAAAATGACGGTGGAGAACAGTACTATTCAGCTATTTTGACAAGTCAATTCCTGTGGAAGTACAGTCGGTGGCATAAATTCAGTGAAACAGTGTATTACATGAAACTGATTTATATCTCACGTTTTCTGACTCAAACTGATGAAATTAATGCAGGCTGAGAAGTTAGGGCTGGTACTGCAGCCAATAAAACTAAAGTCTACTTGAAAGTTAGAGAGAAAACGTGACTGAAATGTTCATTTGAAAGAACAAAATTAGACAAATCTTTGTATGTTTTCCGGGGTACAGGTCAAAGGTGAAAATAAATTATTTTCTTTTGATTCTTTGCAGTTTAACAGTTGTCCATTGCTTACTTGTTAATCCAAAGTGCATATCTTTCAGTTGAACTCCTGTCTCTCATATCCTGGAATTTATCTGATAAGAAAAACCATTTTTATCTTTGAAGTTGTATAGATGAGTCTCTCTGGTAAAAGTCTATGGCACACCCTATTTGATTCAGCATGTCATTAAAGACAGAAGGAATATTAAACTTCCTTTTTTGATGGGAAATCTTGGAGCTATTACTTAACTGTTTTGATCTCTAAATTTGGAAGTACATTTTCAGAAAGAAAAGGAGGAATATCAAAAAATATTCCCTCTTTGGCAGTTCTTGATGTCAATAAGAAAGGTACCACAAACCCGTCTCCAAAAACAATTCCTCCTAATTCTGATCCCTATTTCAGAGCTCTTCTCAGTTGGATTGCAGTGCTGCAATTGACATTTCTGTTTTCCCTTGTAGTATACCCACTTCTGTTTCTACCTGCTGGGGTTCTTGCTCCAGTCAATAGTTAATGTAGTTGCTCAGCTTTTACCCACCCTTCTTTTTTTATCTGTCTTCCTCATTCCCTTTTTTTCCTTATAGTGTCCTCTATGCATATATGTAGTCATGCATTCAAATGCACGTTCCTGGAATAGATAAAACCTTTTTTTAGCCAGCTTTCTGTTTGTGATATAGCCAATCTGCATGGAGTAGGACAGAACAGAAGAACTCTCCTGTGAGAAGGCTGCACCTCTCTGGCTGTGTATAGACTTATCATTCGCTGTTAAGTGTCACTCGATATGTGGCGTTATCTGTGAAACGCTGACAGAGGGTTGGTGTATACAATGATGCCTTTCTGGATGCAGGGTTTGCCTCCTGCAGAATCCAGAGCAAGCGTTGTCTCTGATGGGACTAGCACATGCTCAGGCACATTTCAGCATGAATCATAGAATCATAGAATCATTGAATGGTTTGGGTTGGAAGAGACCTTAAAGATCATGGAGTTCCAACCCCCCTGCCATGGGCAGGGACACCTCCCACTAAACCAGGTTGCTCAAAGCCCCATCCAGCCTGGCCTTGAACACCTCCAGGGATGGGGCATCCACAACTTCCCTTGGCAACCTGTTCCAGTGCCTCACCACCCTCACTGTAAATAATTTCTTTCTAGTATCTAATTTAATCTCCCCTCTTCCAGTTTAAAACCGTTACCCCTTGTCCTATCACTACACTTCCTGACAAAGAGTCCCTCTCTGGCTCTCCTGTAGGCTCCCTTCAGATATTGAAAGGCCACTGTAAGGTCTCCCCGGAGCCTTCTCTTCTCCAGGCTGAACAACCTGAGCTGTCTGAGGCAGAGGTGCCTTCACATTCCCAGAAGAAAGAGTGCCCTGCTATATATACACTGCTAATGGAAAGAGGACCAGGGTGTGATTGATGTCCACATTGCTGGGGGGATGGTCTCTGCCATTACCAATGGCTACTGCAGAAGCAAATAGCAGCATGGATGAACTGCAGTCCCATGTTCATTCAGACTTGCCTCTTGGCCACCTTGTCATTTAGCAGCATACCCTTGTGCGCAGAGTACCTTACACTGACAAACTGGAGCGCATAAGAGGTGGAAGTGTCAGGGCTGACACAGGGATGCACAACGCTCTGGGATACAGCTGTGTTGGTCACTCTTTGTCAGTGTGACCTTCTCTGTCCATCTGCCATATGAGTTGTGCTCATAATTACTCTCCCTCTGGCTGAAGAGCTTCTCTCCCTTGAGCAGCTGCAGGAGCAGGGGATGATGTCTGTTCTGTCCCTTTGGTGTCTTTCAGTCCTGTCATACTGTGCCGTTGGTGTCAAAGTGCTGTGGGACTTATCTAAAGGGATAAAACACATGCCTCCATATTACATTTTGTGATTAAAGTAAAAATCCACATAATCTGCTAGCTCAGTTCAGTTATTTTACTGAGGAGTCTAGAAACAGTACTCTGCTCTATGGTGCTCTGTACACTTCTCCAGGTGTCTACATACTATTCTCTTGTGCTCTTGGATCATTTTTATTTCAACCTTCAACTGAAAAGCAGGAATGTAAGCAATTGTATTACCTCTAGGGAAAGTTGTCATGCTGTTCGGAGGACAGGACTTTTGCTTTTGAGAACAGCCAGTCTGTCAAATACATGAAACCAGCCAAGACCGGAACTACAAGGACAGCTTAGTGCACAAGCTGCGTGCTAAGGATGCTGAGATATGCTGAGCATAAGTGGC
Source organism: Calidris pugnax (assembly GCF_001431845.1). NCBI lineage: Eukaryota > Metazoa > Chordata > Aves > Charadriiformes > Scolopacidae > Calidris > Calidris pugnax. Next base: position 6,792,118 of record NW_015090859.1, on the reverse strand, counting down.
ATACAAAGAATTAAGTGATTGAGCTTTCTTTAGGAAATTGGGAAATGTGATTTAAAACTCCTTTTCCCCCCCCCCCCCCCCCCCCAGCAGCAAAGGTGAATTGGCTGATGTACAGCAGGGGAATAGAAAATGGGTCATCAACAACAGCTGCATATATTAAAAAAAGCAGCAGAAATCCCCTATTGCTCAAGGACTTGACTAGGTTTGCTCAGAATATGACCGCTAGACTGAGCCCCTGAGGAGAAGCAGGTGAGGGAATGTCTTATTTCTGGGGCCTGGCTGGGCTTTGGGGTAAGCTCGTTTCTGACCTGAATGGTGTTATAAAGGAGGCACTTTCAGTCTGCATGCATGTGTTACTTGAACTGTCTGAGGAACTCCTAGCAAAAACTGTAAGATCTCTCTGAACTTCAGGCACCTTTACTAAATAGTTTAGCATTATGTATAAAAAACCAGTTTTGTGCATTTGCGAAGGTGTTCGTGGATCTGACTGAGCAGCCTTGCAGCACCAATTCTCCTTCTTCTCCTGTCTTGTCAAGATGTCTTTTCTTATCATGTAGAAAATGCAGAAGTGACTCTATATCACAGTATACATTTGAGCCACAGACTTTTGAAAAGCATGCCTGAAAGCTGCACATCACCTCTGAACCTGGCCCTGTAGTTCTCTGCATTTAAACACAAATAACTCATGCAATACAATTAACCTTTTTAACATAGCAAAAAGTAGAAATCCTCCTTTGAAAACTTAATCCCAGGGATAACTTTCATTCAGCCTCATAGCCATTAACTTATTTAACAATAAAAATACACAGTGGTCAAAGTGCAGTACAAATGATACCAAGATCAAATTGTAAAAAAAAAAAGATTATATCAAAGATATAATATTCTTTTGGGATCAACATGCTCTTTTTTTTTTTATAAATGGAACCTCTATTTCATCGAAGTAGAAATTGCTCTAACTGAAGTATCTTCTTTGTTAAAGCTTAATTTATCATTAACAGCATGAGTCAGAGCTGCCATAGATCTACAAGGAAACAGCAGGGGAAAATACACGGTCTTTACCCTGAATTCCCTGGTCCCACTAAAGCCAGACAGTTCTGAGTGGTTAAAGAAAAAAATGGGCTTAGGTACATACTGTTACATCGATACCAGTGAATAAGCCAAGAGGAAGGCATGGGTCTGAGGGCTGTCTTGTGACTGTCTGCACCCTTCCTGGCACAGCTTCAGCTCTCGTGACCTGGCATTCTTGTGTGGTGCCAGGCTAGGACTGATGAAGGTGACTGTTTCCAGAGGGCAGCCTGCAATGTGTCCCTCCTGCTTGTGGGGAAAGAGAGTTGAGCTTTGTGCATGTGAGATGGACAAGGCCTCTTGGCTCTGGGATCAGAGACTGTTCCCTAGCTTATTTTGTTGATTAGCAAAGGTGTAGCCTAAACGTGCATCTCTGCTGTCATGTTAGCTTGGACTTGTGCCTGAGCTCAGCTTATTCTCTTATCCACACAGGTCTAAGTGGTCGCTTGTGGCCTGGCTCTGGTCTGTGGGGAACCAAGAGGGCAAAACTAAGCTCAGAGCGTAGGACTGGCTCATCCTCCTACTCTGCCCTCATGGATGGTGTGAGCACAGCTGGTGCACCCCAGTTGCCTTGGGAACACGGGGTGAAATGATGTTCTCTGCCCACCACTGCTTGACCCCAGCTTCCTCGCCCAGTCATCCCTGACTGATCATCACCCACATCATGCAGTCGAATCCCCTGCACATTTAGTAGTGTTGCAGTGCTTATGGGTAGTGGCCTACAAAGACCTCGAGAAGGATTTGCTGTCTCTGAGTGAATGAGTTGCAATGACTAGTCTGACCATATTCCAGTGATGCTCCAAATACCACAAGTGATTTTGGTGTTGTAAACAGCCTAGCTGTTTTATGTTTTCTGACTGTGGAAGGTGTTTATTTTGTGTACCAAAAGGTTTCTGTGGAAAAATTATGAAAAACACATCAGAATGGGTAAAATGGTACGGAATAAAAAGAAAGTAACCACTGTGATGACTAGTCCCTCTATGGACAGCTAAGCATGTCTTCATAAAATAATTTTCTCTGAATTTTTTCCTGTCCCTTCTATCACTAAACTGTTCATTTCAGTACAAACTGTTCTGTCCTTCCACTCCTGTTATTTCCCTTTCAATAAGCAAAATATTTGAAAGCAGCTTTTGTTTTTCCTTAGATTTAATGATTACTGGAAATGACTGCACAAACAGATGCAAGAGCCTCAGAGCTCCGGTTAGCTTGGCAGTGACAGAAGAAGGTGCTTAAGGAAAGGGTGTAAGACACATGGGCACATATTTCTGCAGCTTCCAGCAAACAACTATCGAAGGATTCTCTGAGCCAAAACTTGTACCTTGAGCATCTTAAAATTTCCAGCTATGAATTTATGGTCCACGAATTAGATTTTTTTCAACTCTTTCTTAAGCCCACTTTTTATATATTGTGCATCTATTTTATGCATTTTTTCCAAATGATCATTGGATAAAACCTGAAATATGTGTTTATCTATGTAAGCCTTATGTTGTGTTCTTTTTCCTCAGTAGGTCTACTTTTATGGAAAATTGGTCCATATAATCTGTGGGTTATTTTATGAGTTCAGGGTATATTTTTAAAGAAAGAGCCTTACATGGAAAGAATTTGTGTTCTACCTACAGCAGATTTACTACTGACATTAGAAACACATCACCAGCACAACCTGTAACCCTGACATTTTCATTAATCCCTTGCAGTTAATTCCACTTGTGGGGAATTAATTGTACCATCAAATTATTTAAACAGGGCCTTACCATCTCAGTACGACCTCCTTACATCTATTTTGAATTCAGGTGGAGGAAAGTGGCTTTTAAAAATGGTGATGAAATATCCCAAATGAGTAATACATAAACTCATTGCAGGACGAGACAGAAGGTCTGCAGTCATATTTAAAAGAATGTATCAGATTACTTTAATGATATCTGATCAGCATATCTAATCAGCACATCTAAAGCAATTAAGTTACATCTATAAAATATGAAGCAATGTTAAATATGTGTGAGATGGAAACACTGGGTGTGTAATTGCTAATATTCCTCATGGTCAGGAACAATTGCAGTGAATGAGAAACTATGTACGAGCTTTGTGTGCTCTAAGAAAAGACAACTAGATTCTTTTTGCCTGGAACAGAAATTATTCCTTTTCATAACAAGATCTAAGATATGTAATAACCAGGGAATATACCACTTAAAGGAAATTATTAACTCCTTTTTGTGGTCAATTGGAGTTTTCGACAGCGTTGAGGTTTCCCTTTCTTTGAGGTTTTAAAGTATTTGCTGTGATTGCAAAAGATTTCTCAACTGTTGGGCTATTGGAAAGTCAAAAGTCCAGTCTGAAGGTGGAGGAGTCCATAAAGATGAAGACCTTTAATTCAACTTATTACTTCTAAAGCTTCATGTTTTCTTAAATCAATTCTTATCTGAGAGAGAAGGCTGATTTATGATCTTTCAAGTGTTACTGGCAATTGATTGAGTCATTTTACATTAAGTCAATTATGAGCAAGTAGAGATACCGCTAATACTTTTTTATATGCTCTCTGTTTAGATAGACATAGTTTGGAATGTCCTCACTGAATTTTATTCCTAACCCTTTCAATGTCCCGTGTAATTCCATGCAGAGACACATGGTTGGGAGAAATTTATTAAGGAAGCATACTTTGAGTCAGTTCCAAGAGCCAGCTGGAAGTAACACCATTTTTGTTTGTTTGGTTGGTTGGGTTTTTTTAATGAATTCTGAAATATTTTGCAACATATTGCAAGGATGTTCTTATGGGCTTGCAATTATCCCATGGGAAGTGCTGACCCTTCGTCTGACTGCAGAGGGATTTATATAGATCAGGACTTGAATAGATCAGGGAAAACCTGCAAGTAATGGTGACTTGCACAGAAGTCACAGGGAAGATTTGACTGCATACACAAGTGTCTGGTGCCATTTTAGATGCAGTAGGGCCATGGTAAGTGCAGGCAGGACAGAAGACCTACAAAATACCTATGACTTTCTGGACTGGAAGTGGAAAGTCAGGCAGGGCACCCTAGGGTGTCTCACATCACTCTAGGTGACTATGTTTAGGCAACCCAATTTCACACCCGATTCTGTAAAATCTCTTTGCCTCCTTGCAGAATTCCTCCCATCCTAAACTAGGTGTCTGAGGGATGTGATGGCTTGCTCTCCAGAGATATCTGTCTTTTCCTACTGACGGTACTGGCTGCTTGTTTTCAGGGAAGGATGAAGGTTAATGCTGGAAATTTACTTGTAGGTGGCTACATTTAATGGAAATTAAACGGAGACAGTAATATCATTCCACAGTGCTATTCATGAAAGCGTATTAGGACTCCTTGTGGGCTTTCAATTATCTTCTTTCAATCTTTCAATCTATCTTCTGCAATTCTAGTTTGAAGATTACCAAATGTCCTGGCAAGTAACATTTATTTTTACATTTGATATTTTAAGTTAATTTTGTGCTCAGTTTAACTGAGATGTTAGTGCTTCTGGAGCAGAATGAATATTCCTTAGGAAACAGAAGCAGAGATTTACTTCTCCTGCCCTTCAGTGCTGGCTTTGAAAATCCAGTCAGGCTTGCTTGGTTGCCATTTTGTTGTGGTACTATTGCACTATATTTGCTTTAATTCTAGACATGAGCAAGTGACACAGTTAATCCAGAGAGAGCAAGAGTATTCTTGTCAATTACTGAGCAGTGGAGGTTTATGTCTCAGGAGACAGAAAATACTAATAATTGCTTTAGATTTCCATCAAGTGTACAGTATGTTAATTGGTTGGACCACAAAAAAATAAGTTCATTTCCCCTTTCTGAGGCTGGCAAAAATAAAACTGATTGGCAGAGATTATAATAGCATTTTTTGAACACCATAACCTGATTAGTCTGATACAAGAAACTTATTTAACATAAACTACAATTCAATTTCCTTGTTAATTCTATTCAAATTGCACTCTCTTCTGACTAACACAGCATACTATATGACAGAATCAGTTCTTCTACCTGTCTTTGGGTCAGCTGATAAATTATTTGTATTCTCACAGGAGGTAAGAATCACCATACAGACCATTTTTTGCCTAGTTTTTTCCTTTTTTTTCCTTTTTTCTCAGTTATAAAGACCTCTCTTCCTGCTTGAAAGAGACATACTGGTGCTCAGAGACTTTATGCAGAAAAAAGATGAAGACAAACAGAGTTATTTCATTTCAACTATCATTTTTTTCCCTGTCTGAGAGTAAAAAAAATTAGGTATTTGGTCTAAGTCAGGCCATCTAAATCTATTTTATAGAGACAGAAAACTCCAGTGGACAACTCATTCTGTAACAGGATTCTGAGACAGTGGACTTGATTAACTCCAAGGTGGTGTGTCTCTCTCTCTTCGATGACTAGGGAACATGTCTTTATACCCAGATTCATGGCTACAGCCTTCAGTTTGGCAAGTGTGTTTGTTGCATTCTTGCAACATTTTATACTACATCCTTGCAGCCCTTAAGATGATCTAGGCATTAATTCAGCTGTTATTTCAACTTATAGATTATGTCTGTCTTTAGACACACTTCAGCTCATTTTGACTGCAATGGCTGGAGAAACAGCAGTGCCACAGAATTTAGGCTCAGGGACTACCCAGGGTCTCTGAACATGACTGACTGAAAGTAGACTAACTGTGTTGACTTAGAACCTACTAAGGCATCTTAGTAGGTGTAAAGTTCTTTACTATGAGGGTGGTGGAACACTGGAACAGATTGCCCAGGGACATGGTTGAGGCCCCTTCCCTGGAGATATTCAAGGTGGAGCTCGGAAAGGCCCTGGGCAACCTGATCTTGTTGGGGGAGGGCCTGCTGACTGTGTGGAGGTCGGACTAGATGACCTTTGGAGGTCCCTTCCGACCTGGACCATTCTATGATTCTATGATTCTATGATTCTATCTGAAGGACTTCTTAGACTGAATGGCAAATCCATGATTACCAGTATATGTAACAGTTAATTAGACTGGGTATCTGTTGTCCTGAATGTCACTGCACGATGCTTTTAAATTGCACGTCCTGCAATGTCCCATCTGCAAGTTGTTTCAATGGATAGAAGATTGCTTAAAAAGCAGTGGTCACTAAGTGATACTGCCTTTCTTTGAAATTATTTTCATGCTGGAGAACATGAGAGGAGACGATGCTGAGCAGGTTAAACAAGCTGATCTCAGCAAGCCAGTGTTTTCCATTTGGAAATACCAAGACAAATGCAACTGCAAGGCTGGATGCCTCCAGATGCCACCAGCCTTCTTCAACTGAGAAGCCCATATCTCAGCATTTATATGGATGACAGCCAAAGGCACATAACATCTTTCTGGAGACCTTTGGGGAAAGGACACAGCTTTCCCAAAAGTCCCTTATGCTGCTGTGAGATAGCCCAACCCAGATTCACCAGTGATGGGCAGACGTTGATGCTGCCCTTGACTTCTACAGCTGGAGATTTAGCAGCTGTCATGCCAACATAAGTCTACTTCTGGCAACATTAACAAGCCCCAGGGATATATTTTAGGTTTCATGTGCTCTATAGACATATGTTAGTTAAGACCTTTGAGCTGGCTTTGCTTGGCACATATGACCCTTGCTAGATGTAATTGTAACGGTTGCTAAAACTGCATCCTCCATCCTTCACCTGGGGTCCTATGTGCACATATACATTAAAAAATGTGTATCAAATATGGCATATGACATCCCATGTTCATTTAATCTTCACCAGGTTCCCCGGAGATGTAGTAGATGCCCCATCCCTGGAAACATTCAGGGTCAGGCTGGACGGGGCTTTGAGCAACTTGATGCAGTTGAAGATGTCCCTGCTGATTGCATAGGGGTTGGACAAAATGACCTTTAAAGGTCCTTTCTAACCTAAACTACTCTATGATTCTATGGTTATTAAACATATTCATTTTACACATAATCTGAGGTGTTTTTCTTACATCTCAAAGCCATAAACTTTGTCTGCATGTTAGGTTTCAGTCTCAGTCTTTTCCCTCTAAAATTACTCCAGTGGGCAAAATTATAAATACTTTCTGACTTTATTCAGTTTAGTGTTTACACAGTTGCTTTAAATACACACACACACATACAGAGTATAAGCAAGACAAACTATTATTCTTCAATACATTTTCAAAATCTGTTTAAAATAGGCACAGAAGCATTGAAGTTTAGCATGGGGAGAGTAGCAGCTTGGTGTGTAAGAAAGACAAGATCCTAACGAACCTCTGCAGCCTGTTTTTTGATGGACGTAAGATAAAGACAGTAGCCTTTTAACCACAGATGTTACAAATTCCAGCTTATCCTTTTCTCAATGAATGTGCTTTTGTACATTTATGATTCCTCCATAACATACTTCATTACATTTTTCTGTTTAATCTTCATTCTATAAAACATAGTATGCATTGTTATGTGCTAACTCCTGCTAAGTGTTGAACTCCTCCTTGGAGGTTATGACCACTCTGAACTCTCTTCAAAAACAAAGCAGTTTCAAGCCTCCCAGAACTCAGGAACATTTTGAGACCTCTTCCCCCACATGTGGTAGATAGAAATAATTTATTCTTTGTTTAATGCCAGCACAATTCTGCAGCAGTGGAAAGCCACATGTTGGGAACTTAAATTCCACAATTTCACTTCTGTTTGTAAAAAACCTGCCACATTAACTCACAACACCTCAGAAGGTCCACTTGAATATGACAAAAAGGTGTATAGTTTCCATGCGCTGACAGTTGGCTCACTCTTGAATTTTTTGGTCAGCCAACCTCTCACTCATTTAATCTGAAGTTCTCTGGATGTTTTCTTTACACAAGAGCTACAGGACTAATGTTACTGAATGTTTCCATAAAAAATTACAGCTGCAAAAAATTTACTGCACTGCACTTAGATTTATACTCCTTTTCTCCACACACCTAGGACAGTTTTCCATATGTACTCTTGAGTTTTCATAGACAAATAATCTGTGTGTACATCCAGTTATTTCTGTCTGTGGTTCATATAATTAAAATCTTAAAGTTATCAACAATATCAGTGTCTATATGTCACAGACACCTGATAAGTTCAAATTTATTGAGTTCATAAAATAGCAAAAATATATAACTCTCTATAACTCTCTGCAAGCACTATTGTCTCACTTTAATAGTGGTGAAAGTAGTCCTGGATGAATCAGATACAATTTTGTTCCATTTTCAAATGTCTTTCTTTCAGTACAGACGTTGATAATTTCTTACACTTCCAAAATCTCTGCCTGCTCCTTTGTACGCAGCTGTCACACTAAAATTGCTCTAGGCTTACGTCCTCAGCTTTGTCTCTCTGTTCACATTTCCAGCACCTAAAAGACTCAGACTGAAGATGCAAAGCTGTTACTTTCTATTACTTTGGGCAAAAAATTATAGTCATGAGGTACCTTGCACTTGTTAAAATTATAGCTTTAGAATAAATTAATGCTTCAAACAATTAGTACAGTGCAATGACTTTATTCTGCCCAGGCTGACCTAAATGAAGCTTTTTTTCATTATTAGCTTGTTCCAATTTCATGGTTGATTCATGTTCAGTGAAAGTCCTCCAGCCTTATCAGATCTTCCACATCAAATCCTGTTGCTGCTCAGGCTCTTTTACAAGATTTCTCTTTGTTTGTTGTGGGGACTGAGACTAGCAGACAGATTTGCAGGACCATGCATTGGAGTTGGTAATGCAAATATCTGCTTGCTTTTTTAGCAATAGCCCACCTTTATTCTGCCTTTCTTTAAATAAGCCATAATAAAACATTAAATAGTTTTAGGAATTAGCTTCAAAACCAGATTCTACAGTTGTGGCAGAAACTATGTTCAAAATCAAAGTAGAAATCTTTTGTAAGTTAATAATTTTAAAGTCTTACTGTACAATATCAGGAGGATTTCTCCTTTTGTTAAATATTTCCATAAAGCAATGGCACGTGAAAAAAAGTTTTAAGTAAACCTTATATCTTTTCAGCTGGTAGGAACAGAGGTAATTGTCTATTTGGTCTCATTTGATACAAATCCTCCATTTATTTTAGCATGTGATGACGTTGATTTTGTATCCTCTTTTTCGTCTGTTTTCTCGACATCTGTCTTTGTTTTGACCCGGTGTCTTCTGTAAAGACGGTAGCCTGGGAATTTGCATACACTTAGTATTAAATAAAGAAATTACAACAATTGCCTGAAAAGACACTATAGTAACATGTAGTCATGCAACATTTTCCTTCCCTATATTGCTAAAACATCCCAATACCTCCAAACAGTTTCTTTAAAGCTATGTTTAATTATTTTATGTCAACAGCACTCTTCACTGGAAAAGTACATTTAGAAACTAACAAGGAAAACATTTTAAATTCTGCATTTGGTGTTTGACTGATTTGTGTTCCTGTTGCGTGCAGTGACTTTAAAAAGTGTTGCCTGTCTCCCCTGGGAAGCTTTTGGGCTCCTGGCTGGGTCTGTGTGACTGACCTGTACTTCTATGTGAGTCCTGTTGGGCAGGAGCTGGGGCAAAGTGATTTGTTTGTCCCCATGTTGTTGCCTGACAGAGCGGTTGGAGCCAGGGCTGTGCCTTGAGGTCTGTATCCCTGGGGCAGAGCTCTGATGTTGGGCAAAATGGCTGGTTTGGGAGTGGAAGCCCAAGAGTCCCAGCTGGTTTTGGGTGTGAGTAACAAGGGACAACGCTCCAACCCGTGGTAGGTTAGTTGTAGTAGCAGCAGTGCAACACATGAGAGGTGTATGTGGGAGGAAAAAGGGACCTGTACTTCTAAAGAAAAATATTTTCTTACATTAGCTTTTAAGCTAGTGCCTGTTCTCTCAATAGCTGGTAAGATAGGGAGTTTGTGCATGATTGTGGGGATGGCCCTGATGGGCAGCTGAATATTCAGGCTTCCTGGAGCAGCGGAAGAAGATGTATTTGACCTTCCTCAGACATGGATAATAACAATCCTGTGCTCATGTATTGTTGTGTGCCCAGTTGTAGGAGGGGGAGATTCCATTTCTTGTGCTGAAAAAATAGGATCTTTCAGATCTTGAACTGAGCCTGGTATATTCCTAGTTATGTACAGGGCTCAGCTCAGTGGTGATGCTCAGTAACCACTTGGATCATTATTTAATTAACTATTTTATATTTGATTATTCATATTCCTTCTTGTTTTCTCCATATCCATGAAAAATGAAACTCATAATAATGGTAGCCATAATAGAAAATATCTATACTTTACCTGCTAAAATTAGTAGTGCAAACGTCAGCTGGAAAATGCTATAGATGAGTGGGAAAGTAAACATCAGTTCAAGTTGTTCAGGAGTAAATGAGAGCTGTACTATGGTTGAACATAGCTGTGTGTTTTGCATGCCTGTTTCCAGAGACACTGTACGACATCTAAAGGGAATAATAGAAAGACAATTATGAAATAACAGCCTGTGAGTCTTTATGCCTTTTAGTAACTTGGATAAGCAAGAAACATACAGTAATGGATAACTAAGAAAATGGTATCCTTCACTCCACAAGTCACATGGTTGTTACCACCAAAACACACACAGTTTCATAGAACAGAATTGTAGGATTGTCTAGGTTGGAAGGTAGCATTAAGATCGAGTCCAACCATTAACCTAACACTGCCAAAACTGCTACTAAACCATGTCCCTAAACACCATGTCTACCTGTCTTTTGGATACCTCCAGAGACAACAATTCCACTGTTTCCCTGGGCAGCCTGTTCCAATGTTTTATAACCTTGTCGGTGAAGAAATTTTTCCTAATATCCACCCTAAACCTATGGCAGTTCTGCAATTATAAAGGACTGTGATCCACCTTCAAGCCATGTATGGGGCACTGACTATCTCCCTCTCCTGTAAAGATTTTCTAAACTGTAAGCTGCTGCACTTTCCTGATAAATTTTACTGCAGTCCCATCCCACCTATAAGTCTGTTCTATTTCACTCATTTAAATTCTAAGACATTGGCACACGAGGGGAAGATGTATGAAAGATTTGAGGAAATATTATAGTCAGAATCTGTAAATAAAAATGTTCACAATAAAAGCTTTTCTACACATGGTAACCCAGAAACAGTGTTGGGGAATGAGTGACTCTGTAGCATAGTTAATGTTTAGGGAGCCTTCTCAGCATTGATTAATAATTAAATAAAACTTTTCTTCATAGCTGAAAAAGGCTACAGGTCTTTGTCACAGAGAATTCCATACCTGTGCCAAGACAGACCAGCTATGCGGGCCAGAAAGAATCCCAGAGAATAGCCAGCTGCTGGAAATATGGTGCCAATGATCCATAATTTAGGTGAGATAATCCACGAGCCTTTGTAGAGTATTCCCCCAACCACAGCAATGAGCACAATGAGGACCGCTCCCACAATGGAACCGACCTGTGAGGGGAAAGAGGAAGGACTGTGTGAATAAGAGATCCCAATAAGATTTAATGGCATCAAACATAGCGTCAAACATGCCTGTGAGTGGCTCTGAGTCACTGAAACTTCTTATTAAACATAAAACCTAAAGTTTATGGCAATGCAATTCACAGCAGGCAGACAGATTAGATAGCTGCCATTTTTCCCAAACAGGAGATGTACAATGTACTTCAATGTGTGACTACAGATATAGATCATGGCACATCATTATAGATAAAAGATATCTATACCAGATACCTGTAAAACTAGTCTCTTGAAGCCTTGGTTATAATCATACTTAGAATGGGAGATTAAAAATAATTTCACAGGTGTGATGTGAGAGAGGAATGGTGCACACATTAGAAAAATTTCCCCAGAGTTGTGGGAATCTGACAGCCTAATATCTACTATAATGCACTTTTCCTCCCCAATTCTTGAGCAGTCACACTCTGGGGTTTAGTATAGTGTATGCTAACTAGACGCTAGATTGTTAGTGATAGGAAAGTATTTGCCAAGCACAGGAGTAAATCTTTAATGTGGCTGAAAACCTGTTTTTGAAAACTGGCTGTGAGCTCATATTGCATTTCTGTGTAGACATAGTCACTGAGTTGATCTTATTTCCTGTGGCTGAATGTACTGAGATCTTCTTCGCTGCTTGCCAATAAAAAGTGATAACTCACTCTCTTCTCAATACCCAAGTGAAATGTCTGCACTTATGGCATATGTTGCCAGGGATCTCACCGGCAGACTTCTGGGGCTAAGCTTAGGAGAATCCATTTCTCGGCTAAAATGTGTATTCCCGTTGAGCTGGCTTCATCAGTCTTTGGCTGAAGCCTTTTTAAGAGCACTGAGTGAACAAATACTTTTATCTGACTGAGCTATTAACCACATGCACCTTGGAAGAAGAAATGTGGTCTGACAACGACAAGCTCTTCTATTTCACCTGGCACACTGTCTTTGTGCTCTTATCTCCATTTCTCACTATGTGGACCTTAATCTGACAGTTATGGCTCAATCTTCACTTGAGGCTTCATTGTCCTACATAAAACAAACTGTCAACAGACCCTACTGTGGGTTGCTCACCCACTCGGTAAGAAACAGGATGAGACGGTGTTTTGCTGAGAGAGCAAGGGGAGTTTCTTTTCATGTGAGTGCAAGTCCATGCTTTCCCTTAACTGATTAAATAGAAATAGCACAGTTTTGAAACCAGCACTCAGCAGCATCCAGGTTCATAAGTAAGTTGTGAGTGCATTTAAAAATACAACACAATGAGTTAAGAGTTTAAGAAAATGAATTGATTTAAGAGGACTTTATTTATGCTCTACGCTTCCTAAGCTGAGAAATGATAACAAAGTATAGGTAGAATAACAAGTTGCCAGATTAGTTTTCTTCAAGAAAATTTAGAAAATACGTGTATTAACTAAGAATGGTTAACAAAGACCAAGGGTACTCAGCATGTCTGACAATCACTTTAAACCTAAGACTAATGTTCAGAATGATTAATTTGCTGTTAAAACTAAATGCAGGTAAGTTGTTATTGTTGTTTTTATGATGATGATGGCGTGACTAGTTTTTTGCCAAAACCCTTATATTTTTGATGCATCTGAAACTATCTTGGAAAGATAGTAGAATTTTGTGAATATTTAGATTCTTTAAGTTGGAACATCTGCACCCCAAAATTGTCCGAAAAAATCAATTAACTGGTTTAAAAGTAATTTTTTTTTTATACAGAATGTTTTAATTTTTTATTATTTTGCATAGAAAAACAGCTTCCACTTGAACTGAATGATTTTTCTTCCAATTTCAGTTTACATTATAAACTGAACTCAATTACTAAAGTAATTGTAGCCAAAGACAAAAGTAGGCTCTTTGGATAATGATGTTTTCTAATAATGTATGCAACTCATGCATGTTTGTGCAGGGAGAAAGCAATACATTTCTGCAGCATCTCATTTGTTTTCTGCTGAAAACTTCCTGGCTCTTATGAAGTCAGATACCAATACTATGAATAACAATGCACTGCTTCAGCGGTGCTGCTGATTCCATAATTTGTCCATAATTACTAAGGGTTCAATCTTATAGATCCTACCTTAAGTATGATTTTTGCTTTACTGGGCCATCTGTGGTTAACATATATTCCGAAAGAAACAGGAACTATAAGAGCTACCAGCGAAATTCCTGTGAAAAAGAACAGAGAAGTTAAGCCCATGTATCATGCAGAAGTTCACAACAGGAGGACGGACACTGTGTAGACTGGCTGGGGCTATGGAGCAAGACTTCAGGGGATGTTTCTGGTATTTTCTGGTGTGCGCACCCCAGAGCACACATGCACACTCTACCCACACCTGCCCTTTTGCTTTTCTATAAAGTCTCTGGCAGCCTGTTGAAGTAATTGCCATTCTGCTGAGCTACATGCTCATTCACCTGCATCAGAAAGGCAGACAGAAAATTGAGTGTGCTAATCATCACTATCCTGTGATGTGAGTAGCTATATTAAATGTTCATTTTGTCTGCAGGTGTTTCGGTACTGTACCATATCAACAACCGGTTTAGAGCTTCTTTTGTTTTAGCCTCCCCCCTTCAGTATTTATTTTGAAAGAACAAGTGATGTGATCTTTTTTTTTTTTTCCCTGGGACAATGGGAAATAAAACTGAAGAATATGAAAGTGACTCTGCTAGCTTTTAAGACTAGCACAACATGGAACTGTACTTGATAAGCACCAGGGCCACAGCTCTGCAAAGCACTGGAGCATGTATTTCCAAATACTTAGACAATTTTCTCTTTGTAGCTGGATGAGATTTTTGACAGGAAGTCAAATGAAGCCACTTCTGGCTGTGTAGATTGCAGCTTTTCAAAGAGACTCAGCAGTTTTAATCACTTGCTTAATTATCCACGTGTGCTTAAGTACTTTGCCAGATTATGGCCTCAGTATTTAGCGCATTGCAAGATTGTGCCTTAAAGTTGTTACAAACACAGGGAAAGTGGCTATTCCTGTAAGAATTATTCTATACTCTTACCCCAGTACCATGCAGGTATCCAAACCATATGGAAAAAAAGCCATGCACAATCTCGTGATAAATATCTGTACAATATTTATAATGACTTCAAGTCTTTTTTCTGCAGAACTGTGGAAGAAGTGATCTAGGTGCCTAATTCCCATGGAAATTATTGCAAAGTAGAAAGATGAATATTTTTAAAAATCTGGGGTCATTTCATTATGACTCTGCAGCATGATGACATAAAGGTGGTTGTTACTAGGGGGAGGATAAAGGACAGAATCAGAAGGGAAAGTGCTGGTTCACTGGACTCACCAATGCTGTCGTAGGGGAGGACAATTGCATTAGAATCAGTCCATATCTTGGTGTAAATAAAGAGGCACAGTGGCATCATTCCCATTGCAAGCAGTGTGGAGCAAGTTGTCATGCTGATGCTGCAAAGAAATTGGTTAGAGTGACAGCTCATCTCATGCTAGCCTATAGTCTTTCTCATTTTCTTATTACAGCTTCACAGTTTATGAAATGTTGGGCAAGAAATGCTGCTGGCTACAGTCAATTTATGCTGTATATCAGGTCAAAAAAAAAAGCTAAATGGAAGGAATGGTTTCTGCTGAAAAGAAAGGGATATAAAATATCAACATGTTCTGCATCCACAGAAGAGTAACTTTCAGTGCAAATGAGGCAGTCAGACAGGCAGCCATCAGAAAGGTCTGTTGGCAAGTCTGTCTGCATGCTGCCTTTCCAGCTGGCTTCTGAGAGGGTGGCAGGCTGGACGGGGTCAGATGGACATAAAATGGAGCTCTCCATTATACCAGCAGCTCTAGAGTTTTAAATTTTCACTCTAAAGTCAACAGCATGGAAAAAAAATGCTATTCATCATCTAGGATGTGTGATGTAATAAAATACCCTTTTCTGGCTTGTTTTGCTCTTGCCAAAAGAATAGGTGCTGAAAATTACTGAGTGAAGCTGAGCATAAGTGTTGTTCCTTCTGTGGTTTGTGCAAAAACATTTTTTTTTTTTTAAATACAAAGTCTTGAAACCATCAGGCCTGGTACACCTTGTACTAAAAGATGCATTCTGCTACAGGAATGAAGAAGGAGAAAAGGGCAAGACAGCTAAAATAAGGAGGAATCTGAGAGGAATAGATAAAATTATGCCTACAAATCATACTCCTCTGACATAAAAATAATGAGAGCTGGTTCTAGTTAAGGTAGTTTGGAAACTTCCTTATGTGTCTCACTTCTGATTTCTCTTTTGTGTTGCTTGCCTTCAGAAAAGAGATTACTGACACCCTCCCACAAACTGGGCAAATCCAGATAAATCTAGAACAATTATTACAAAACCCACAGGAACATCTGTATTAATTTTGGTTCCTGTCAGTCTCCGCTTTGGAGTCATTGAACAGAGCTTTGTAAGAGCCTCTAGCAAGAGAGTTCCTACACACAGAGAAAAGAAAGCTGCGGGCTACAATTAAAGTCAGGTGAAGTCCCAAATGGATAAAAGAGCTTATTTTTGCTACCCCCATATTTCCTACATCTTCATACTATCCTTGTATCTACATCCTGCTCCAAAGTCTGCACATTTTCTAACCCCAGTCCCTGTGCTCTCAGAAGCTCACAGGGGAGCTGGGGAGGAGAGAAGGTGGTGTTTCAGAAGCAGTTGTTCTTGTGAAATATCAAGAGATGTCAAAACCAGATATCCCTATGGGAAGCTTTAGAGTATATCATCTGGGTCTAAGTTACTAAGAAAGGTATAAAACCTCATACTTCACCTCCTTGTGGTTATTTGAAGAAGCAGAAAATTAATTCCTGCTCTAACTTGTGGTCTATTTGCACTTGGCTGTTTTGAAGCAGGACTGTACACAATGGTGATAAGTTTTTATGTATAAACATAAAATATTTTCAGTTGCAAACAAAACCTTGTCTGATATGATGGGCAGGCTTTTCATAATCCTTTGCTGGCTCCAGAAACCAAGCTACTTATATTGCTATTCTTCTATCAAGAACTGAAGATGATTGCATTGCCATCTCTTCTCTACCACCCACATCCTCTGGTCCCTGCATTATTGTCACAAAGGTATTGACCAAAAGTCTTTGATTTCTTAAGGTAAGGAATGGTCTTTACCTGAAAAACAGCCTTTTATAGGTTTTTTCAGTTTACTTCACTCTCTGCCAGCATCATGGGATATAAACCCTACTCATATTTATAGCATCATTCATTTGGATTTTTACCATTTGATTTCAGTGGCGCCACTCGGAACGTATGGAGCTGAGAAAACATAGTTTAGCTCAATGCATTCTTTCAAGGAAAGATTAGGACAGAATTTCAGACTTTTGCTGGATATCTTTCCATCTGTGGTTTCTTAGATCTGTATTTGTTGAAGTTAAGTGTCTTACAGTTCCTAGTATCATAGGTCTTTCCTCCACAGTGAGGAAGTTGATGATTAGCGGAGCTGACCTCATACAAAATTTGAAAGCTGGTATTACATTAACACCTGTATGTGACAGAAAAGTTCACTATTTTCAAAGGATGGAAAAAATGTCTTATTAAAGCTACAAATATTAACATTCTTAGTCTATTTGCCCCAGCTCCACATCTTTCTTACTTCTATTATTTTTTCCATTCCTAGTTCAAACTGGCATATGATAAATTGGATGAATGCTCCATTTTATGTTACTCTGAGGAAAACAGAGAAATGATCCTGTTTATTTTAGAGCAAAGCAATCAGCATATAAAAGTAAAAAGATGGCTCATTTTTAAAGGCTGTTAGAGTTAATGAATCCCCTGTGGAATTTGCATCAAGAGTAGGGTTCACTTCTCGTGTATATTTGATGTCCTGGGCCATGCCAGGTGCCTTACATATCTGTTTCTGAGTTCAGGGCACCCTGTCACCGAGACCATCACACTTCACCACAAAGGAGTTTTTTCATTGCCCCCAGCATGCAGGGCTGCCTTAGTCAGTGGCTTTAAGCCTGTAAAACTTTCCCTCAGTTTGAAGACTTTGCAGAAGGTGCCAGGAGCAGATAGAATTACTGCAAGTGATTTTCACTTGTATTAGTTCCCAAAGAGAAAATCTAAGCCTTTCTATTCATTGTATAGAACACAAAAGGAGGAAAAATATTTTTCCACAGGCGGTCTTTTTCAAGAAACATTACTTCAAGAACTATTGCATAGCCACTATTTTGTACAGAGTACTCTGATCCTAAAATCCCTTTTTTTTTTTTTTTTTAATTTTTTTTACTGCCCAAGATCTTGGGGGAAACAAAATCACAACAGTAGTTCAAACTTGGACAAAGATTTCACAATCGTTGGTATCTTATGGTCTTCATAAATGTTTTTTCTGCAGAACCTGAAGATTTACAATAAAGATATTTTTGAATATACACAGTGCTGTTGTGTTATCTTCCTCACAAATTCCCAATGAATCAAGGATATCTGCTATTCTGCTAATATTTACTACTATTATAATACCTAAACATCTTTATAAGAAGAAACCTCCACCATGCATAGGCCAGGGAGCTAAGAAAAAAATCAGACAGTCCTTTTCAATATAAAGTTTATAATGTGAATATCCACATTAACTACTTAGAGAATGGCTGCTCTTACCTTAGGTCCATGTCTCCATCCACCCAGTAGGCGATGACATTGGAGGCTGTGCCCCCTGGACAGCATCCCATGATCAGCACCACAACAGCTTGAATAGGAAGCACATTAAAGGCCAAGGACAGCAAGAAGGCTGTGAGAGGCATAATTCCAAATTGGCAAAGGAAACCCACAAAAATACCCCAGGGTCTTTTTATGTGGCCCCAGAATTTCTTAATGTCCACATTGCAACCCATGGAGAACATCACCAAAGCCAGCATGATTGTTAGAACAGTACTTAAAATTACGCTTAAAGTTTCATTAAAATTATCTTCTGGTAGCACACAAGATGCGCCATTGCAAATAGTGGCATTTGCTGGACAAGCCGTGGAGTTTTCTGCCAAAGGCCTAGCCTTAAATTGCTGGGAAAGAAGATTTGTCTGCATTTTGAAATACAGAACCGCTCAGTACATCCGAGGAAAACTTTCAAGCCTGTGTAAATGGCTGTTTGTCAGTGACTCCTTTTAAATGATCCAGGAAGCAATAAAGTGCAATAAACACTGGAACACTGTTGCTGTTCTTGAAGGGTTTGGCACAGTGCTGATTCATATAGTTATAAAAGTTGCACTTGCTCGGCATGCTGACAATTAATCATTTATTCATATGATAATGAGGAATCCCACATCAAGTGGATAGCTGTGTTAATATTTAAGAGTGTAAAGGAGGCTTGTGGTGCAGCTGAGCACACGAAACGAGAAACGCTGGAGGAAGAGAAAGTTTAGACTTCATTCTTGGAATTTCTTGTGTGCTTTCAGGACAGCCACTCATGTATGCACTGTCACTAGCACAACACGGGTCTCTGGGTTCGAAATGAGCAACCGAAACACAAGAAACCATGAGTAGATGTCCTGAGCTAGGATTTGAAGCTGCAACTTTTGATAAGTGATGCAGCATTCACCAGGACACACAGGCTCATCTGAATGCAGTGGGATCCTTATTTGGTCGTATTTCTAGTATAATAGAAGTTATGACAGGTGTATAGTGATAACTCTGCCACAAGACTGCATGTATATTTGTGTCAATTTTGTCTTCTAAATACAACTTTTAGGTAATCTTGCTGATTCCCTCTCAGCTTCCACATAATCCTGAACATGGTGAAGATCCCTGGCTGCAAAGTTGATGTGGTCTGATAAAATGATGCCTGTATGATGCAGTTTGATAAAATGTCACCTGTATTTTCGGCTTTGGCACATGGAGAACCACTGCTGCCCTGACATCTCCACATCCCTCCACCCTGGGCATTGGGTGACCACCTGGTGGCTGCTCTTCCCTCCTTGTGTCTCGCATTGCTCCCTGCCACCTCCACACTGAGCTTATCAGCTGGGGAAGAGAGAAGATGGGAAGCGAGGGAGGGGGGCAAAGAACCACAGGATGTGCTTATTTAGGTAGTGTGGAGATTTATGGTCTTCCTGGCACGTTCTGCCAGGTACAGCTGGTGCAGTCATGCTTCACTTCAGCTTGGGCTGGAAACCACAGGCAGTGAGGAGTGTGGGGTGATGAGGGTGGAGGAGGAAGGAGACGTGTTTGCTGAGCTGATTGCGGGGAGCAGGGAGCGGAGTGTTGGGTCCAGCATGCTACTTTGGAGCTGTGGTACCCAGCCAAAGCTGACCATGTCCCCTTCTTCACAGCAACGCAGACAGCATCCACAGTGGGGGTGAAGGCGCAGGTCACCTTGTTTGCCTGGCATGGCATGAAGGTTGGGAGACAGATTTCTCATGCCTGGCTTTGATGTGGCTTGCTGTTCTCCATCATCCCCATGGCTCACATGGGATGAGAAGCTGAGTCAGGGACCTGGGACCCCTTTGGAGTGTGACAACTCTAGGATGAGCTCTGGATGTGCTTATGCCTTGTTTCTATGTGGGAGCAAAGGAGCTTCGTGGAGTCCTCGATGTATTTGCCTCCTGCTGTGTGTCCCTGTTCTCCCACCCCTGCCTTGATTCGTGTCCTTTTCTCATGTAAGCTTTCCTGTGGAACAACATCACAGATCAGTCAGCACTTAGATATGTTTACTGTGCTTATTGCCCTACTAGATGGATGCTGTGCAAATATTCATGCATTAAATATCATCATAACTTTGTGCCACTGATATTCTGTAAGAGCAAAAGGAGGCAGCAGAGCAGCCAGATGAGGTCTTCACACCAAAACAACAGCAGAAACAGCAGCAACAACAAAATACTTGAAAGCTGGGATAATTTTAACTATACGGCGTAACTGAATTTCAGTCTCAAATTTTTGAAGGCTTACCAAAGTTCTTGGACTTTTTGGTTGGTTAAAGGTTTACTCCTCGGGCTTCCTCCAAAATTGGGAATGTTTTCAAGGGAAGAATTTTGATGTTTCTTTATTTGTACCCAAGCTTTGGGGCAGAATTAGTGTACATCTCAGATTAAAATCAAGTCTGAAACATAAAGTGCAATTGATGCCTCCAAAGCATCTTTCATTTTCAATACAGAAATACATTTTTACTAGGGTAACATGCTAAGCCATATTTATCTTCAGCAAGCAAGGCTCCCTCTGAAAGCCTCAGCATTTTGTGCCTAACCTCAGTGTGCAAAATGATAGGCATTGCTATTTCTTTTTTTACTTTAAACTGCAAACCATAGAGGGGTTCTGCATTAGAAAGGATTTCCCAGCATGCTCAGATGGCACCTGTTTCTTTACAAGGGGGTCAGCTAAATGGCTGTATCTCCTAAGTCACTGTTGGGTGCCTGATGGGATAATGTCAGAGTAGCTTTATCCTCCCAGGCAGCTGGCAACTCCTACCCTGTGATTAGTGCCACATCTGTGTGACTATGATATGTCTAATAGAACAACAAGCAAGGTAATAAGGAATAGATCAAAGGAAGAGAAAGCTACAAGATCTCGGTTTGGCAAAAAACTTATTCTCCTTATTATGCTTGCTTTCAAACAGAATGTTTTAGGAGCTTTTGTTTTTCAATCCAAGTATTTTAAAGGGCTAGGTAGGTTTTAAAAGCACGCCTGTATTAACATTTTCTATAAAGCCTGTATCAGAGCCTGCATTTGGACTTGAACTTGCTTCTAGTTGAAACTAACATTTTTGATTAGACCATCTTGAAATCTCCAACAAGCCTCAGGGCCAGGGGCAACTTTCCTGGGCCCGTAAATATCTGTAATGCTGTGGGAACTCAGGGTGAGGTGATGGATCTCCAACTCACAGCAGCTAATTCTCAGGCAAAGCCTTATGCAGAGGCTTTCTTTTGCCTCCTCCCTCCCCCTGACAAACGTGTGTCTGAGCTGTGAAATCGTGCTTGATGTCATCCCTCAGAAACATCACAGAGCATGTGACCCTGGTGTTGGTCTCCAGCCTCTGATGAGAGAGATGTGTCCAGATCTCATATTGGAGTTTGACTTGGAAATGGAGTGGAAGGGGAGACCTTCCTGCTCAGGCTTTGGGCTCGACTGAGGACAGATGGAGCATCAGCTACTCACCTGCGTGGCCCTGTGAATTAGGAGGTCGTCTTAATCTGCATTTACTGCTAGGTTTGCCTTTGTTTTCTCTCCTGTATTGTAAAAAAGGGATGTTTCCAAGTCATTAGTTCATCAGCTAACAGTATAGAATCTTGGATCACAAAAAATCCTTTCTGGAAACAAAATTGAGCCCTTGAGATTCAGATTCAACTTGTTATTAGGCTGACAATGTCGCAATTTAGCACAGATGAGAATATTTATTTCAAGAAATTCTCATGTGTTGTTAGGGAACTAAAATCATATCCAAGACATTGAAATATTTACAGGCACAGTTGAAAATGTGTTATGTTGCAGGAGACACAGTATTATCAAGTAGGCAGCTCTCTCAGGAGTGCTGGATTTCAAATGTTCCTCTAGTCTGTTTTGCTTTATACAGTATTCTTCTGGGATTTAATCCACATGCAGGCTAGTGGGAGAAAATAGATCAACAACTCTAAATTTGGCTGCTTTCTGTAAGTTTCCTTGGCATCCTGAGGGAAAGCAGCATTTCAGAAGTACTGAGCTGTACAGCGTCTGTTTTGTTGCCTGTTTTCCACCCAGGTTATGGTGCTTAACCTGTGAGATGGACTATGAACCGCTCTGTGAACCCAACTGGCATCTTTTGCCTATTCCTGTTGCGTGTGATATTGTGATTTTAAATACTTGTTACTGATGTTCAGAGAAGAAAGCAGCAGTGAGCCTGGTGGCATTTTGGTGATGATTAACATCTCTGGTCTGATTCTGGACACCATCAGCATATCTCAAAAATGAGAAACACCAGCCAAACTGTATATTTGGATTCCAAAACTACCAAATTTCTGCATTCTGAATTGTCTTTTTGAATTCTCATGCTGATGAAGTTGCCAGCTTGTGCAAGTGAGTTTAGCATTATTTCAACAAACAAATCCAGGCAGATGAAACCTGTAAGGATCTGTCCCTATGCCGACAATTAGATAATTGATTTATCCATTAACTCAAGCAGTTACAAAACATGAATAGCAGTAAGTGCATACAGAGCCCTACGCTGGGAGAGACAATTTAACAGTTTGTCTTTTATGGCTGTCTGGTGCTTATTTCTGTGATGTTTCTCTTAATGAGACTTATGAATCTTCCCTGTCTGCTTAATTCAGACTCTGAGATGCTTCTAAGTATATTTATGTCTTGGTTAGAAGAATCTTGTCTTTCAGATAATTGATTTCCTAAAGGAAATTACCTGTTTATTACCACCATCTTTAAAAGACAGACAACAGTTACACCTAATATTGGTGACCTTGTTTATAACTTTAAACTTTAGTATGTCTACAGAGGGAAGATTTTTTTCTTGTTTGCTCATTTTTGAAAAAGTTGTATATGATAGGAAGTTTACAGAGGTCATTAAGAAAAGAAAACCTACATGGAATAGCAGGAGAGAAACTTGTGACATTAAAATCCATCTAGCTCAGGTTATCTTCCTAAAGAATACTGAAATGTCAGCTGTAAAGCTGACACACTGAATCTTTACATTTACATTTTTACATTTCACTGTCTGGTGCATACATCTACATTCTGCCCGTTAGACTCTTGAGCTGAGTCTCAAATGAAATATTGAGGGCACGGGTGCACCTGCATTTGGCTGTTGATGAACTCAGCTGGGAAAAAAATAAAAACCTGGTGTGTTGCATACTTGGATTACAGGCAAATTTAGCTTGCTGGGGTACTAGCCCTGAGAGATGCACCTTACACCCAAGGCTGCACTCCTGCGCACAGTAAGTGGCTGGTTTGAGGGGTATCATTCTGCTATGATTTGCCAGAATTAAATATTAGGAGAAATACCTAGTGCATTTGTATTTTCTGATACATTTCAATCTTGCCTATCTAAATCATGACAGAAAGTGCAATCTTTCAGTGTACCCATCTTCAGTAGCTAGATGAAAGCATTTTCAATTGAACAGAACCTCTCACCTCAGAAGTGCATAGTTACTATGCAACTGCAAGTAAGAGCATGTAAAAACCTTAGACTTTAAAGATCTTCGCTCTTTTCTGATATGTGTATGAGGGGAAATCTGCACTTCCATGCTTTTCAGCAAGGACTGTCAGCTATGAGACAAATAACGAAAGTCTGCCAAAAGTGTAAGCCAGCCCTTTGGCTGCCAAATTGTAAGGGTGACCTCTGACATCGATTAAAGGCTGAAAGACAGATA
This sequence comes from Calidris pugnax, assembly GCF_001431845.1. NCBI lineage: Eukaryota > Metazoa > Chordata > Aves > Charadriiformes > Scolopacidae > Calidris > Calidris pugnax. The sequence goes on along the minus strand of NW_015090859.1, from coordinate 6,768,379 downwards.
ATTTCATACTAAATCAAATAAATTACTGATGTTATCACCTATAATATGTTTTGAATGATTCTATTGGGTTGGAACCCCTTAATAAAAGCATGTTTTCGTGTTCCTCAGCAAGAATTGACTACAGACTTTGAGGGCTAATACACTACTCAAATATTTCAGTGCCTTTACCTGTCCTTTCAAAGTTGTAATTTTAATTAGTAGCAAGGCTTAATTTGGGATAAATGGCCAAAAAATACAGATGTTTAAATTCTAGATCAAAGGTCTGATTGATTTTTTAGTCTACAAGGTTAAAGAAAAATGAAGTTGTTATAGGAATTTTTATTCTCTTCTTTTTATTGACTCTTCTAATTTCGATCAGAAGGGGAAATGACTTATACTGTTTCTCATTTGCTGTTTGTTGGTTTATGACATTTATCTTCTGGCAAGTAGCAGTAAACTGGTGTTTTTGCCTGCAGTTCCAATGCCCTTTCCTACCATTGTTTAAGCTTGGAACCCTGCTGCACTTTTTAAAATTTTTGTTTTGATAATTTATAAATAAATTTAATACTTTTTCTTTGACTGAAATAATAATAATATTAGTAACAACAATAATAATAAATTTAATTTTGTAACTGCTGTTTTAAGAGGTAAAGGTAGAGCACAGAAGACACAGAATTAAAACAAAATAAACAGATAGTAAGTGAATAATACCCATATATTCATTAACTTGTCAGTGGGTGGGATGTAGCTTATCAAGAACTAAGTCAGCATGATAGAAGCAGATCTGTAGATCAAAGCATCTGGTGTTGAGGACTTTAAAATTTCCCAGATTGTAATTTGGTTATTTTACTTCAGAATAGGTTTAGTCTGGTCCCTGATCTAGTTGTCCCTTGAAACTGTCTGAAGTCACCAGTCGTGAGTTTGGATCCTTATGCCCCTATGAAATATTGGAGCACATCTGCAAACATGCAGGGGGCTTTTTGGCTTATTTATAACCTGTTAAGGGAAACCAGTTTGCACACACCAAAACTGCTCTGCAAAATGACCGGACACATAGTAAATGGGAGCCATTTTGGGATTTACTTCAACACTGCTCTAGTGCTCCAGGCCAAAATAACAAAGGGGTGCAGCCTTAGAGCCTCCACGTAGTCTGCACTGGGGTGGCTGATGTGCCACGAGCTATGGGAGTTTTGTGTCCTGCAGGTGTTGTGGTTGGATGGAATATGCTAGGGCATCAAAAACACCATTAGATATCTACGTTTAGCAGCTGCATCCCAGTCTAGGTAGCTGTACTGGAGAAGGCCCTGATGTGCCTGAGGCTGAGGTAAGTCTCGTGTGAACACCTCTGAAGCAGACAGCTATACCAAGGATGTTGACAGCCAGATTTTATAGAGCACATCCTTTAATGAACACAGAAACAAGAAATTTGAGGAGAAGAGATGTTACTAAGTTCCTGCTTTTAGTTCGCTCAGAGAGTTGAATAGGAGCAGAAAGCCATGCAGCTGGAATTGCCTCATGTAAGCACCGAGCAGCACTACTGAGAATGGGAAATAGAACTGAAGGAGAGGAAATGCAAAAATAAAGCTGTGGGGATTTTTTTATGGTTTTGTTTGTTTATTTGTTTGCTTGTTCTGTTTTTCTTCCCATTCTTAAACTGATGGTTTGCTTTGAATTAAGGCTTTGTTAGGGAAAGCAAACATTCATTAACTGAGGAGGCTATGCCCCCTTCTCAAAACTGGGCTGGTCTCTGTGAATACAGGAGATGCAGCTCCTTAGAATTTATTTTTCTGATTTACAGCAGAGCTGTGAACTCGGGCTTTCCACCTCACATGTTGGGAAGTGCTGGTCTCAGACTCTTCAGAGGATCAGCTTTACCTGTACAGTTCAGTGGGCAGACCTGGATCCCATCTCTCACATCGGTACCCTAATTACCAGAGACCAGGGTGAAATACTGTTTTCTGGTGAATACAAGACAATAGTCGCTTCATTAAAGCTGATCCACCTGAGGTAAAGGGTAGTAAGGTTTAACTAATGCTGATTCTAGAGTTTTTGATTGCATATGATGAGGTATGAGGGAGGGAAATCAGACAATGGCGGTTGTTACAAACTTAAAATCCCACAGGTGCTAGATGATGTGCAGGGCCATAGAGAGCACCATTTCCTACCACTTCTGGTTTTTCTTCTAATATTCCTCATCTTCCTTCAACATATGGAAAATACCAACTCTACAGGTACAAGAATTAAGAAAAATCAGAATGCAAAAGGGTATCCATTGCATATATAAATGGCATATAAGGGGACACCTCTTCTGAAAAGCAAGTCTAAAACCATTACTGTCTTCTCCTCCAGGAAAAAAAATTATCTGCATGTCCATCTTGTTAATTGGATTTTAATTTGCTATGAACACCTATCTCCATTACAGCGGATAATACTGGCCAGGATTGTGTAACATTTCCAGGCCTTTATAAAGTTCAGCTCTAGATAAGACCCATTTCAGTGACTTGCTTGGCTGTTTCTATTCAGAATACCTTTTATTACCAGGAGACACTTTTTTTAAGAGTTCTTTAAGATTTGGCTTGATATCTATAAAGTCAAATATGTTTGTAAAACCTTCAAGAACGTCACATAGATGTAACTCTATCTGGGAGCTGCTGGACTATCAGTGTTTGGGAAATTTGAGCCACCTGAATATTGGAAATTTACTTTAGTGACACGCTTTTGGAAATTCAGACAGGCGACTCTTTGGTTGTGAGAGTCAAAATTACGGAGCAGGTGGTGCCCTTGATCTGCTGTACCATAGTGCTGATGCAACTGATGATAGAACCCGTACAGTCTCTGTGTTAGTGTCTGTGTCATGGGCTTGTGGAAACGTGGGCATAATTCTTGATTATTGCTTGGAGGTATACAAATAGAATGGATGGCAGTAATAAAGTTTCGTTATTTAATAGAACCAGGGTAATGTTTTGTGCCTCCAGTTAGCCATTTGGGTTCCTCTTTGGTTGCACAATGCTGAAGATGCAAAAGCTTAACAACATTGAAGCCGTAGGATTTGGGACCTAGGAGAATCCATGTTTAGATGCTTGGTGTCTTCCCGCAACATCCATCAAAATGGGTGATCCCACAAAAGCAGTACAGCAGGGTGGGAGTTGTGCACGGCCATCAGTCAAAAATGCCAGGGGACAGGTCGGTGACCTGCACCCGTTTCCTTTCTGCACTGCCTCCTAAAATACAAGTGCTTGAATAGGACCTGGAGCTCAGGTCCCTTTTCCCATAAGCCCTGTTTGCTCATGCTCCCTCTCTATCCTAGTGAATATCTGATTTTACCACTTCATTCTTGTGAGGGAGTGCTGGCCCGGAGCTGCCCCCCGGCTGTGCCCCAGGGCACTTTGCAGATGGCTTGCCCAGAATCTGGCTGATGCAAGCTCAGGTCCCTCTGGGCAGAGATGGGCGTTTTTAATCAGTGGGCCTTGGGGCAGAAAAAAGAGCAGAGATGCCAGACATGCTTTCTGCGTGTTAGTGCACCTTGTCTGTGCGTTACAACAGGCGCAAAGCCGGTAATGTCAGTAATGTCGGTGGAGCTGGGGCACAGTCAGACATAAATGACAACTCAGTGAAAGCCTGAGGATCTCACCCAAAGTCAGACTCCTGCAGTGGCAGCCTCTTAGTGCAGCACCCGCAGCTCTTCTGGAAGCATGCATGCTTGCTAGTGTGGATATCTGTTCTGAAAATGCTTATTGAAAATATTTCCATCAGTTCTGTTTTGAAATTTTTCCCTTGAAAATATAAACCATGCCTTACTGCTTTCATTTCTGACACCATTGAATGTCTCCTATTTGGAGTGTAAGGAATCGAAAAGGTGGATTCATTCCATCCTTATAAGAAAATGAATTCCTATATGAATATGTAAAAATAAGCATATATAAACCACCATATATATACATTTATATATCAAATATATGCAACATGAAAAATGATTAAATGTAGGCAGTCAGGTGGTGGCAGGTTTGTTTTTTGGAGAGAACACCTGTGCTTTCTGAGACTTTCCATGTGACTGAAGTGACTCTTCTGAAAACTTTCCTAGCCTCCTTCAGTAAATGACAACATGCTTAAGGAATTACTGTTTTTTTTTTTTCCTGATACTGAAACAAGTATAGAAAGTATTAGATTTCTGTAGATATTTCAATAACATCCATCTTCTCTTCATGGGGATTTTGTTATCAGTCAAAAAACCTGGTGACCTACTGTCAAGTGGCATTAGTTAGGAAAAAAATCCCTATGTTGTTTTGAATGTATCTATCAGAAATGGGGACATGTAAACTCTAAACCGTGTATTTTATGCTCCTAATGATTCTCATGTGATTCAAAGCAGTTTATCTATCCCTTTGTCCTTTATGCCTGTTTGCAAATCTAAATGTATGATTATTTACATACACACTATTCCAGATCAAAATGTTTGAAACACGTTTGAGTGCTTTTAAAAGCTTTGGATATTAACTAGAGGAACTTGCTTTCTTTGTCTTCTGATTTCTGGACACTTAGATTATGCTTTAGTGTTGTTTCTGAACCCTCCTTCATGAAGTGTGGAAATGATTTTAAAATGAAAATTAGGATGCTTATGTATGGAAAAAAACCCCATCACTGTGGGACTTTAACGAAATTCTTAAGTTTGTGACAAAAAACAGTTATCTGTTATCAGTATTATCTGTAAAAACCATTCAAATAAGTTTTAAATAAAAGTGCATAGGCACAAAATACTAGTGTAGATGTGGCTTTTACAACATTCAGGAATATAAAATTGATGAGTGGGAGTCATTATAAAAAAAAGGGACAGCACCATACTAACCAATGTATTAAAATTTAAAAATTTTATTAACCCTCTTTTAAAGCAGTTTGTGTACTTTATGTGAAAGAACAAAGTTATGGTCCAAAAATTTTTCATCTACATCTCTAAATGTGTGGGTTTAACTTTCCCCTCCTTGTTTTTAACCAGTGTGACCTGGAGGTATCTTGCAGTGGAAATAAAAATATTGAAAAAGAAAGACTTAAGAGTACAAGGTAGATCCTTGGAGACTGAAGTAATGCCATTAGTGGACAAGCTGAAATGAAAAGGCAGCTCCAATTTAGACATGCAGCCTGGTGAAGTCCATTTACATTATAAAATATTTGTCAGAAGTACATATTTTTTTAAATAGGAAAAAAAAAACCCACTGGAAATGAAAGCAAAAAGTCTAAATTTTTTAGGTCACACAAGAATATGGTTAGGAAAAAAAAAAAGGAATAACTGAGGTTGAGTGCCAGCACCTGAACTAGCTCTTCTTACTGCTATTTCTGTAGCTTTTATGTGTAGGAACAGTCCTGTCAGGTGGCCAGTTTATTAATGTCATGTACGTGTGTACCCTGGAGGAGATGTCCTGCCTGGCTCCCTCTGCGGAGACAGGTGCTCAAGGCCAGGCATGGGTGACACATTTTGAGGGTATTTCAGGCTGCGGTGGTGATGGGAACCAGACCGAGCTATGAGCAGGACAGTAAGGAGAAAATCAAACCAAGGCACAGGCCTCACAGCTCAGAGCTGCTCTTTGGTGTAAGCTGACTTTCCACATGTACTTTTCGTTAGCTACGCATTGACCTTGAGCTGTGATATACAGAAAGCATGTGGGGGAGACAGACCTTTATCTCTTTAACCTCTCTTACCTTATGTGTTTCCTTGGTATCTAACTCCTCTTTCTCTGATCACTAGCAAGAATGAAGAACACCCTGTATTAGCTTTTTAGATTCCTAGAATCAAGATTTTTAAAGCAATCTCTGAAGTAGGAGATAGATAAATTTGTGTTTATACCGAAATACAAATAGTACTATGGGAAAAAAGGAGTCTTGTAAGCTGGAATTTTCAGTGCCAAGATACGAATGCAACTAGGCTTTAGATACACCTGCGCTTGCCAAACCTTTTGCATCCTGACAATGTAAGCAACAGCAGCTGAGAACTTCAGCGGAAAAATGTTTCTGTGTGAATGATATCACCTGTATTCAGCTAAGCCTGGGTAAGACACAGACCCTGACATGCCAAATAACAGACTTGCTTGCACAGACTTGCTAGCGATAGCGTTCTGTGGAAACGGGGAAATATTTGTTCAGCCAAAAGATAAAATATTCTCTTTCTAATAAGGAAGCCTCCTTTCTTCACGTCCTTACAGGTCATCAGCAGTTCTTAGGCAATATTAATTTTCTCCTGGTTCTGTGACTGAGTGACTGGATAGTCTGAAGGTCTCCTTTTGTTTTCAGAGCTGCTTGCGGTTGTGTTATCAGCACTGAACACACCTGAGCAAATGGGGTTCAGTGAGATATTTGATAGGCAGAACTTTCCATGAATCCAATGGTCCTACTGCTGCCCTCTGTGCTCGCCCTTGGTGGGATAATACTGACAGACAGACAATGATTAATGCCTCATCCCCCGAGCCCTTTCTCCCCGTGAAGTCCCCTGTTGTCTCTGGCCCAGGACATTTTTGCACAGTGGAGAGACGAGGAGCAAGATAGGAAAAGATAACTTCTCACCCGAATGAGACATTTTCCCTTTCTAGTCCCCAGAAATTAAACCCCTCTGAGTACCTGCAGCTCTACACGTGGTTAACTGGGCTCCCAAGAACCACTGCACAAACCAGGAGCTCCCTGAGCTAGAGATTTTCTGCTCTACAGGTTTCCAGTTCATTACTGAGAACTATATAAGGAGGAGAATTTAACCCTTTCGTTTTGCCAGTTTGATGAGAAAGCTGGAAAGTCATCTTGCCCTCTTCCTTTGTAATTTTTTTTGTACTTTTTTTGCACAACAGGTGGACCTCTGGCATTGGCAAGAATGTGCTGTAAGCACAATGGGTAAGCTTCAGCTAGGGCTGAGGGCTAGGAATTAAATATGTTGGTGAAATTAAACAGATCAGGGGAAGGTAACTGTGGAAAGCTTTCTGAAAAAACATGTAAGCTTTCCTTTTTGGGCATGAGGACGAACATAACAGTGAGCATGATAAATAAATTGATAATGCCAAGGATATTATTTTTAAGTTGCTTTTTACCCTACATAAGTATAAGTTAGAGCAGATTTCTTTTTTAAATAAAAAATCTGATTTGGTTAGCTATTTCTTCTATTTTGAGACTGCTTTTTCCATCCCAGACACTTAAGTATGAACAGCCAGCTCATACAGCATTCATTGATTCTTCAGCAGTTAAATTGAAGTGGGTATGTCCCTTCATGTTGTCATTATTCAGCAATATGTCACCATGGAGAGTCATTCTTACCTCAGGTGAAAGAATGGAGTATACTGAAAAGCTGTCTATTAGCCTGTCATCATCCATAACTTCTGATGCTTATTGGTTACTCACATGATTTATTCAAACCCATGAAGAAAATGTGTTTTTCTGATTTTTGTGGTAACCCTAGTTCTTTTACCAAAGCTCAGACCTGTAGCTCTGTTGCTTTTTCAAAATTGTTGGTACATTTTCAGAACCATGATGGCCTCGTGTCTTCAAGCTAGCCTGATTAGCATACAAGAAATTAAAGAAATATACTTTAAACTCCTCAGAAAGTTACACTGAGCATATGGAAGAGCAATAACTGTGCAGAGCTGTTAATGATCCACTACTCTGTTCAGCTCAGACTTTCCCTGTGTGGGAAACTACTTAGACCAAAGCTGTGTAAGGAAGTGATATGGAGAGTGGAAACATTCATAAATGAGGGAAAGAAAATAAAAAGCATTTGTTAATATATTGGCACAGTCAAGTGTAGGAGACTCGAACTTAATCTCCAAAATTAAGGATAAGGATAAATAAACAGCATTCCCACAGGTAATTATCCATTACCTATTTGAAAACCGGGCAACATAGTACTTAATTACTTCTAAGGCAGGGCAAACACACTTCTTTTTCTTTTAAATATATATTATTATTATTGGCTCCTATAATAACTGTAAATGACACAAATGTCCTCACTAAATGAAGTTTGAATTAAGCTCCGTGACATTCTTGCAACAGCCCATCAAACCTAACGGTGTAGATGATTACCAGCAGTAGTTTGATGTTTGGTTTTCACATTGAACAATGCTGGACAGCAAGAAATGGTGGAAACACAAACAGTGATCAAATAGCATGGTGACAAGAGACAGTGTTCAATCCTCAAACCTTCCAACTGTCTCAGAAGGCTTATGCCCCACAGGGCACAGGGCCAAACCCTGCACCCATCCAGACGAACACTTCTAGTGTGAAGAAATTCCAGGTTTTAGTTTAGTAACACCGAGTCCATTGGTAAGAAGTGTGGGGGAAACATCCATAGCTATAACTTGCAGGCTGTGTTACAGTCTTCTAGGTAGTCCGCATGTACTTAAAATAATATTATATTACATCTGTATGGCAGTTCTTCAGCTTCTGGGACTGGGATAATTAGGCTGGCAGTCTGGACCACTTGAAACATATCACATGCATAACTTGTGGTAAAAGAGGTGTGGCTGACAGTAAAAGTATCCCTCCAGGCTTTTTTTTTGTTGATAAAATTTAGAAAGTTATCAGCAGCAGGAAAGAAGACATCAAGCAGAGTGACTACAGGACCAGCAAAGACTTAGGCTGGAAAAGATAAACACTTGACCAGCCTCCTTTCATACTCTCTTGTCATAAAAAGGTAATGGTGACATTATCTCTGAGTTTATCTCGTTCAAAGTAGCTTCTCCAAATCGCTTTGAAGCAGTTCATGGACTCTTTGGGGTCTGAGAATGGCAGGTTGAAAACTACTGCTCTGTAGCAAAGTCGTCTGGGTCTCAAAGCACTGTGAGAAACACAGATTCACATTTGTGCAACCGTGGATGATGAAGTTTCCCTCCCCCCTCCTCAGGCATGGGGGAGTGCAAAAAAGCTTTTGCAAGGGCTCACTCCACTGAGATGAAATAAACTGCGCAAATCCTCTCCTGCTTGTGAGGAGTTTTAGAGAAACATGATTTCTGAGATGTGTGAAACTGATGCAACTGAGATGAAGTAGGGATTCCTGGAGAATTTGTATCAATTTAAGTTCTGGAAATAGTTTCTACATATGATAATTTTGATCCTTACTGCTATGAAAAAGTTTCAGGGAAATTATTCAGTATGCTTTTCAGTTTATGAGCTCCATCATTTCTGCTGTAGTATTTTTATTTTGTAAAAATTTAATTGTGGCCAAACCTGTATAGTGAAAAGACACTTGATCTTGCATTTTGTTATACTGTGAATTATGTTACAGATTTTTTTATTTTTCTATATGATATATCAGGAATACCTGATTCTAAAAAATATTCCATTGATATTTTCACAGTTCTTATTAATGAAAAATAATCATGATAGTCTACACATTTAACTTAACTCATATCCTTACATAAAATGGCTGAAATTAATTTAAGAGTTGAAGGACACATGAAAGGCAACGTAGTTACTTAGTTTTATGGAATGCAGAAGTTCTACTTTTTTGATTTCTATTCTATTATCCAACAATATGTTTAAAGATTCTTAAACAATTGCTAATTATTAAAAATAAAGATACCAGCATTTCTTTCAAAGGTATCTATTATGGAATAGATAACCACTAGGGAAAAAAAATATTTGCAAGTGAAATAAAAAAAAAAAAGCAACCTGATATATAAAAATTTATGTCTATTAACATTTCTGTTGAGCTCCATGAAGTATTATATTTGTGGTAATGATGACAGAAAAACCCAACTAATGTAAGTTTATGTCAAATGCTGTCCAGAATTGCTGAATTGTTTTTCCGCTCTAAAAACATAAGCCTAAGACCTTGTATCCGTATAAAATTTTGAAACAATCAATCATGGAAACAGCATCTGATTGCAGAAATTTGCAATTGCAGAATTGATTTCAAAATCAATTTGTCATGCTCCTATATGGATTTAGTGCCTTCCTTGTTTTGACATTTATCATTTGCTAAATGTAGGAATGCTACTGTAATTTCTCTATGTTGTGTTACAAATTACAAGGCTGGAATGCAAGAAGTTTCTTCTTAGTTTTTGAATTTCTCCTGAATATGGAATTATTTGTTCTTTCTTTTTTTCTGATGCATTTCTTTTGTGATGTCCTAGAAACTATGCTGCCCGATCTCCTTCTGAAATCCCACCACAATAAAAATCTTGGGAATGGCTTTGACAGCATGATCGGCTTTTAAGGTCTGCTTGTTGAGAAGAAACATAATTTTGCTCCTTCTAATGTTAAATTTTACAAAGGAGAAGACTGGATTTTGATGCAGCTCTCTGTGCAATTAATACACTTTAAGGCATGTTGATTTATGACCCTTTTTAAAAGTACTTAATTGGGGGAAATTGCTTTTTAACACAAATGTATACAGTGAACTGGATACTGGTTGCTTTGAAGGAGATATGTAACATTGTCATAGATGTAAGTGATAGGTCAGTGGTCATTGTATTCCCAGAAAGGCTCAGCTTTTGTTTATGCATCAGCACGGAGATTTACTGTGGGACTTTGAAACAGTGAACATTATTAATGTTGAATGATATATCTGTTTTGCACAGCTTAAGGTTTTACAATTTTTCTAACATGGGTATCTAATGCTAGAAAATCACATGTTCAGATTCTCTTTTTTCTTCAAAGGTGTGTGGACATTGTTCCAAAAGCTTTTGGTATGAGTTAAAATACGTACACTTCTGTCTAGAAAGTTGCTTTAAGCCTGTGAACTATATTGCAATGCCTATGAATTAAATTGAACTAGTTATTAACCTTCCTCCCCTGTGACCATGAGGTGTGTCTGGCCCTATTTCAAACAGTGTTACCATCTACATCACTCATCTACAATCTGGGGCCACACTCTTGGGGAGGGTTTGCTAAAGGTAGTTTAGACTTGGCATGGAAATAATGTAAATCTTTATGAAAATTTGTTTACAATTGTCAACTTTTTTGATACAAGTTTGTATGCCAAGAAATCCTTTGTTGTTGTTGTTATTTACTGTAATTTAGAAATCCCTCAAATGAACACTCTTCTTTCTAGGTGCCCTGTCAGGAATTTTTCACAATTGCTATGTGCTGCTGAAACTTTTTAAGTCTTGTCTCTGTGGAGGAGTGAGATAACTGGTGACCAAAAGGATCAAGAAACACCTCCACCTCCCAAAGTCTACTTTTCCTTCTTCCCTGACTCAGTCCAGTAACACATAGGCTTTCAGGATGCCTTCCAACCAACACAAGAGAGGGGTTCTGATGGAGCATATGTTTAGAAAATTAATAAGGATGGCTTTAGGTTTGATTTTACGTAACTTGCTTAGCTGCCTGGATGAATCAGCTAAATTTCTGAGTAAACTGAAACTCCAATCTGTTTTGGACTCCATCCCAGGCAGACCTATTCAGCCATCCACTTAATTGCTAGTACATCTTCATTTATGTACCTCTATTGATTTTAATCTCAGATGATTTATACAGCACCATAAGCAGGTAACAAGCCAAAGCAATGACATTTCACTGGAGATGAAGATACTTATAAACTATCTTAATTTGTCCAAAATCTGCTCATATATACAAGACAGCTCTTGCTGTGGTGTGTTTAAAGTTTGTACTTATGGCTTCTCAACTAAACTTTTATTCTCTTTCCCACTAGAGGTTTACAGACTGTTTTCCTGTATTTCAAAAGTAAAGAACATTTCCATTTGACTCCAAAATACATCATGGCCTGCTGCCAGAGTTCCCTGATATTTGTTTTTCTTTCTAGCTGTTTGTTATTGATACACTGTTCCTGAATGTGTATAGGATTCATTTGGCCTGAATTCAGATGCCAGTGAGATAAGGACCTTCATATAGTTATGGGTGATGAGCCCTCATTGGCTTAATTCATACACACAGGGAGAAATTAAGTAGTTTCAGAAAAAGATTCATTTCACGTCTTTAGATCTTTGCTTCAGGATGAAATAAGTCCTTGACAATGTTTTTGCCTGGAAAAGGGTTTATTTGTTCCTCAGATCACTTCGTAACTGAATTAAGACTAACTATGCTCTTAGAAGGCCACAGCTGCTACTTCCTTGATTCTGCTACCTGAATGTCCTCGAGCAAGATTAGATCTCAACTCAAATGTTCCCGTATGTGTCTGTAGCACTCTTCAAATTGCTATTTAAAACAGCTTTAAACAAATGTCTCAATGGGTTTTATGCTTGAATATTAACATAACTAACACTGCAATGAAAACAAGGGAAATTAACATTGCACAGACGAGCTGTCTGTCCTATAGGTGTCTAAGCAGTCCATTAAAACAACACTTTGCGTTTTGTGATTTTATTGCAAAGTATGTGATCTAAAAGAAAAGTGCAAATGAGAGAAATCATCCTTGTTAAATGAATCCCATCTTATTTTAATTTTCCACTTCAAATCACAATTAATATGTATTATTCACACCTTTTCATTTCTCTGGCTATATTATATTAAAGGAGAACAGATGCTTTGTGCAGACATGGAAATCGACTACTGTGATTCATGTTTTTCAGTTGTCCTTCACTGTGGGCAACAACTAACAGAGCAGACTCACAGTTACTGAAAGCAAAGTAAGGTAACAATTTTAGGAGGCTGTTCACAGAGAGGATCTGACCATTCTTTTCCACAGTTACCACACATGTCATATCAGACAGCTCATCCTGGACAGTGGATGGAAACTGTCCTTTTATATCCTTTTGGCTGGAGATTTATGGCTCAGGTTCTGGCATTTTATCGGCAACTGTATTGGCTGCCATGTACCAAAATGAAGTCTGGGATGAGTTTGGGGAGAACTTGCACCCAGCAAAAGTCTTTGTGATAAGAGGCCATAGTTTTAATGTAGCTTACTTGTGTAAAAGTTATTAGGATCTTAAATATGAGCTAATTCTTTAAATCAAGAAGTCTATGAACTATAATTTTTTTGAGGAGGAGCGGAGGGTCTAGTTCAGAAGAAGGGAAGGGAAGGGAAGGGAAGGGAAGGGAAGGGAAGGAAAAGGAGCCAGCATCACTTCTGTCTGCAGTGTCTCTTTAGTTTTGAAGGCTGGTACATACCAAAGCCCAGCCCCTGGGGAATGACAAAGCTTAAGCAAAAGAACTGACACAACTCACTTGGATAAGCTCAACCAGTGGTCTCAGTTAGAGGATTAGCTGTAGACTGAATTAATTCCTATGAAATGTATCTATCTCTATGATGCATTCAGGCCACAGAAGCTGCCTGCACAGACTGAAGCTTATTCAAAGACAAGTAGGACAATGTTTTTCACAGATGCACAGTTACGTTGTTTCTCCAATAAACTGTGGAAAAATATGAAAAACATGTCTCTAACTATGTTGAAGAAAGATGAGAAGCTATCCAAGAAATGCTATAGGACTACTGTAAATGCTGAAAACATTTTTAAAAAAGTCCGAAAATATCAATATCTTTCAGACTCACTGCTTATTTATGACACTTCATAATTGTGCATAATATCAAGTATAACATTGAATCTGTGGTAGAAGTAGAAATTGTCACAGTAAACATAGGAAAACAGAAGCATTAGAAAAATATAAAACATGCAAACTCTCAGTCCTTAATCTGCATTGTAAATTGAATTACAGAAAGTGAAATTACCCCTAACTCTCTGTTAGCTCAATGAAGGTCATCTTATGGAATAACTATATTAAATTGAAATTCGTTATCATACATCTTTTTTTTTCAATGTGTATGTATAGCCCACATTGAAAATCAGATAAGTTACATTCAAATGTATTGTTAAAACAATATATTATTTCCTTAGGTTTGAAAAAATGATAGGCTGCTTTTATCTCTGATGTACAAGGATCATCTTCAAGAGATATAGGCACAGAGGAGAGATTTTTTTAGGTCATCTTTTGAAAGGATCTTTTAAAAGAAGGAAGGAAGGAATCTTTTAGAAGACAAGGTTTCAAGACAAACTGGAAAAAAGCTATTTCAGAAAAAGAAATGCAGTTAATTATATACTCCCACACAATGCGCTTCTTTTGTTCACTTGTTTAATACTGCAGTGGTGCTTTTGGCTTCTCTAGTCATTTCTTGTGCTGTTCTATATACTATATATAGTTCTTGTCCTGCAATGATAAATGTCTTATTGAAAGTACTCAAAATTTTTCAAGTGACAATTAATTGTAAAAGTCACCTTCACCTTCTAAAGCTCTGACTTTTAGTGTTAGGCGATGAATACAACCAGTTCTCATAACCCAACTGAGGGCATTGTAAATGTAGCTGAAAGAATAACACATTCCTAATCTAAATTAACACCTTTCAATTTAAGCACTTGAGATTTTGTGATCTTCCCTCAACTGCTTTCCAGATCTTTCCAGATCTCTGTAGAAGCAGTTTTTCAATTTTCTTAACTTATCTTTTGGTCTAAACTCCCTTTTATCTCCTGGAAAGGAAAAGGTTAACGAGTGCATGATATGAATCACCACATGGATTGACTAGTCTTTGATTAGATTTCAAACTGTTTCTCTAAACAGGATAAATTTTGATCAAAGGATATACACTTTGTTGAATTGAGTTAATTAATAGGTGTTAACACAAGTTACTCCTTCCTTTTTGATGTTTTTTTTAAACTGTGGGATAAATTTTCAAAGAAAAAGAAAATAAAAGAAAATCAGTCTCTTGCTACCTACATGAAAATGAAATTCTGCACTGAATAAAATAGGGGAGCTATGTTACTGTTTTCCCAAGTACTCAGTGGCTCAATGAAACCCAACTCAATGGCTTAATGAAGCTAATAAGGCTTTATGTAAGCTCTTGAGCACAGAACTCATCTGATCACAGCTAAAATCCCTACACTTGACCTCATTATTTTGGAAAGCACTGAGATTTCTCAGTCATTCTTGATGCTTTATAAAATTAACATCAACATTTTTTGGATGAGAAACAGCTTGTAAAATGCTTATTTTTATTTGCCTGCTGGTGTGTTGCAGCTTAAAATTGCACTGTATGACTAATTATAGCCTTAACAGTGGTACTAACTAATTTCAAGGATAGTATAAAAGACACCCACATGCCATCTTCTAACTGCACCCAACCTATTAATCAAGGAACAATAGAGCTGGAGTCTGAGTATTGTAACATTGCTTTTTTTAAATCATGCCCAGCTCTAGTGTCCTCTGTGTGTGTTTGTACAGCACGTAATACAGCAAGGTCCTGGGTTGCCTTTAGGGCTCAAGTGCAATGCAAATAAATACACACAGCCTGTCTGTACAGCTAGTGTTAAGACTGTCTTCCTTCCACTAGTCAAAAGAAATTATCCTGAAGCTTGCAGAGAAAACCTGCTCCAACAATCTCTGTCTGGATATTCACACCACACTCATTGCCGTGGTAGTGGACTGCTTTAATAAGAGTCGTGTGCACAGTGAAAGGAGAATATACTCATTAGTGTCTAATGTATTGTTCAAGGTTATACACAGGATATAGAAGTTTAATGAGAACTTAATGGGACTTCTACTACTACTGATTAAGTGTATCTATCATTTTGAGGATGTGGGTAAAACTGCTTAACACTGTAAAGTTAAGGAAAAATGAATGCCCAGTATGTCACTCCCTTCTGCCATTAATCACGTTCATTAGCTGCATTCCAGTGACAAGATTCTGACCCATTACTAGTGCAGTACTGGAAGGACCACTACCAATAGCCTGCTGATTTAAATAGTAATTAATCACATTAACTGTTATGACTGTTTTTGTTCTTTCTGTCATATATGGCTTGTAGATTAAGCTAACTGACAAAAGTCCAGTACTTTACTGTAAATTTATCATCCATGGTGCCTTGCCGAAATCCTGGACCCAGAGTGGGAGGGGCAGAGCTGATGAGATGGTGGCGGGGGAAGAAGTAACATGTCACTGGTCTGCTTTAGGGGGCTGTTTACCCCAGGCAGGACTTCTACATCTCTAGCGGCCTGTCAGCTACTATATCCCGAAATCATGATTTATTAAATCCTGATTTATTTAGTCTCTTTTAAATATCTAACTGTTATCTTTTGGCTTAGGGGGCAGCCAGGAAGGCATGATTAATTATCCCTGCTTTTACGATGGACTTTGTAAAGGTAGGAACGGTATTTTTGATCTGTATTGAGTCAAGCAGATTTAATCCAGCTTCTTGTCAACAATATTCTTTGTCATGGGGCACCCTACCTCTAGTAATAAAAACAAGGCTTTAATGTTTGAGAGACAGGGGTGGAAGAACTAAGTATAGATCACCAGATATTCCAAACACAGAGAATTATTTCTTCTGTGTTCAATAGCAAACCAGACAATATCTGACCTTTGCAAGTCAGCACATGCTAACTTCAAGTTATTTCACTATGTTACTTTACTTTTAAGGGGAAAGTATTTCTGCATGTTTCTGAAGGCACTGAAGAGCCCATGTGCCCCGAACTGAGGTTATTTTGGAGGCTACTGATGTCCTTAGCATAACCTTGAAAAATCCCCAGTTGTAACAAAAATGGCAACTCTCCCTGGGCTGCCCTACATCCTGTAGTTTCCCCAAGAATATTGCTACTATGCTGGAACTTGCAAAATGCTTCCACTGGTGGAAGAAGAGCTGCTGACTTGTGCATGCCCTGCAGAAAACATCTCCTGGAGGACACTTGACCTTGTTTTCATCCTTTTACCTTGTATTGAGGTTTTGCCTATTACTAAGAAATGGTCTTTTTGCTTTTGCATCTTTTCTAACTTGTGGGTTTTTTTTTTTAAGTTGAGAGGATAACAGGTAGAGAGAAAACCCTCTAATTGTACATGCCTCACATGAATGTAGAGAAACAGTCTAATTATAGCTCTACTGTTAATATATTTTAAACTAAATCATGGGTAGGATGGCACTGTATATACTGTTTAAGAATAAAGAAAGAAAGGAAGGAAGAAAGGAAGGAAGAAAGGAAGGAAGAAAGGAAGGAAGAAAGAAAGGAAGAAAGAAAGGAAGAAAGAAAGGAAGAAAGAAAGGA